>NW_024097073.1:1327500-1697888 GCF_016545835.1 Crotalus tigris | reverse complement strand
CACACAAACCACTATCTGCACGCTCTCTCACACCACCACCACCCAGCACAGATCAACTCTGTAGCCAAGACACTCATCTCCAGAACAAAACGCTTAGCTGACGAACAACACCTAAAACCCGAACTACACACTCTCACCAATGTACTAACATCCAATGGATTCCATAGAAATAAGATTACAAACCTAATCCAAAAAGAAAACCCCACTAAAATCCAAGACAAAGAACAAGAAAAAATGGCAAAGCCCTCCTCCTATAACATAAAAGGCACCACAGAGACAGAATTCCAGTGAGATCCTCCATAACACACATCAAAACAGTCATTCTGCCCAAACAGAAAAATATCCACCCATCCTTAGAACCCAAAGATAAAATTGAATTAGAAAATCGGAGTATAACTAATCCGCATGCACGCCTTGTCCCACCACATACATCGACACCCAACAGAAGAATAAGTGCATGCATTGAAGAACATAAGAACTCAGTCAAAAAAGAGGAACCAACATCTTCCCTGGTCCAACACCTTAAAGCCACAGGACATGAATTTGACTTTAAAAATACCAGAATTATCGCCAAAACTGAACATTTTAATAACAGAATAATCAGAGAAGCCATCGAGATAGAAAAACGCCCACACAGCATGAACAAGCGAGATGATACCTCCCGCCTACCAGCCATTTGGAAACCCGCCCTTATTGACAAACGACTCCCTAACACAAAAATGATACCAGACCCACACTCACAAAACCCACACAGGATGTCACCACCACACATCCACGCAAAAAGCAAATCCAAAGCCACACCGATGATGAGGCACGACCACAAACCAGAAGCCAGACCACAGCTGCATCATAGCCACTTTAAACTCCTCCAATCCATACATGAAGCAAATTGACACCCACCATGAGAGAAGCACGACCACGACGTGAAGCAAAAAATAGCAATGCAGCCCAAATCTCAAACCCATCTTCAATACTCGACGAACCTAGCACACCAAACAGAACACTCCCCCAGCCAATCAGAGCACAGCCAAGCCCCTAACCATTCAGAACACACCTCCACCCAATCAAAACACAGCCAAGCTCCCACCCAATCAGTTCATACCCCCACTGGCAGTTAAAAGGAATAAACAGCTAAGACCACACATTGCTGCTCAAAGCACGAAGCTGAAAGCACCAGCCTGAAGATGACGAATGGGACTTCGTCGAAACGTCGCCAAGACACTTCCAATTTTACGCGGGAGAAAACCCGAACAACCAAAGACCTACATACAAATACCCGCGAAAACCTCAGAAAACAATATATATATATATATATATATATATATATATATACACACACACACACACACACACACACACACACACACATACATACATACATACACACACACACACACACACACACACACACACACATTCTTGGAAAATGTGTGTGCAAGAAAAAGAAAAGTAAAATGAAAATGAAAACATAAGTTTTCAGGAAGTATGGAGTCCTGCATGAAAAAGTATTAGAAGACAGATTAATGTCTCTAGATATTAATTTGAAAGTAGATTCAAGGAAAGATTTGACATGGAAGCTGCTTGCAACAGTATGAAAGGAATTATGAAGTGCTACATAAGTGTGTGGAGTTAATGGGGAATATAAAAACAAATATGTAAAATTAAGCTTTGTGGAATGCTAAAGTGGAAACAGCTGTGAATGACATAAATGTTTATAAAAATGACTACTGTCAAAAGAAATGACAGAAAGCTATTATATAATATATAACTAAATTTCATTTTTGATGTGTGCCATTGTGCCCACAGTATAAAAATGACAATAAAGGTTATCTTATCTTATTTAATCTTATATGTATAGAGAAATATAATTCTAAAGAAAAGTAGCAGAAGCCCTTCCAGTTTCTTGCCAGGCTGGTGCAATATGTTCCTTGCTTTCCCATCTTCTCCTGTAGTAGAGCAAAGTTTCCCATCCCTTTATTTTTGGAAGACATATTCTTGCTGCTTTGTTTCCATGAATCTGAACTGTCCACTCTTCTTTGCGACAAAGCTTCCATGAAAAATATTGTGCGATCCAGAGAATAATTTATTCTCTAGTGCTTTGGTTATTGTAACATCAGAGCAATGACCATACTAGAAATGAAAAATTAAAAGAAAGGATCTGTGTTAGTGTGAAGAGATATAAGGTAGAAAAGGTGAATGGGGCAGAGAGTAAAGACATCCATGCATGCAAACCTCTGGAAATGCAAAGGTAAGCCACAGGGATTAATGAGAAGAGATAAGTCCCTAAAAGGAAAAGACAGCCCTTGGTAAATCAGTCCACAGAGGAACTAGCCAGCAAGACTTGTCTTCCTCACATGGATGGAAAAGAAAGAAGCAGGGGAATGATCCATCAGCTCTCATGGTAGCCCTAATTTGGACTGAGTCCCAGTCCAAGATTATTGGCAGTTGTGGCAATCCAGAGTGGAATTTCTGAAGATCGCTTTAGAAACACCTAGGAGCAGCACAGGAGACAAGCAATTGTATGGAATTTCCCTTACACTTGCTTATTACTTGTGGACAACCAATCACAAAACCTGAATGCAAGTGATAGTGCCCCTGACATCACAATTAACCCCTCCCTGTCATACCCCAGGTAAGTAGTCTTCAGAGATTATAACTCTGCCTACATGAGAAAAAGATAATACACAGGAAAATCTTTTTAGCACTGCAAGGTAGGACCTAGGTTTCATCAGTTTGGTTGTGTAAATTGTGGCCGAAAGTGTTTGTCTTTAAAACCCTTGCCGTTCAGTAAGGCTCCATTCACTGTTTCTGTAGGAGAGGGCCTTAATACTCATTTGAAAGCAGGGCAATCTTCATTCACAAAATGCTCAGGGCTGTGAAGATCTCTGCTCATTTTTTTCTATTGGATTACAGTGGGAAATGGATCACTGATTTCCTCTGCCATTAATGACAAGAAATCAGTAAACCGATCTTCACCAGCAAGTCAATTATCTGACTAGGAACCAGATCTTTGGTTTCTCACTGCTAATGACAATGTAATCTTAAAATCTGTAATAATCTGTTGTTTGGGGAAAAAGGAAATTTCACTGCTTCCTCTTTCCTTTCCTATATTGATCTCACCATAGGTGGATAGTACTTAAAGTTCAGCAGTGGGAAAAGATTAATAGATGTAAAGTGTACCCATTCATTCAAAGACTGTTATTTTCTTTTTCTTCCTTAGGGTCAGGTATTTCCAGCCACTACCTGTTCCCAGCTTACATGAGTTTGCCAAGATCTTCCAGGGTGCCTTCCATCCTCTTTGCAGGATGGACAAAAGATGGAATAGACTATTACAAGATCCTGGGGGTCACTCAAAATGCCTCCCATGATGATATTAAAATGGCGTAAGTCGGCCTTCCACATGCTCAGCCTTCCAGCTTTTAGTGCCTACTGTGAGCGTGTGGACCATTCCCAAAGCCACCAGTTTCTCTATGTGGGCAGATAGAATTTGTTTATACTTTCTGGGATCTTCTGTTTTTATAAGAAAATTAATAAAGTATGTACAATTTAATTTGTTTAAATTTAAATTTCAGTAGGCATAAAGTCCCTGTATCTTTTAATAGCTTTTACTTTTTCATTTAAATTAAAATTAGAGGGTGGGGAAGGAAATTCATTTGAGGATTAAACGTCTTAATTCTCAGCCAAAAGTCTGAAACTTTCTTTTAAAATAAGGATCAGCAATCTCCATATATTGTTGAACCAGCACCCATCATTCCTTGTCAACATGGCCATTAGTGAGAAATTGTGGGCATTACAATGCAATTATATCTAGAGTACCATGTCTTGCGAATCTTTATTTTTAAAACTTCAATTTAGCTATCACCTTTACTTATTCACTGAAGCTGATTAAGAATTAGGCTTTTTCTCAAGTTTACATCATCACCATTAAATAGTAGGGTACAATAGTGACAATCCCCTAGTATAGGGGACATCATGAAAAAAATATGTTTGGTTGCTAAGAATCAACAATGATTTGATGGCAGATAATCAAAGTACAGGGGAAAGCAGAAAATAAATCAGGAAATATTGGTAGGTTTTTGAAAACCGTAAGTTTGACAATGGTTTTTAAGTAATGCTAAACCCAGATAAAAAACCCCAAAGCTTGAGTAAATAAAAGTATGGGTTTGGTTTGATTAATTAGTTATTTAGATGGATACCCGATGTTTTTGCCCTGAAGTGATGTTCAAGGCATTTAATAACAAAAGTATAAAATGCTGAATTAATTAAAATAAAAAGTAAACAAGCATTATAGCATAAAAAGTAGTAATAATCTAGTAATATAATCATTAAAACTATTCAGAAGGTGCATCTTAGCTTGCTTTCCAGAATTTTTGGCCTGAACCCTACATTTATATATAGTTTATCTATGATACTATTCTCATAGGAACAGAAGAAGTCCTGTTTGGAATAGCCTAACATTCTGTGTAAAAAAAACTGTCTGAATTTACTCGGAAATGATGCACTCCCAATCATCTTTCTCAGTTGTTCTCAAAGTGTGATCTGAGAACCTTTCAGAGGCCTCACAAAGTCAAACAAATAAACGCTTTCAAATTTCAAGTCATTGTTAAGAAAGGTTAGGATTCTATACTTAGATTCATAATTCTGACAAAATTTTCTGCTGGTATGAAAAGCATTATGTGTAGGGTGGAAAATTTCTTTGCCACAAACACAGAAAGCAAGAATGCCTCAGCATGGTAGAACTTTTACTTCTTCCTGTTGTCCCTTTACTGTAATATTTGAAGAAAGCTGTGTTGTGTTTCTGCCTGAGCATAGAAATAATGGATTGAAATGTGCTGAGAAAAGCCATCATTAGCATGATAGTCCTTGTTTATGAAGTCCTTGTTTAGCATAGGTAGTCCTTGTTTTGCAACCATAGTTGCTAAAGTTGTTAAGTGAGATGGTCCCCTAAGTGAAACCATCTGTATTTACGATTTTACTTCAGCTTTTCTTTACATACCTGTGAAATTCATAAATGGAAAGATTAGTTAAGTTACTTCTTTGTCACCATTGTAATGACAAATGGTTGCTAAAATGAGACAGTCAATAAACAACTACCTATATTGTCCTTGGTACTAGTGGGAGTATCTGTCCAATATATTTGCTTCTGATCCTTTGAGAAGTATTCCAGAATGAAAGAAAGCTTAGAATGGAATTAATAGTTTGCTCAAGAGACTTATTATTTGTGGTCTTCCCTCTAACTGCATAGGTACAGAATGCAGCTGAAGAAGTGGCATCCTGATAAAAACCTGGATAACAAAAAAGAGGCTGAAGAGAAGTCAAAGGAGATAATGGAAGCATACAAAGTGCTGTCAAATGGTAAAGATCCAGCATCTTCATCCTTCTTTGATTATCCTCCTTTCAGTGGTGCCCTTATTCAGCAATACCAACACATTGATGCAGCATCATTCCAGATGGATAAGTCCTAGCAGTAATTGTCATGAGACTTTTTACACCTGATGAGGTTTTTTTTTAAAATGGAAATTAAAAAGAACAGAGCCTTTAGGAAAATGCAAAGGCTTGCAAAGGGAAGACAGTATGTTTGCATGCACATAAGATGACAGGATGAGAATATGATAGCTTGTTACTGCCCTCCACTTCTTCATAATGCTGAACGTGGATTGGAAAAGGGAAAATATTCTTTTTATCCTATGATATGCCTTGGGCCACTGATTTAGAAGTTCATATCAGTTGTCTTCTTTTTTAAAAAATAATAATAATTCTAAATTCCTCCTTAATTGCAATCTACAAAATGAGGGCCAGTTTTAGTTTTCTAAATATATTTTACTTGTATAATATTCTTCCCACTTATTCTTTTTTACAAGTAATAAAACTGCACCCTCTGAAACCCTGCTCTTTTATAGATGCTTCTTAGAATAAAAAGATCATTTTTTACACACACACACACACACACACACACACACACAGAGAGAGAGAGAGAGAGAGAGAGAGAGAGAGAGAGAGAGAGAGAGAGAGAGAGAGAGAGAATATTCCAGAAGTCCTACCTCAAAGGAAGGATAAAGGATAACTGCCCAGTTTTCAGAACTTGGAATACAAGGTATAAAATCTCGGAAGAAATTCTGATAATCTCCCATCTTGAAATGGCAGATATTATTATTCTTGATATACAGCAAACTTCTGTATTTCTCTGGATGTGTATGTGTTACTTTAATAATATAGTTTAAAAGTCTTTTTCCAAGAGAACCTCAGAAAGTAAGTCATACATCCTGAGGTTTTATTCATATGAGCTTTGGGAGACTCATGGGAAACCTGGATTTCCCTTTTGGGCTGCGTGTTTTGAGTTTTTGTTTTGATTTTAGCTTTTTAAATGGATTTTATGGGATGACATCATACAGCATATTCAGTTTTATGTTTTATGGATTTTTTTATTGTCTTTGATGATTCTGTAATGTGTAAATGTATGAATTAAATATATATAACTTTAGACAGAAAACTGAAATACATAGTTTGGCTGTAATATGTGAAACAATGAAAGCCACGTAGTTTGCTAGACCATATGCAGCTTGGCATGGTATCTACTCTATTATCAGAGAATAGAAGGGGTGATTGTGGGGAAAAGGACCAGAAGTAGGAAGAGCCCTGAGAACATCTCTATAGTCAATTAAGAGGCATGCTAGGCAGTATCAAAGAAGGAACGAGGAGTCAAATCAGGGAAGCAGATTTTCCATCACGTTTGCTGATTAATTGTTCTAACTTAAAATTAAGAGTGCACATGGAATGGAAAATATGTTTTGTTTTGAAACTGGAAAAAAACATTCCATTCCAGAAGTTCTGCTGATTCAGACTGGCCTGGTTCAACAGGAAAATAAATCTGAATGCTTTGGCAGTTCTGGATTTTGAATGACGTCACACGCAGAGAGATCCCTGAAGGATCCTGGAATGACTTTTTGGAGTGAATAGTGTTGTGTCCTGAGCCTGCAAAAGCAGGCTCGGGATGTTGCATTGGTCCCGGGCATTCCAAAAGCTGCCCTGGACCAGACTGAGTGGTGTGGGCCTTGTGCACATGCGCAAGGTGCGAAAACGCCCTGCTACTTTGTTGTGTTTTTTGTCCGGGTCTCTGGTCGCTTAAAGAGGCCTGCGCGCCTGTTACTCTCTGTTCAAGTATTGATTAAAGAGGAATAAAGAGCTGTTGAACTTTGCCATGTTTAGTCATCATTCGCAACCGAACGGAGTATTTAACAAATAGGGTGAAACCAATGCACGTCTCCCTCTCTCTCCTGCCCTCCCCAGTGCAGCCTCCCCAATTGGCCTGCTTCCCAATCTTCTAGCATCTTCTCTTCCTTCCCTTCCTTCAATTGCTATGGCTGTTCATGTGTATGTCATCTCTGTACTTAAGATCCTAGTTCATTCAAGGAAGACTACTATTAAATCACTATACCTTCTCTAATTCCAAATACAAACAAATAAAACACTTAACTGAAATATAATTGTTACTTATGTATGATAATGGTTAAATCATTTTGGTGCTACATGTTTATGTGTTGACTTCCTTAGCTAGTGTTTTGTTTAACCACCACAGACAAATAGCAGTCTCCCTATTTGTCATTAATTCTACTGAAGAATTATGCCATAGATTGTATCAATTTCATCTCCTTTAATTTTTTTTTTCTGCACAAAGCTCCATAATTCGAGAATGTGGAACAACCTGCCCAGTTGCTGCTGTTTTAATTATTCCACTATTTGCTTTTATTCAATATCATTGACGTTCAGTTGTGGTGAGAGTTTTGGTGCACTGTCATAATACATTTTCCTCCTTTTGTTTTGTTTTTCCTTATTCATTTGAACACGGCATGTGATGGCACTCTTACAGAAAGTTTTCTTTTGAAAAACAACTTTGCAGAAAGTCACCTTATTTTAGACATGTTAACCTGCCGGTCATTCATTTTAAACAAATGTTTGTTTCTTCAGCATTCTGCAATACAAGTTTAATAATTTTATTCCTATTTATCTGCAGCTGTTCTGAACTTGATATAATATGCTGTGGATCTAGCCAGTGCTTATGTATCACTTTTGAGAAATTCTGGGGAAACTAGTGGACTACCATATAAATGGAAAAGAGCAAAAGGATTCTTTTTTTTTTATAATTGTACTCAATTAAATTGACTCAGATTCAAAAGAGCCTCAAAAGCACTGGACTCTGAATAGGTAAATATTCATATCTCCCTATAAAGATAGGGAGATGTTTTATTTTGGAAAAAAAAACATGGTACAAAAGTGAAATGTAAAATTTACAAGTCTATATGTGATTCTATTCTATTCTATTCTATTCTATTCTATTCTATTCTATTCTATTCTATTCTATTCTATTCCACTCTATTCCACTAAACTCCATTCCACTCCATTCCACTCCACTCCACTTTGCTAACCACTAATTTTATAACAATTATTGCACTCTATATTATACTACTGGTTTACTATTCAAACAATATTAGTATTACTATTACAATACTACACTCCATAATATTACTTAGCAATGTTTTATTTGTATGAACACTGCATTGTCTCTCTCTGAAATTTCTTTTTTTTTTTTTGTTACTGGCCAGCATGTAGAGTACTTGCAACTTTCCACACTGAGTTTTTATACTTGCACTTTTCCTTGCTGTCCTTCTATACTGCTTTTCCTTTGGACCATTTACTCCACTGAAGGAAATATGTCTTATTTTATTGGGCTGCTTTACTCTGTTTGCTGGTGACTCCAGAGCTTCAAAAACAACGCCTCCTCCATTGTCCTCCCATACCTGTTTCAAGATTGCAGCTTTACTGGCAATTTTGCCATGCTGATACTGGGAAGAAAGGTCAAATAAGAGGGGAAGAAGGCAGCATAGGCTCATCCAGTTTTTCTAAGCAGCCTATTCTTTTACATTCATATCTTCAAAAAAAGAGGAAACCAGACAATGCAAGGAATTAGAGGCTGGTGCATTTGGCACTGATATCTGAGAAGTTTCCAGAGAAAATCTTAAAGTTCATAAACATCTTGAAGACAATGTTTTCAACTACCAGCTGCCAAAGTCAGCATGGTTTTATGAAGAACAAATCTTCTCATGTAATTTTTTTGAGAGTATAATTTCCATAAATGGATTGTGGGAATGCTGTCAACATAATGTATCCTGACTCCAGCAAAATATTTGACAAAGTACCTCATGATCTGCTAATTAGCAAGACTATTAAATATGGGCTAAATGGCATACAGTAACAATGAAGTGTAAAGGCATATTATTCGGAGTGTGATTCTCATCAAATTGGAAGGAAGTATGAGTTAATTGCCATAACATTCAGTCCTGAGTTTTCTGTTCTTCTATAATTTTAATAATGAAGGGTAGAGAGGTAGGAAAAATAATTATTAAGTTGGCAAGTGACACAAACTTAGATGGATCACTGGGAATTGAGCAGCATATAGATTTAATATACTAAGGCTGGTCATGCAGTCAACCAGATGTTTTACACTGGAGTTAGCATTTTTGTCCGTGTAGTCCTTCCTAAGGACCTGGGATAGCAGATGTTTAACAATATTAAAGGTATTGGGCAGGATGTAAGCTGTTCCAAGTAAAAATGCCTTTTGTAATTGACATGATGATTTTATTGATGCTGATGATGTTCAAATGTTGCTTCAGATGTTTTGGTGCCTATTACTATTGTTACCATCCTTGTTTTCTTTTGCCACAGTTTTTCTACTGCAAGTCTTTATATCTTGTGATTTTCTCCAGTTCTTTCTATTCTCTTCTGCTGTCTCCAGATATTGTAGTGTCCACTTTCCAGACTTTTTTTTTGTCTTTCTTATCAACAGTTGTTAAATTTGGGGTGTTGTGAAGCAGGTGCTTGTCTGTTTGAATTCTAAAGTCCCACAGCATTTCAATTTCATTTTCTATTACTTTGATATAGTATTTTGTGGTTTCACAATTCTTGCTTCAGGTAAGTGGTATTTTTTTGTAGATATTCCAATACACCATTGTTGCTACTTTGTCATGCCGCTGTTTGCAATCAGTCTGTGAAATCTTTTTCCAGCAGCTAACTAACCTTTATTATTATCTGCATGCAACAATGTGAAGTCACAACTGCTAGTTCTTTAGTTGGTGTTAGCCTTCATACACACCAAGTTCTCCCTAAGAATCTAGGATATTGTAATGTATCAATGCAGTATATGTGTGGGTCCAAGTACATTTAGCAATTAATTTAATGAGATTTACTTAATTAATTAAAACTATTTTTATTTTATGAATAATGAATCTAGAATTCAGTATATCTCACACATTTCTGGTTAATGAATCTAAATCTAATCTAAAACAGTAAAAGTTGTTGCCTCTTTTTTTTTTTTAATTGAAAATTTTTAAAATTTCACAAAAACAACCCTGCCCAACCCTCCCCAACCCTACCATTCCCTCCCCCAATCTTCCCAGAGCTGAATATAGGCTTAATTGAAATTTCTTCAAAAAATCTTTAAAAAAATTATAAACCATAAATAAGTCTAAATACATTACTTAAAAAACTTATAAAATGATTAACAATAATATATGTATAAAAAAACATAAATATTAAGAAAAGAAAAAAAATACTTAGAAAGAAAAAAAAATAAAAAAAGAAAGGAAAAAAGAGTACAATCTATAAAATATTAAATTTTATATATAAGTTATTGAAAAACTAAATAATATTTTTTTATATTCAACTTATGTTGTATAAAATCTATCCATTTTTTCCATACCGCAAAATACTTCTCTTGCGATTGATCCTTCAAGAAAGCCGAAATCTTTGCCATTTCCGCCAAATAAGAAACTTTAAAAAACCACTCTTGCAAAGTAGGCAAAGATTCCTTCTTCCAACATTGCTCTACTAACAACCTTGCGGCTGTAATTAAATTTAACATCAATGTAATCTCCTTAGTATCACAATCAGTAACAATACCTAACAAGAACAATTGTGGGGTAAATTTTACCCTAAAAGTTCTTTGAATATTCCACCATATCTTAATCCAAAAGGCTTTTATATTTTTACACGACCACCAGATATGATAGTAAGTAGCATCCAAACATCCACATCTCCAACATTTGGGCTGTAAGTCAGGATACATACGAGACATTTTTTGTGGATCAAGGTGCCATCTGTAAAACATTTTATAAAAATTCTCCCTTAGGTTCTGGGCTTGTGTAAATTTGACATTCCTCACCCAGATAATTTCCCAAGTTTCTAGTAGAACTGGTTCACCAAAATTTTGTGCCCATTTAATCATACATTCTTTAATTAATTCTGCTTCTGAATCCAATTCTACTAGTACCCCATAAATTCTCTTAATGTGAGTTCGTCTTTGATCTTTTACTTGTTTAAAAAATTTTTCATCTTCTCTAAGCAGACCCACATTACGATCTATTTTCCATCTATCCACTATTTGTCTATACTGAAACCATGAGTACATAATATTTTCTTGTGCTAAATCTTCCAAAGATTTTAACTGCCAATTTTTACCGTCCCATCTAAGTAATTGTGCGTAAGAAACACTATCCATCTTAACTCCTCTCCTTATCCCCTCTATCGCATGCCAAGGTATAGCCCATAATGGAATTTTAGAATCACTTCTATGATATTTCCTCCAAACCCGAAGTAAAGAAATCCTTATAATATGAGATTTAAAAACCCTATCAACTTTTTTATTAAAAATTAGGTAGGCATGCCCTCCAAAAAGTAAATCCCAACCCTCCAAGAGGAGTATTTCTGCATTTGTTAAATTAACCCAATCACTAATTAATGTTAAAACCACAGCATCATAATACAATTTCAAATTCGGTACCTTGAGTCCACCTCCCTCACGAATGTCTTGTATAATTTTAAGCTTTACTCTTGGTTTTTTCCCTGCCCAGATAAATTTATTAATACCTTTCTGCCATTCATTTAAATTAACCTCATTCTTTAAGATGGGTATCATTTGAAATAAGAAAAGGAACTTTGGCAGAACATTCATTTTAATCACCGCAATTCTTCCCAAAAGAGATAATTGCAACTTCTCCCAATTTTTCAAATCTCTTTGTATCCTGACCCACAACCTTTCATAATTATTTTTATACAATTTTACATTAGAGATAGATAAAGTAACCCCCAGGTATTTTACCTTATCAACCACCTCAAAATCTGTCAAATTAACCAAAGTCTGCTTATCCAGATTGGTCATATTTTTGGGTAATATTTTAGTCTTATTGTTATTAATTTTGAAACCCGAAACCCGTCCATATTGATATATCAATTGTAATAACTCTACTACAGAATAAGTAGGTTGAGATAAGGTAACCACCAAGTCATCTGCAAAGGCTCTTAATTTATATTCTTTTTTATTGACTTCTATTCCTTTTATTTATTGTGATTCTCGAATTTTAATCAGCAATATTTCCAAAGTTAGAACAAACAGCAGTGGTGACAATGGACATCCCTGTCTAGTCCCTTTCTCTATTGTAAAAACCTCTGACAAACCCCCATTAACTATAAGTTGTGCCGTTTGTTTTTGATAAATAACACCAAAAGCTTGTAAAATTTTTTCTCCAAGATTCATTTTCTCAATTAGTCTTAACATAAATTGCCAATTCAATTGGTCAAAAGCTTTTTCAGCATCTAAAAATATCAATCCTGCAGAAACTTGATTATTTTTGTCTAAATATTCTAATAAATTAATAATTTGTCTGACATTATTCTTCATGTACCTTCCAGTTATAAAACCCGTTTGATCCTTATGTATAACCTGATGCAAAACCCTCATAAGCCTATTAGCTAGGATTTTTGCAAAAACCTTGTAATCTACATTTAGGAGAGATATAGGTCTATAATTCTTTGGTAAAGTAAGGTCTTGGTCTTCTTTTGGGATTAAAGATATAAAGGCTCTACCCCATGACGGGGGAGTCTCTAAACTCTGTAATATATTATTAAAAAGCTCGCTTAAAGGTTGAATCATCTCTTGTGCCAAAGTTTTATAATAAATAGATGTCAAGCCATCCGTATTCGGTGCTTTACCTAATTTTAATTCTTTAATCACTGTCTCAATTTCCTCACTAGTAATCGAGCCATTGATTTCTTGTTTCTGATCTTCTGTTAATTTAGGGAAGTTGGCTTCATTTAAGTAATTATCTATATCTAAAACCTGTACTTTAGTACTCTTATATAATTTTTGATAATAATCTAAAAAAGATTTCTTAATCAACTCCTTCTGATATACCAATTTGCCATTATAATTTATTTTATCTATAATTCTCTGTCTCTGTTTCTTTCTCAATTGGTAAGCCAACCATCTCCCTGGTTTATTAGCATTACAAAATGTATTTTGTTTCATATACAATAAGTTAGTTGCAGTTTGATCAGCCATCAACATATTGAATTGTGATTTAAGCAATTTTATAGATTCTTTAACTTTTTCATCTGTAGGATTTAAAATCAAAGTTTTTTCTTTTAATTTAATCTCATCTTCCAATTCCTTACGTTTCTGAATCTGCTTTTGTTTATGAGCATTATTCATTTGTATCAAAATCCCTCGCATGAAGGCTTTACCTGCATCCCATACCATTGACACTGAAGTTCCCTTATGCATATTTAAAGCAAAATAATCCTTTAACTGCTCCTTTAATTTTTGAACATTCTTTTCTTGTCTAAATAAGTTTTCATTCATCCTCCATGATCTCCTCTCCTCTTTTTCATCAACCAACTCCATCCAAACTATGATCCGTCAATGTCCTAGGAAAAATTTTAACATTCTTTACCCTAAAATATAAATCAGTTGTAATCAAGAAAAAGTCAATTCTTGAAAAGGATTGGTGTCTATCTGAAAAGAAAGTGAAGTCTCTCTCCTCCTGATTGCATTCACGCCAGTAATCTCGCAGCTCCCAGTCCTCTTTCAAATCAAAAAAAGCTTTAGGTAATTTAGCCTGTTTAAAAGAAATGGAAGAACGTTTTTTATCTCTTTGTGTATCTAACACACCATTCCAGTCATCCATTAATATAACAGATCTGTAGTCCAACAAAGTTAATTTCTGGTGTAACAATCTATAAAATTGTTCCTGTTGTTGATTTGGTGCGTACAATCCCACTATAAGTACTTTCTTACCATACAAGCCAACTTCAATCATAACATATCTCCTTTGAAGATCAGATCCTACCAAACAGGCTGATAAATTTCGCTTGACATAAATGACTACACCCCCTTTTTTCCCAGGAGCAAAAGATACAAAATGAGATCCCAAGCGAGCATTAACTAAATATTTTTGATCTTTAGATATAATATGTGTTTCCTGCAAACAGATAATATCATTATTATGTTGCTTTAAATAATGAAAGATTTTCTTTCTTTTCTGGGGGGAATTAAGGCCATTAGCATTCCAAGTCAGGAGCTTTACCATCTCCCTTGATCAGAAGCCTGGAAAAGACTGCTTGAAGGTCTGCCATTGAAGAATGTACTGCAGAACTCTTGGGTCTTGCTCCTCCCACCGGCAACGAAACAATTTCTTGAAGAGATTCTTTAACTTCTTTCTTCTGTTGTTCCTTTTCCTTATGTCTATGCACTGCTCGGATCATTCTTTGCTCTTTGATCTCTGTTTGTCGCGACCACTCCGCCTGTAGCTCTCCAGCCAACATCACACCTAATCCTTCAGACTGCTTTTCCACCTCTTTGCCATCCAAAACTTTCTGCATCATAGATGATGGTGAGCCTGCTCCCAGGACCGAGCTGTAAAACTCCTTTGCTTTAGTAACTGTATTAAGTCTATAACGCGTCCCCGCATGGCTCACAACAATACCCATCGGAATCTCCCATCTGAATGGCATCATTCTTTTTTTCAGCTCGTTAGCTAAAAAAGCGAAATCTTTTCTCTTTCTTAGAAAGAGATGGGATCTCCTTTAAAATAATGACATCTTGAGCAGCAATCTGAAACCTCTTATTATAAAAAGCTTGTATGATTTCATTACGCAGACATTTCTTTGCAAAATAAATCACCACATCTCTTGGTAAATTCTTCTGTTTTGCGACCCAAGAGTTAACTCTGTAAATTTTTTCAACTTCTCTGAATATCTCCTCTTTCTCTCTATTCAAAATAACAGCAAGGTCATTTACCACAATTTCTGTCAGATCTTGATGCATGTCCTCTTTCAGACCTCTGATTCTTAAAGCGTGTTCCATTTCCCTGTACTGAGACATAACAATGTCATCTTGTGAAATTTCCATCTTTTTTTCCATGCCTTCAAACTTATCTTCCAGAATATCAACCTTATCTGTGACCTCTTCCACTCTAGAATCTAGCTTCTCAACCACAGAAGCAAGTCCTGATATAGCCATTACTATATCTTGCCTCAGAATAGTGTTATTCTTCTCTAAAAGATTCTTCATTTCCCCTCTGATTTGAGTTTTATTCTGGTCAAAAAGCTCCTTCATTTCCCCTCTGATTTGAGATACAGCATTTCCCATTATATCTTTCATATCTTGTACAGTTATTGCTGGCAGAGGCGGAGAAGGTGGTGATGTAGCTTTAGGTTGTTGTACAGGTAGAATCTCAGGAGAAGAAGCCACCTTAGGAACTGTAGAAGCTGCTTGCCTCTTTAAAGCCATTTTTTTTAAAAAAATCTTACTTCTTCTTTCTTCCTTCTTAAAGAAAAGCAATAAAAAAATCCTCAAAAAATAAAAAACAAAGGAGAGTTTAAAGAATATTTCAAAAACACAAATCCACCTTCAGAAAAAGGAAAAGGTTTAAGAAAAAACTATAAAAAAACTATATAGTCCATAATGTTCCGTTTAACTCACTTTTTTTCCAGAAAAAAAAAACTTTCAAATCGCCATTTTACTTTCACTCTCCACACAAACAAAGAACAAAGAAAAAAAAATCAACCTAAACTAAAAAGCAAATAAAATCAATAAGTCCAATCCTTTATCCAGCTCTGTTCGCTTTAAAAATCACTCACCCGGTCCCTTTAAACGCGGAGATGGTAGCGGCATTTCACTTTGTTCCCGAAGGAACAAAGACAGCTGGGAGGCGGAGGCAACCCGAACTCCGAGGGAGCTCTCTTTCCACCCCCCACAGAAAAGTTCCTGGGGGGTTTAAGAGGCTCTACCTCTATTCGGGTGGTTCTCTTCCCCCTCCCTTCGCCCGGGAGGGAGATTTCGAGCCGCGGAACAGCTGGTGTCTGCCGTACTCCGCGGTTCTCACGCTCGCCCAGGAGGACGGCTACAAAGTAGCCGCCATCATCGACGCTATCCACCGGAGGTCTCCAAAAGTTGTTGCCTCTTATATTCAAATTAATTTACTGCAACTTTAAACCAAGAGCTCAACAAATTCTTTATAGATGAGTTACATTTAGATTTCTCTTTGTAATACCAATAATCCCTTATAAAATTGTTTTTATTTCCATTAATATCAGGACAATAAATGACAAGTACGAACACACCATTTTCATGTTTACTAATTAACTGTCTCTCAGGAATATACTGCAGACATATCCTTTGTTCAAAGAATGATTTTCTCATGTTATATCTAAAATGTAACATCTATTACACATGTTATAAATCTATTGTGCATACTTTCTCCTATGATCACATTATATCCTGAAAAATCTTGTCAGTTTTCTGAAGCTTTTTCCCACAAATAGGATCAGAAGCTGGAATTAATGTATTCAGTTCATAAACATGAATCTGCTTCTTTTCTGCTCAGAATCACCCCTACCTCTAAGGAATGTTGAGAACAGAATATCATCTATGATTAACTTGCTGCCAAAGAGAAAGTCACAAATTTACAATGAAAAAAAAAGCTTTTGTATACAGACAGATCTTTATTTCATTCATTGAACAATAAACGTTCATTCAATAAAATGAACAACACAAAACTATTCTCTAACAACAAGAACTATTAGCAACCATTTGTGGGCAAAGCAAAGTTTTGTTACTTTTAGGGAAATAAATTGATTCTGATCATTTAACAGTACAAATAAAAGCTATCAGAGTGCCTTGGAAATTTAAATAAAAGAGGGGTAATCAACCATTGGTGAATGACCCTGTAGAACTGGCAACACAGAAGAACACGATCTGTGGTTTCTATGGTACCCCTATCATGGGAGGGGGGGCAGTCTTGGGTTTCATATAAGGTTTCCCTATATTTCTTTCCAAGAGCGCTATGAGGAGGACATTAACAAAAGTGCTCTCCTAAAGGATTTGGTTATTTGGTTATAGTCTTTGTGAGCATAGAAGTATATATTCTTTATATAAGCTGGAGGCTTATGATCAATTTCTGCAGCAACCAACATATGCAAAATGTTCTCTATATTTTTGTGGCAATGCTGTTCCTAACTGGTATTTATGCATTGATATTCTTTGCAGCATCAAAGTGTTTGAATGTTTAGATAATTATTGTTTCTTTGTATAAACACATAATATTGTTCAAAATCCTGACTAACTCTACTAACTTCACAATTTTTGCACCAGGTAACTTCAGGGTACATTTTTCCTTTCAGAGAACAAACATAACCTTCCCTGTTCCCTCAGTGATAAACAGAATGAAACTGGTGAGTAATTTAGCAACTTAACTGCCTGGAGGAACATTAAACTCACAAGTGTCTCTGTGGCTCTTCTCCTGATTTACAGAGTCACACCTGAGGATAAATATCAGAGGATATTTATGAGGAACTGCTGGTCACCAAAGACATATGTCTCCTTATCACAACATGGTATAATGACATTTAGTTAAAGAAGACACTAATGGTGTCATTCCGGTCAGTTTTACAATCCCCACGCCACTCTGTTGTCTTATTTTAGGGATTTTGAAGAAGGCACTACCTAGCCTTCTTTTTACTAAATATTGCCAGGGAGATGCAGGTGAGTGTCTGACAGTTTATCTTCATAGCCGACATTTTAGCCCTGAAGCAGAACTGAAATGGCAAAGTAGCTTTCATGTTTGGTTCCAGCCTTGTGTTACTCCCTTGGGGATTTTAGGCATTGCTAGACTGTAGAGTCCTGGCTCATCAAGCCAGCAGCAAAACAATTAAAATACAGAATGTGTTTTGCTTTCAAGTGATCTGGCAAATATTGATAAGGACACAAAGTAGTATCAGTTTGACCTACAGCAGTGCATTTTTCTCTTCTGCACCATATTGATTACAATCCATGTATTCCGAAAGTTCCTACTGAATAAACTCTGTCCACTGTGTTGCATTTGTGATGATTTCATGACTATGAGCCATATCTAATGAAGCTGAACACAGAATATCATTCTTGATCCTCCAAAGTGTAAACAACTCCTGTGGATCCTAAAAATTTTAAGGTGTCATCCGCACACTGAATATTTTTGTGAGGGCGTTTAGGTTTGATTTTAGAAGCCAGCAGAAACAATAGGAAAACAATTGTGGTACAGGAGATCCTCGACTTACAACATTTCATTTAGTGACCATTCAATGTTATAGTGGTACTGACAAAAGGGACTTAGGATTGTTTTTCACACTTACGACTGTTGCAGCATCCCCAAAGTCATGTGATCAGAATTTGTATGCTCGGCAGCTGGTTCATATTTATGACAATTGCAGTGTCCCAGGGTCACATGATCACTTTTTGCGACCTTCTGACAAACAAAATCATTGGGGAAGCCAAATTCACTTAACAACCATGTTACTCACTTAACATCTGCAATGATTCACTTAACAATTGTGGCAAGAAAGGTTGTAAACTGAGCCAAAACTCATTTAACAACTGTTTCACTTAACACCAGAAAAGTTGCGCTCGATTGTGGTTGTAAGTCGAGCTCTACCTGTATGATCCACAATGTATATTTATCTAGCTCTGTTTCCCACACTGAAAGTCCAGAGGAAGTTAAACATAATAAATAAAATACTTTGAATTATTCTAATGTCTTAGTGCAGTATACTATATTTTCCACTTAGGCCTTTAGGTAGGGAATTCCTTCAGGGGTGTATGAGTAGGTAGTCAGATGTGGTCAGGAAGAACACCACAAATATTTGTGCCTGGATGGCTGGAATTTTTGAATGTTCTGAGTTGCTCAATTAGTCTTTTAATTAGATTAAAAATCCAGTTTCTTCCAGGTGTGCTGTCTGCTCATGAGAAACCCAAGAACAGTAGCCCAAGAAAAGAGGAATCCCACACAAAATTGGATAAACAGAGCATTCAAGAAACTGAGTCCACTTCAGAGGATGACAGCGGCTCGTGTTGTGAATATGACGACTCAACCTTTGAATCTACTGATGAGTCATTGCAGTCGGAGGATAAGCTCAGTCTTGAATCTGGAAAGTCACATAGTGAATCAAAATCTGAGTCCAGTTCTGAAATTAGTGAGTCCAGCGAACTTAGTGCAGACTCCGAATCTGAGTTTAACCATTCAGACCCTGCCAAGTCCCTTCCCGCATGTGTGCGGGAGAAGTCCCAGACAAAGCAAAATAAATTATTTGCCAAAGAAGCAGATTTTCAGGCCAGGAATTATCTCAGGAGAAGAAATGGGTTGCAGACTGAGATGAAAAGAGGCTATAGTGTGAAAAGCGAGCTGCATGTTAAGAACAGGAAGTTCAGCCGAGAGCCTCTTAGTGAAAATAGTGAGAATTGCAATGGAAAGAGAAAGGCCCAGACAGAAAAAAGTAGGCCAGACAAAGAAAAAAATAAACAGGATGAAAACCTAGAGATCCAAATTGGAAGATCAGAATTGGAAACTGAAGAATATAGTGGGGAGAGAAAGAGGCTTGCCATTAAGAAAAAAGAGCAGAATGAGAAATTTGAACATCATGGCAAGAAAAAGTTTCAGAAAGGGAAGACTGACGGTCTTTCTGGAAAGCTGCAAATTAAGAAGCCTCCAGCACAGAAGAGCAGATCTTGCCGCAAAGAGGAGCTGGACACCAGAACTGGGCAGCCAACTGGGCAGAAACAGAGATTTGACGAACCTGATTCAGTTCTTGGATATATGAGACCTATCAGAAAGAATACTGTTTCATTGTCCCCCCAAAAGGGAGGGCAGAATGGGAAGGCGGATGTGCAACCACAAAAAAGTGAGCTGAAAGTTGGTAAGGCAAGATATTCTCAAAAGAAAGAGATTCAGGCTAGGAGAAGCAAGTTGCATGCTGGGAAGAGCAAGGTGAACATTGAGAAAAATGATTTACATGCTATAAAGAACAATGTGGATGTCCAAAAAAGAGAACCACCGGTTGGGAAGAGCAAGATAAATGTCAGAAAAAGTAGATGGCCTGATGGGAGAGTGAAAAAAACAGCCCCTGAGGCCAGAGAGAACGCTGTGGAGAACAGCAGATCATCTTATACATGGAAAGTACCAGCTACTGTCTGGTTTGGCCCAGCAGAAAATGCAAGCAGCTTTCCATTCAGCGGGATGACTGAATTACTGTATGGCCAAACAGTTTTATCAGATAAAAGAAAACTATATGGAACAAATCCAACATTGCGTTGTAACCAGGGGCCAAACATCCAGTCATGGAATAGAATAAACCAATTACATCTGAAGAAAAACTACCTTCCACACATTGGTGTCTCTTTTCAGGAGAGGAAGACTTGGCCAACACATATAAACAATCCCACTGAAATATATACTTCAGAGGTCTCATCTTCCTGTCCAAGATGTTCCCAGTGCTGGTGCAAATGGTTACACCATAGTTTGTGAAAATATGCCCAAGTGCTGGACACTTGTTGCAGAGAACAGAAGTTTCCACATACAGCAGCTTTTCAATAAAGAATGGTTTGAAAGTCAAGTTTGATTTCTATTACATGTTCCTACTTAAGGAGATAGGAAGATGATTACAGATGCAGCAGGGGAACTCCTGGTATGTAGGCTAATGTGAAGAGGGATGAATGAATGAATGAATGAATGCCATCGTTGAGTGTGCCTGTTCTCCTTGCTACTTAAACTAACATTAACACAATGCTGCATTTTTGAGACATGGGATTCATACAGAATGCTTATATCTTTAATTCTGGAAACCTACTCCCAGGTACATGTTTGAATAAAAAGAACTAGAGAAGTGGTTGCATTGATGGGCCTGGATCTTCTCCCTCTCTATCACCAATTAGAAATCCTCAACTCTGCCTCCTGCTCCCCCATCTCCATTCATTGCATATAGGCTGCCTTTGAACGTGGATTTAGATTTAGTTCTGAGTGGATATAGTACATCCCAAGTTAGAAATGTGCATTTCACTATATTTCCTTGAATGAAGGTAATGGAACAGAGCAGAAATGATTATCAAAGTGATAAGAACAGGACAAGAAGCAACGGATGGAAACTAACCAAAGAGAGAAGAATCTAGAACAGTGGTGGCGAACCTATGGCACAGGTGCCAGAGGCTGCACTCGGAGCCCTCTCTGTGGGCACACATGCTGTTGCCCCAGCCACGCCTCCACCATGACCCCCTCCTCTCCAGCAGCCCCCCTGAAGGAGAGTTGCCCCTGAGTGTGGCCCACGCGGAGCAGTTCAGCCAAGGACATGGCAACCAGGCAGCGTAGACAAGACTCTGCCCTCACACCTCATTGTGCACAGTTGATGCTGCAGGGCGCGGGCAGAGGGCGTGACTACCATAGAGCTGCTGGGCTGCCTGGACGATCTGCGGCGGGCCCTGGAGGCGGTGAGTGGCCCTGCAGGCAGGCAGGCGGGGTGAGGGATGGGGGACGGGGCAGGGGGTGGAGTGGGGGAGGGGCCAGCTTTTGGGCACTCGTTCTCTAAAAGGTTCGCCAGGACTGACCTAGAACTAAAAAGAAATTTCCTGACGGAACAATTAATCAGTGGAACAACCTGCCCCCAGAAGATGTGAATGCTCCAACACTGGAAGTTTTAAAGAAGAGATTGGATAGCCATTTGTCTGAAATGATATAGGATTTCCTGCCTGAGCAGAGGGTTGGACTAGAAGACCTCCAAGGTCCCTTCCAACTCTGTTCTGTTCTATAATAAGATCTCCATCAAGATCTATTAGGTTCTCATACAAAAGAGAATGATACGGTGCCTTCAGAAATAACTCATGTGATCTATTAGGTTCACAGTCTACAGTATATTCTGTCTTTCTAGTCTTCTAACTTGTATTCTGCTTTGAGGGGCAATAGCTCTGAAAAGCAGATAATAATAATACATTAATTTTTGGTCTGAGAATAAGCCCTACATTGACCAGAATGCTTATTTGCATTTTAAAATCTATCTTCTGCTAGTCTCTTCTTGATCATCCAAGATCAGCATATTGTGCATGAGAAGGGGGGCTGAGTGGTTAATTTAGTTCCATATCTGGAAATGATGTATGACAAATTAACGAATGCTATACAGGTAGGATACGATTAGTGCACGTTTGAATAGTGTGATATTCAATTTAGTACAAATTATAAATTGACAGGAGGTTGTGTTTAATGTGAGCCCAAATTCAGTTACACAAGACTAACACGTGTGCAGCTGAGGCTCATGCATGTACAAGTGTTATTGGGGTTCTAATCATTGTGTTTGCAATATGAAGAAAAGGTTCTATTTGAGGAAAGCTCCAAAAAGAAGTTCATCTTAAAGAACTACAGCAGAATATAGGAGATGGTAGATTTATTTATTTATTTATTACATTTATGAGGCACCTATCTCACTCTCGAAAGCAACTTTGGGCAGTTTACAAAAGGTATGCTTTGGATACGAGTTTATCGTCTTTTATTGTTGTAAAGGATATATTAATAAAAATATTAAAATTATGTTTAAAAAGTGTAATTGCCTATTTCCATCAAGCTGGAACCAATTACCCAATTTTCCATAGAAATATCACTTTCAATCGCGCAAAATTGAATAATGCAGCCATTTTGTAGGATTCATTAACCACACTAATCGAGATGTACCTGTGTCTTGCACACTGAATCAAAGCAGGAGATGCTTTAAGTGTTGTATTTGATAGGACCCATGCAATTCAGCAACATGAAAATTTAAAAGAAACATCTACTAGTTTATGAGGATGCAGCCATATTTTTCATATGACAAACAATGTGGATTCAGATCCTTTAATTTTATAATTAATGCTTATAGAAGTACAATTTGTATTCAGTCTTATGTCTTAATTAGTATTAGACTAATTCCCAGCTTCAAAAGAAATATTGTCCACCTGGTCATAAAATCCTTTGAATCACTGAGCAACATTTTGAGCGAGTTGATTTTGCCACGTTGGTGAAATGACTGGCATATTTAGTGCATGATCAGAAGGGAAGTAGAAAAACCCGAGTAGAAAATAAAACAACTGTGCAAAAATGAGACATATGAACACTATGCCTGACAATTCTGCCATAACCTAGTAGTCAAGTAATTACTGCCATACTCCCACCTTATAATCATGCACATAGAAAGAACATGCATGCACTCATAGCTGCATGCCTCTAGCATCGCTACATAGATCACATCTATGACAGCGCTCTAGCAATGACCCAAACATCCTTCCAGGAAAGAGTTCTTTCACGACCAAAACCACAATAATACAACATAACCAAAGTAACACATGCCAAGAAAAGAAAGCACTCAATGCATTACCCATTTTACTTATCTAATGCTCTTGCCAAGTACTTGCAGAACACATACAGCTCTCTGTTGATAGAAGTTCCAGACATACTCAGGAAGGGGAAGATTCTTGACAAATAGCCAAAGAAAGGGAAGGCACTGAAACATGGGATATATGATCTTCACTCTGGTGAAGACGGGATTGGGGAGCAGGAGTCTGGAGTTCTCCAGATCAGAAGAGAGGCAAAAATAAGCTCCCAACCCGTTTAGAGCCTCTGTTTTAAAAAACAACAACAGCAGCAACAACAATAATAATAACAACAACAACACATGCTTGGCCAAAACAAAGCAATTTCCCAACACTACCACCCACCTGGTGCAAACTTCTTTCCCTAGCTATTGGTTATATAGGAAGAAGTAGCAGATAAATAGATGCATCTTGTGGCATTTTCTCCTCTCATATCAAAGATTTCAAGATCCTACAGGTTGCAAAAGGACCCGTGGTCTATCCCTAGTAGTTCAAGTCCAAGCTGTTTATTCTATTTTATTTATTTATTTATTAAATTTCTGTGCCACCCATCTGACTAATACAATGACTCTAGGCAGCTTACAATATATTAAAAAGTTTAAAAGTGTTAAAAACAATTAAGATTGGAATAAAAAATCAAAAATTGAATGCCAAGATGATGGGTAGCCTGGCAGTGAGATTCTTCTCTACCCTGTCAGCCACGCCCAGTGGAACAGGTCCCTATTGCGGCCCCGAGCCAATAAGCGAGCCAGGTTTTTAAGCTTTTCTGGAAGGCCAGGAGTGTGGAGGTAGATCTTACCTCTTGCAGGAGAATATTCCAAAGGGTGAGGGCCACAGCAGAATAAGCTCTTCTCCTGGACTCTGTCGACGGGATCTGTAGTAGGCCTTTTCCATTGGAACAAGGGGGACAGGTTAATCTCATCATGATAAAGTGGTTCCTCAGATACTCTGGACCCATGCCATAAAGGGCTTTAAAGGTAATGACCACCACCAACGAACTATGCCATCACATCTGCCACATTTGAACCAACAAAGAGTAGTGATGCATCGATCAATAGACTGGTTCACTTTACCTCACTGGCAATCCCAGTGAACCGTCTGCCCGCCATGCTCTCCACTTCCTTCTTCCTTCTGCTCTCTACACCTACATAAACATGCACGGGTGCTCCATTCCTGCTTTGACCACAACTGTATCTCACTTCAGCCATTTTGCTACAGCTCAGAGCCAGTGGATCTGGTCTGCCATGGAATTGCTTGAAGAATGCTGGTAATATTACTTGCCTTCTCCTACTGGAATGCAGGTTTCTACTAAATCCAAGACCTCTTTACTGTATGCAATATTCAGTGTAATTTTGTATTCCCTGTTTCTCATGTGAAATCTATTTTTGCTTAATACTGTTTTTTTTTAAAAAAATATTGACTTTAATGGCATTAGAGTCATAATTTCAGGGACTGTAACTTAAGAGTGTCATTTATAATTTTTGCAATTACCTCTATTTTTAAAGGGAGGTTGAATATTATTTTTTTATCACAATATCAATGTTTTCTTATTCTATTGTTCCATTACTTTGCTACTGTTACGTTTACAGTTCTTTTCATTTCTCCATTTTTGTTGTAAGCTGCCTAGAGTAGCCGCACGGCATAATAGGTGGCAAATAAATTTAACAAATAAATAAAATAACATCATTTATGGATACAATAAAGTACATAAACTGAGTGATTAAACAATGTGTCCATGTGTTATTTTGCATGCAGATACCAAGCAGGCATCTCTGTCTTTGTTAATTATAATTCTTATACCTTTAAATACAGAAATTAATAGACAAGGCCCACACTACCTATTCATTATATCCTCCTATTCATTACATGATAATCATCACTTATGAACATCTAAATCTACAGTTTGGCTTGTGAATATTTATATATTTTCAACCAAGACACAAACAAGAATTGAAAAGGACTGTGTTTTGTTCTTGTTTAATTTGTTGTGACATCAGCTGTTATCCCTACAAACAGGAAAGACTTGTCTGTTTCCTATTCAAACTGCAGCTCACATTGATTCCATGTCTATACTCATTTTGGAAGACAGGCATTCCAGGTTTAAAAATTAAGAATATAAGGTCCAGGCCTTCGCTGATGATTTGGTATTCATTTTGGAAGATCCATTAGAAACCGGCCTTAAAGTGATTCAAAAGATAGAAGAATTTGGTGAGGTAGCCGGACTTAAAATCAATAAGAATAAATCCAAATTAATAACCAAAAATCTTACAACGGCACAGGAAAGTGAACTTGAAGATAAAACAAAGATAAGTGTAACTAAGGAAATAAAATATTCAGGGATCTGGCTTACAGCGAAGTGTTCCTCGATTAAGGAGGATAATTATGATAAAATATTACACCAGATAAAAAAAGTCCCATTGGATTTATGGGAGACAATTTGGATTAGAAATGTTAAATTTACACAAGCTCAAAATTTGAAGGAAAATTTTTATAAAATGTTTTACAGACGGCATTTAGATCCTAAAAAATTATCTTGTATGTATCCAAATTTACAACCCAAATGTTGAAGATGTGGTAATATGGATGCGACATATTTTCATGTTTGGTGGAATTGTAAAAAGGTAAAGGCTTTTTGGATTATGATTTGGTGGAACATTCAAAAGATTTTTAAAAGGAAGATAAAGTTCACCCCTCAATTATTCCTATTGGGTATCTTTGTGGATTTAAATGACAAAGAAACTACTTTAATGTTGAATTTATTAACTGCAGCAAGGTTATTAGTAGGCTCGTATTGGAAGAAGGACTCGTTGCCTACTTTAGAAGAATGGATATTTAAAGTTTCTAACTTTGCAGAAATGGCAAAAATTTCTGCTTATTTGAAGGATCATACACAAGAAAGATATATTATTGTATGGAGAAGATGGATAGATTATATTCAGAAAAAATATGGGACTATAAAGTTTCATTTATTTTATGAGTAAATTTTATAGTAACTGTTGTAGAGATTTGTTTATATGTCTTAATTTAAGGGGAGTTAAAGGTTAAGTATGATTTTTTTTCTTTTTTTTCTTTCTTTTTTTTCCTTTTTTAAATTATTGTTAACCTTCTTATTAATAACCCTGTACTCTGCTCTGGGAAGCGAGGGGGAGAGGGTTGAGGGTGGGTGGGTGGGTAATGATAATATAGTCATGGCAAATGCTTGGGCATTTCCCCTATGCTGCGTTCATGTGTGTGAGAGGGATGAGAGGGGAGGAAGGAGTAGGGAGGAAGTAGGATGGTTAGAGGAGATGGGGAGGGGAAGAGAGTAGGAGGGGAGGAGAGAAAGAGGAGAGAAGTAGGGAAGGTTTAGAGAGGGTGGACGCAGCCTGGGGGGAATGGGCAGGCGGTACCAATGGTTAATTGAATTTTGTATGAATAAATGGAAAATAAAAACTTTTTTAATAATTGAAACCCAAAAAAAAAAAAAAAAGAAAATTGGGAAAATCTACAAATTTCATTTTTAGGGAGGACCGCTACGGTCAAAATGAATATATTGCCAAAAATATTATTTCTGTTCCAAGTTATTCCAATAAAACTAGGGAAAACATTCTTTCAAGAATTAAATAAATTGGTCACTAAATTTATATGGCAAAGGAAAAAAAACCAGGATTAAATTAAAACTTTTGCAAGATATGAAAGATAAAGGGGGATTGGCGTTACCAGAGTGGGAAATATACTATCAAGCATCGAGCCTAACTTGGCTAAAAGAATGGATGGAATTGAAAAATACCAGAGTTTTAACAATAGAAGGACATGACTTGCAAGTGGAGTGGCACACATTCCTATGGGACAGAAAATATAAAATACATACAGTAGATACTTTCAAAGACACATAGTTAGGAATGCATTGCTACAGACTTGGGAAAAAATAAAACAAAAACATTATATAAGAATTCCAATGTGATTATCCCCAACAGAAGCTCTGAAACACCCAAACCTACTGGATATAAATAAGATAATTAGATACAAGGACTTAGTAAACGAACAGGGAAATTTGAAAACAAAACAAGAATTGGAACAAGATATTGGCGGAGAGATTGACTGGTGGACATTTACACAAATTCAATCTAAATATACAGAGGACAAAAAATTATATGAAATACAAAAAGAGCTGCAAGAATTGGATAAAATTATACATGAAACAGAAATAAAATTAATTAGCAGTTTATACAAATACCTATTGAGATATAAAATGGAAGATGAGGTTGTCAAAGACACAATGATTAGATGGGCAAAAAATTTCGGATATAATATAGAATTGGAGAAATGGGAAAAAATATGGGAAATAAACATAAAATTGACTATGTCAGTGGCATTCAAGGAAAATCAGTTGAAGATGTTTTATAGATGGCATCTTCCACCAGCAAAGCTTGCCAAGATGTCCCAGAACAATTCTCCAACATGTTGGAAATGTAAAAAAGTACATGGAACATATTATCATTTATGGTGGACATGCCCAGTTGCGAAAAAATACTGGACTAAAATAAGAAAATGGATGGAAGAAATAATAGACCAACCCGTAGACTGGAAACCAGAGATCTTTCTGCTGGGTATTTTAAACAGAAAATATAGTAAAGAAATACGGTTCTTAATTCTACATATAACAACGGCAGCAAGAATAGTATACGCACAGTTTTGGAAAAATAAGAATATACCATTAGAGGAAGACGTGATAAGAAAAATCCTGGACTGTGCTGAGATGGACAAATTAACAAAAGAGATAAAAGAAAAGGAAGACACAGAGTACTATCTAATATGGAATAAGTGGTATGACTGGTTGGAGACTAGAAATAATAAAGGAGAATAAACGTGGAAAGGTCAAAAGTAGAAAATGTGTGTATAATAATGTATAGTAATAATAATATGTATTATTTTTAGTATAAGGTATACTATGAAGGAAGAAAAATGTAAACAAGAAACAACGGGACAACAAGAACAAATATATCTAAAGAAGAATAAAGGGGGAAATGTAAATAATAGAAGATTACTGTTATGAAATTGCTGTTAAAAAAGGAGGAGTACACACTGTGTGTGTATGTGTGTTATGTTTTGTTGGTTTTTTTTAAAAAAAAATTTTTTAAAAGGAAGGCAGGCATCCCTAAAGAAAATACTATTACTAGTGCTTCTGTTTCTGTTTCTAGTATTTTCCCAAGCATCACCTTTTGGCAAATTTATTCATTTATGAATGAAACTCTCCAGCTATTGTGTTCTGTCAGAACATGCATAAAATATTCATTTAAAAATCCAGAGAGCAGGGATCAGAGCTGGCCTTGAAGCTGCTTACTAGAGAGACTTGCCCCACAATTCCAAGAGGTAACATCTCAATTTAAAGAAAAATAATACACTGCACAAGCTGCGAGACAGCTTAAGTCCAAGTCAGGTCTAAGCCCCCTGAATCCTAGCAACCTCAGCAAATGAACACACAAAACCACATTACTCAGTGCCACGATTTTGGACTGTTTTATAGTTTCACTCATTCTTTTTTGTTAGACAGCATTACCTATTTCTAGTTACACTTCTAGCTCAGTTATTAAACCCTGAATGTAAACTTCGATTAATGCAAGTTCAAGTAATGCAATAATAAGTTTAGAGTGAACTGTAAATTGATACCAGGTCATGTTTAGTGCAATTCAAAGTTCAGTTAATGAAAGTCTAGTTTGTACACTGATGTGGTTGGGGTTTTAGATGCTGCTACTCTTAAATGGAGAAGAGGACGATTCTGTCAGAGGAAAACAGTACAATCTCAAAAAAACAAGAGACTCATTATTAATTAGAGCAAAAATTTGATGTAAATAAATGACATGAAAGTGGTCACAGCAAAAGTAAACTAGGACAAGATCTTGGAATGCCTGAATTTATGATGTGCAATGCTATAAAACTCAGAGAAGAAAAGGTAAAGTTGCACAACCTTTTTGGGGATTTGCAAACGTCTTCAAGGAGTTTGAGAGTATTAAAGATGTTTTTTGGTTGTGTGTGAAGGAATGATCTTTAGAAGTTTTTTTGTTTTTATTTTGATTTCAATAACTACTCTGTCCTTAGTTAACAATAAATGTAAATTATAAGTATTTTCTCTTTGTCCTTTGGTCCCTCAAGTTGGGACCAATTACCCTATTTTCCATAGATAGATGACAGTGAATTTAAATACTGTGACCATTTTGTGGGATTTATTAACTGCATTAATTGAGACCTAGCTGTACAACATTGTGACCTGGTGTCCCCCCCCCCTCTACTCCCATCTCCCTTGACCAAGATCTGAAGCCCTGGCTCACACCCCTGACATCATAATCTGCACAAGCTTGCCATTGGCTGCAGCACCTGCTGATAAAAAGAGGATAAAGGTAAAAGGGTGATGGAGGCCTCCCACTGTCCTTTCCTATATTGAAGGCAGTCAAGAGGCAGAAACAGAGGCCTTTACAGGTATGAAGAGCCCAACACATATGACATGGTTTCATTTTTACTGTTCTCCTAAAGCAATAAATAAGTTGAATGAGGGTGTCCTTGGAAACAGGTTCCACAATTTTTATGCCAAGGCAATAAATGAAAAAAAGTAAGAGACATTAGAGTACAAAGTGGAGAAGGAAGTTTTGGTTTAGTTTGATTCTTGACAACTGCATTATTTCACCTTATAGTAGCAGTTTCGTGATGGATGGCTGTGGCTAACAAATTCAGATATTTGTGAATTGTACAGATCTACAAAGCATATTTTTGATATTCTATAACTCAACTTGCATGCATTTATGTAAAAGAAAACCTCACTCATTTCAATGAAATTTACTCTACAGAAAAACTATATATCATTAGTGCATTAATTTCTAAGAACTTCTAGCTGACTTTGCAGAGATTCTAAGCCTATTATAATACCGTAGCCTACTGTTTCTCTAATAGTCTCCCTCTTTGACTCAGTTCTTTTAACACAAAGTAATAGGGCAACTGATCTAGCTCAGTGATTGAGCTCATATTTTATCAGAAGATCCCAGAGTCAGTCCTCAGTATTTCCAGGTAGGACTGGAAAATTTCCTGCCCCTGCAGCCAGTCAGTGTTCATAATACAGCATTAGATGAATCAATTTGATTCAGTGTGAGACAGCTTCCTATGGTATGTGAATTATTATTGGCAATTATGGACAATGTGTGGCAGAGGTAGGATAGACATGTGCTGCATAACTACTGCCAGCAAAACAGAATATGGAGACCAGCAATGATATTTCCCCTACTTTGCAAGAGGTGGCAGCTTTCTTCCAGGTCTCGTGAGTTTGCAGTGGGCTTGCTGACTATTGTTTTGAATTCAAAACGGGTTCCTACACGCTAAGAACCCTTGTAGAATGGTGAGAGCAACCCGTTTTGAACTCAAAGGAACCATTTCAAACTCAAAGCTGAGCCTTTTGAAATGTTTCAAATTCAAAATGTTTTCTCCGCCCCACTATTTCAAGATAGTGGTGTGGTGCTTCAGGAAGGAAGGCTCAAAGGTTGTGGCGCCTGTCCTGATGTTTAAGCTAAAAGGAGCACGGTGGCTCTCGTGGTTAAGACCCTGGGCTGACAAAACAGCAGGCTCGGGTTTGAGATCTGGTTGCTGCTTCGTGGCAGGGTGAGCTCCCATCACTTGCTCTAACTCCTGCTGAACCAGTTAGAAAGTGGGCAACCACGAGTAGTTAGATGGATACCACTTCAGTGTGCAATTTAACAGGGACATGAAAGGAGCTCCCAACTGGGTGCCCCCCCCAGGCAACTATGATATCACTGTTCAATTCTTTCAACTTGGAAGCACTTCAGTGCTCCTGACACAACTGCAGTAGTAGTAGTAGTAGTAGTAGTAGTAGTAGTAGTAGTAGTAGTAGCAGCTGAAAGTAGTGTTGTACCTTAAGTGTCTTTGCTGCAGAATTCTTTTACATCTGATGACTGCAATCGGTTCTTCTGCAAGACCAATTTCCCTTTCATCTTCTTCAGAAAGGGACTGATGTTTTTGGTACAGTCTCCCAGTATTGAGCATGAGTGTGTACTTATATACCTGAACTGCAGTGTAAATCTATAACACATATCACAGTCAACTCATTTTCTTTCTTGATTTCCAGCCGGCCTCACCAAAAAGAAATAACACCATGGTTGATTACTACCAAGCACTCAACGTCCCACAAACTGCCTCCTCAAATGATATTAAAAAAGCGTAAGTAATCCTTGCTCGGAGCTCACTTTGCCTATCTGTAAAGCTAAAACAACCTTTCATTTGTGTTGGGCTATACAATTACAGCTTTCATGACCTAAAGCCAATACTTATCTCTGTTTGTATTGTGTTTGTTGATGGTGGTTGGAATCCAACATCTCTGGGAGAGTTCCAGTTTGGAGAAGACTCTACAGAAACTTGTCATTTCTAAGCATTCTGAATTGAAAGCTTGAATATACACCTATTTTGAATGTTTGAATGTGCACTCATTTCAACTGTGTAATGGGTATCTTTGAATTTTTTTGGAAGTGTTTTGAGATTAAAATAGATGTTTCAAGCTCAAACACTTTCAAAATGCTACCAATGGCCTGTCAGACACATGAACTAGCACTCAAAGCTGTAGTGTTTCAAACCCAAACAGTTCAGATTCAAATAGTTTGCACAATCCTACTACATATTGTATGAGACAGGAACAATAACATATAGTTAAACATTCTTTAGTGTTCTTCCTGACTTTTGGAGTGAGATGCAAGGGAAGTTAATAACTGATTTTTTGTGAGAATGCAGAGAACTTGGCTTTTCAGTTTCAAGAAACATTATTTAGCCATACATATGAAATAATAGGCACAATGTGATTATCTTTTGTGGGGATTCTGCTTGGTATATTGTTATTGTAAGCAACCTTTAACAAATATATAAATTCAGATAAAGTTTGACAATTGAAATTGGTGCAGTTATGACCCATTAGTACCTTCTGGGGAATACATAAATTTTCATTTATTTGGCTGTCAATTGATGGCTGTCACACTATGATCAGATATCTCACTGTTGGCTTAGCATGAAATGGTTTATCATAATCAGCTCTCGCTCTCTCCCTGGAACATTCTAGGTACAGAAAGAATGCACTGAAATGGCACCCAGATAAAAACCCAGGGAACAAGGAATATGCTGAAAGAAAATTCAAGGAGATAGCGGAAGCATACGAAGTGCTGTCAGATGGTATGTACTCCATCTTGCTTTCAAGATTGCTCTTTTCTGAACTACTTCCTGTATATTTTAAGATGGCTTCTAGCTTTCCTTCCTTGTGTGACACAATAGTCCTCACCTACAGAATAATTTATTACATGCCATTTTGCTGCGCAACCCCGATTCCTTGATTTTTTTTCTCCCACGGTGCTTTCTTTAGATTTCCTGGCTACCCTTTGCCTCTTGCTAAGAACCAGAAGGCTCTGCCAAGGATTCAAGAGTAGTTCATGTTTTCTGATGTTGAATTATAGCTATAGCTATTGGGCTTCGGTGTTGCATTGGAAAGGTTAGATCAAGGGTCTTCAAACTTGGCCCTTTTATGACTTGTGGACTTCAACTCCCAGAATTCCTCAGCCAGCGTGAGGCACGCTGGCTGAGGAATTCTGGGAGTTGAAGTCCACAAGTCATAAAAGGGCCAAGTTTGAAGACCCTTGGGTTAGATACTCAGGTGGGACTCTGCAACTAGTATAGTGAAAGATGAATGTGCTTAAAATAGGAATTTTGACCCTTTACATTGTCTTTCTTCCAGATTATAAACGTGACCTTTATGATCTCTATGGAGTGGAGGGTCTTCTAAATCTAAGTACAGGTAAGCATTCTATTCTGAATGATTCAGAGAGATAATTGAAAAGTTGAAAAGCGGCCATATTCCTTGTGCATGTATTGGTTGTGTTTCATGCATTAGTGCTGGTGCTTGTCACAATTAGCCTCCTGTAGAGCTTAGTCTTCCCCTTGCTACCCTGTAAGAATGTGAATTCATTTAGCACCCCAGGGCAGTATCCATCCTGTACACGGCACCCCGTGTTTGCATCCAGGCAGTTTCTATTCTATCGGAGATAGAATTTGAACAATTTCATGAACATTCCCCTGTCAAAAAGGCCAAACTGTTCAAAATGAAGAGGGATTTAATATTTGATCAATGCTTCTACAGCTATCCACGTGTGTATGCGTGTGTGTGCAACGCGCCTATGTATGACGCCCTCATTTTATAACATTCTAAATATGCATTTTTTGTAGTTAGGGGGTCTTCTTCCCATCCTCCAATTCAGCAGAGGATTCCCTCCCTGCTTATGGCTCTGCTTCCAACCTGCTGTGGGCAACGCGATTGTTCCCAGCCCCAGCCGTCTTTAGCAAATCATCTCCTTCCTTTCTTTACTTTGGGAAAGTTGGAATTTATAATGGGCAGGTGTCTGATTTGTTTTCTGCAAGGAACGGGAGCATGCCCAAGCTCAACAGGGACCTCTGATCTCCTGTTCACGTTTCGAGATGCTGATGAGGTCTTCAGAGAATTTTTTGAAGGACAAGATCCCTTCACTGAAATCCTTGGTAAGTACAGCAAGTACATAGGGCAGTGATGGCAAATCTTTTAGAGACCAAGCGCCCAAACTGCAACCCAAAACCCACTTATTTATTGCAAAGTGCCAGGGCTGCATCAGCTTGTGGTGCCCTTGAGGGGGGAGGGGGGTGGCCACTGGGTGGTCGTGGCTGCAGTGGTCACGGCAGACTGGGTGAGCGTGGCCGGGGCCAGGGCAGCGGGGGCCAGTCCCTTGCCATCTCTGGGGCATCCCCAGGGGGTCAACACTGCTTACTCGCTTACTTCCTGCCGTTGCTTCCAAACGCCATGTGCTTGCTACTCTGGCGAACTCTGGTGGGGCAATGGCGCGCATGCCCACAGAGAGGGTTCTGAGTGCCGCCTCTGGCACGCGTGCCATAGGTTCGCCACCACTGACATAGGGGATGTGACATAGAAATAAGCAGTTGGCAGCGCAGGGGGCAAATTTGTGGTATGTGTACCCCACAGCCTACTCTCTATTCAAGGCCAAGCTCTGTTCTTGGATACAGTGGGCTGCAGAGAGAATGCTACCTTGCCATCAGTTTTTAAGCAGGAACCAATATGGTATGGTGGTGACATGTCCTTCAACTTAGGTGCCACCCAAATGATTTCCAAGATTCTTAGTAATGGTCATGCTGACTAGGAAGCCTGGAAGTTAAAAGCCACACTGAAGAAGTATTGGACTAACCCTGGAGAAATCTAGCTTAAAGATTTAGCCAAAGAAGCTCATGATTGTGAAGCACAATTCTTTTTCCAAGGCTATTGGTGGGATAAAAATGAATGGAGAGAGTGTTTTGTGGGCTCCCAACTCTGAAAGAAAGATGGGATATAAATATAACCATTGAATAATACATATATCAACAACCAGTCCAGTCTACCTATGCATACGGGGGGAAAAAATGAGAAGCTCCAGTTTGCCATTTGCCTCTGGCAGCAAAACGTTTAGGGCTGGCCTTGGAATTCAAGCATATAGCAATCAACAGACAAGTTGGGAGTTTTTGTGAAAATTAATCACACAGCAGGAAATCTCCCTGCTGAACAGAACTGGAGGATAGTATTCCTTTGCTTCACAAATATTTTTGGACAATGACCAGCCACTGTATGTGATTAATAATAATAATAATAATAATAATAATAATAATAATAATAATAAAGTTGGAATGGACCTTGGAGGTCATCTAGTCCAACCCCCTGCTCAGGCAGGAAACCCTATACCATTTCAGACAAATGTCTGTCCAGTCTCTTCTTAAAAACTTCCAGTGTTGGAGCATTCACCACTTCTGGAGGCAGGTTGTTCCACTGGTTAATTGTTCTAACTGTTGGGAAGCTTCTCCTTAGTTCTGCAGCCTGGGACTCAAGAAAGTTATTTAAAACATTAAAAGATGAAGAAAAATCAAACGGGAGAGAATACAGTGGCATTACTCCTTCATCTAAGTCAGGGGTAGTCAACCTTGGCTCTTTTATGACTCGTGGACTTCAACTCCCAGAATTCCTGAGCCATTCCTGCTGGCTCAGGAATTCTGGGAGTTGAAGTCCACGAGTCATAAAAGAGCCAAGGTTGACTACCCCTGATCTAAGTTCTCTTCCTAAAGAAAAGAAAAGGAGCACAAATCCCTGCTTCTTCTCTACTGCAGGAAAAGGGGAAAAGGGCCAGAAGAATGGCAGGAGAAGAGTTGCAGCCCTTCCCTGGTTGTATAAAGAAAGTGGGGGGGGGGGGATTGTTTGCTGTTTCCCATGTACAGACTCATAATCAAGAAGAGCAACATAAAATCTGGGATTCATATCGGTGCAACGCATGTCTTAGTGCCAATTCCAAAAACACGTAGCCATCGAACCAACAAACGTTTCTCATTATAGCATGGTTGCCCGAAGCTGTCAATATCCATTGTTGTTGTTGTTGTTGTTGACCCTGTTGTTGTTATTCATAGTTCTATTAGTTAAAGTAGTATTTATTATTTTCATATATTAAATATTTGAGCATCAATGAACATTCTGAAACTTAACGAAGGGATCAATAAGCTGAAGAGTCCAGGTGGCCCTTAATACAACCTATTATTTTGTAGAGGTTTACCATGAAAATAACACAATAATTAAAATACAACACCAATTGTTCTTTACACATTAATGAAAAATACAAGACAAGGTTGAAGATAAGCTACTTTCTATTGCAGTCAGCTATTAATAAAAAATGCAAAAGGTGCCAAACACAGGAAATTGCAGCCAGATTATTTACAGCTACCCGTATAGCACGTCCTAGACACAGTCAAATCAGTCAGAAGGAACAGCGAAAACGTCATCTATATACCGTATATATAGAGATGTGTGTAACACATGAAACCACTGTAGCTTATAAATAATATTTTGTGAATCCATGGGATTGTTTTGTAAATCATGTTGTGTGAATTCACCCAAATTCTAGTTTATTCAATAGAGTATGTGTGAACATAGTTGTGGTTTGGGCCATTCCCAAAAGAAAGCTCACCTGAGTGGGTTTTTACAACCAAGCTCCACCTTATCTGAGGTTCTATCGGGCCTCCATTTAATTAACAGACATTCCAATGTTAGAAAGAAAGGCTTATTGTATTGCAACATATGTTGCAACTATTGTTATAGCACCTGCAGACAAGATCTTTGAAGTTATGTGATCTCATGCATTCTTGCAACAATCAGCCTTGCCCTGTGATGGTTGAGCAACAAAAGCTTAGCAAAGGTGCCTTGCCTAGGAACTGTACTCACTTTTAGTATATAAGCTTAAAACCAGGTCTTTCATTTACTAGGCCACTAAAGGTCAACTTTCTATGACCAGAAATCTCTTTCTATGCAATCTATCTATCTATTAAAGCAGTGATGGCGAACCTTTTAGAGACCGAGTGCCCAAACTGCAACCCAAAGCCCACTTATTTATCGCCGAGTGCCGGGTGCCAGGTGGGCATGGCCCACTGAGTGGGCATGGCTGTGGTAATCATTGCAGACTGGGTGGGTGTGGCCAAGGTGGGCGTGGTCACCTCGATGTTGCTTATGGGGAAGGACGCCTGTGGGGGCCGGGCAGGGTTGGGGGAGATCCAGGGGGTCTCTGGCAGGTGGGCAGGAGGCTCGTCCTGCAAGGCAAAGCGTGGCAGGGAGGGGGTGCCATTGTTGCAGGGCAAGGCAAGTCAGGGGCCGGGGAGGCTGCTGCCTGACACAATCGACCCCCGCACACAGAGGCCAGCGAGTACATGGGGGCCAACAGTGTCCATCAGCAGCCACAGCCTGCTGGTCCCTCGACCGGTGCACTCTGGGCTTCACAGCCCACTGCCAGCAGTTCAAGAAGCCACCTCTGAGCTGGACGGATGGCTGACAGCTGAGGAGGCGATGCAGTGTGTCGTGCCCAGGAAAAGGAGAGCATGCGAGGCCAGGAGGGATGAGACGGGGGGAAGGAAACCAGCCATGCTGGGATGCATCGGGCCACGTGGGACCTCGGTGAATTAGCGGGCGGCTGGTTGAAGAGGGATGGTTGCCATCTCAGGGGCATGGCGTGCATGCCCACAGAGAGGGCTCTGAGTGCTGCCTCTGGCATGCGTGCCATAGGTTCACCACCACTGTATTAAAGAAACTGTTAAAGAACTAGGACCACAAGCCTTGAGGTTTTTTTTTTTTTACATGAGTTCACTATGTGTGCCAATTTGTATATGGGTTACTTGGCATAAACATTGTGTTTCAGAACATGCCCAACATTCTTTAGAAGTTGTATGCTGCAGTTCAATAAAAACAGACAAACTGCTGGGCCATTTGATTGACTTTTTGGGCCTATTACTTATGTGAATCTAGATAGTGGCATGTCACCCAAACAGTTCCAGATAGTCAAAAGCTGGAAACAAGTGAAACTTTCTGAAAATATCCTTAATCAGTTCTTGCAAATATGGAAGTACCTGTCTTACAAAAGTACTTCTGTATTCAAGGATGTTAAAATTTGACATTGTCGATCATGAGTATTCTCCCTCTACATAAAAGTCCTTAAGAGGTATGGGGGAACCAGTAAGGTAGCATACAAAAAAACCCTGATACCTAACAGCTGAAGCCTATTTCCACCACCCCCTTTTAGCTTTGTTAATCACAACTTAATTTTCCTTGAGTCCAGTATTTGATCTCCTTAGCTATAGGCTTTTTTCATGTCTATATCTGAACCCCAAACCTTCGCTGAAGGATGCATTTTATGAAAAACAAATTTCACTCTCGGTTCAAGCTTATTTAACGTAATTGCAGATTTTATTATTTATATATAAATAATCTTCAAACATACAACAAGACATACAACAGCTGCAGTAATAAATCTACTGCCTGAAACAACCACGCCTAGTACAGTATGTCCTAATGATATTTATTAATCTTTTTTTCTTTCTAGAAGACTTTTCATCCTATACTGATGCACCTGGAGGAATATCTACCTGGACCATGCCAGGAAGTGCTACTTTCTCTTATTGCTCCTATAATGCTCCAGGTCAGACAGGTAAAGCTCTGCATTCCCCCTTCCCTTGCTTTCTCAACCAGCAGAATAGTCTTTGTGCCCCGATTTTTGTGTATGGTAATTGCATGGTTATCAGAATCCATCATTGGAGGATGGGCTCATATATTGCACCAGGCTAGAGTCTGCTCAACATGCTTTGTTGAATAATTTATAGTTGATTGAGTTTATATATCATACTAATCCATGAACCATGATTTCAAAACTATAATGGCTGGGTTCATATAATATGCTCAGCCAAGGCAGAGAAACCACATTATGGCAAAGAAACCAGTATTTGCTTGTTCCTTGTTTAGTGAAATATATTTCCCATTGACTTGGGAAAACTTCTATCATCTCTTAGGGGATTATTCAACATTTTTATTAATGATCTAAATCAGGGGTGTCAAACTGCTGGCCTGCGGGCCGGACGCATCACGAGGAAACCGCGCCCACCCCATTGCCGGCAACGGGGAAAAAACTCCGATACGTTGCACGACGTCACGTGACGTCGCGAGTTTGACATGTCTGATCTAGATGAAGGGACTGATGAACTAATCAAGTTATGCAGGGTAAAAAAAAGTGAGAGGTCTGGCCAACACCTCAGATGACAAAACAAGATTGCAATCCAATCTGGACAGGTTGGAATATTGAGCTGAGAGGAGTAAGATGTTGTTTAATAGGAAGAACTGTAAAGCGTTACATTTAAGAGGTAAAACGTAGGGTCTATCTACAAAATGGGGAATATATATATGGCTATGAAACACTGTATCTAACGACTTGGGTATGATTACTGACAATAAGCTGAACATGAATCAAAAATGTGGAGCATCTGCTAGGTGGGCTAACATGGTTCTGGAGTACATCAGAAGATGCATCATATCAAAGACAGGTGAAGTCATTACCCCTCGTTACTCCCTTGAGACACACATGGAGAACTGTGTGAAATTCTAAGCACCACATTTCCAGAAGGACTTAGGCAGATAAGAGAAAGTTCAGAGGAGGGGTTCCAAGAATGATCCAGGGAACTGAAGACTTATCTAATGAGGATAAGTTGAAGAAACATAAGATGTTCAACCTGCAGAAATGACCAAATGGAGTCATTATGATCATGTTCAGGTACATCAAGAAAAGATGAAGAAGAATATTTTCCGGGGCCCAAAAAACTAGGACCAGAAGTAACAAATAAAAAATGCAGCTATCTACATTTTGTTTAGGTTTATTTCATTTAAAAATATTTCTGATAGTAAGAGTGGAACAGTTTATCTATAGAGGCCACAGGTTCTCCAGCTCTGGAGAATATTTAAGAGGCTGGACAGGATGGTTTGATTGGTTTTCCTGCATCTTGCAGAGGGTTGGACTAGATGATCTTTGTGGTGCCACTGTGACAATTCTGTGATTCTATATCCTTTATCTCGCTGTCTGTTTCTGTCTCTCTCCTCAGCAATAAATGTTGATTCTCCTCCACCACCTCCTCCTCCTCCTCCTTCTCCTCTTCCTCCCTTTTCAGATTTCTACACAACTTTTGGGCCTGGTGCTGAATTGGGAATAGGATTTCGCTCCATTTCCACTTCTACAAAATATGTCAATGGCAAACGGATAACCACCAGGAGGTGAGGTGATGAGGATAACCCCACAATTCTTGGGATAGCTTGTCCCCTCAATCATTTCCACTAAAGCTAAGGAACTTTTATGAAAAGATAGTAGTAGAAATAATGCTAGAGATTAGAAGCACAAACATATTCCTACTCACAGGTAAGACATGAATACCCTGTTTAACTTAAACCTGCTTTCTTCCAAAAGATGGCTATTTTTGCCTTGCTTGTTCCCATACCTTTTTTAAAACGATGGTTTTTTAAAAAAAAAATTGAAAAGTTATCCAGGAAGCTTTTGTAAATGAATATTCTCCCACTGCAACTTCTCTTTACAGTGGGGCAAAAAAGTATTTAGTCAGCCACCAATTTTGCAAGTTCTCCCACTTAAAAAGATGAGAGAGGCCTGTAATTGTCATCATAGGTAGACCTCAACTATGAGAAACAAAATGAGAAAACAAATCCAGACAATCACATTGTCTGATTTGGAAAGAATTTATTTGCAAATTATGGTGGAAAATAAGTATGTGGTCACCTACAAATAAGCAAGATTTCTGGCTCTCACAGACCTGTAACTTCTTCTTTAAGAAGCTCCTCTGTCCTCCACTCATTACCTGTATTAATGGCACCTGTTTGAACTTGTTATCAGTATAAAAGACACCTGTCCACAACCTCAAATAGTCACACTCCAAACTCCACTATGGTGAAGACCAAAGAGCTGTCGAAGGACACCAGAAACAAAATTGTAGACCTGCATCAGGCTGGGAAGATTGAATCTGCAATAGGCAAGCAGCTTCATGTGAAGAAATCAACTGTGGGAGCAATAAGTAGAAAATGGAAGACATACAAGACCACTGATAATCTCCCTCGATCTGGGGCTCCATGCAAGATCTCACCCCGTGGGGTCAACATGATCACAAGAACGGTGAGCAAAAATCCCAGAACCACACGGAGGGACCTAGTGAATGACCTGCAGAGAGCTGGGATCAACATAACAAAGGCAACCATCAGTAACACACTACGCCACCAGGGACTCAGATCCTGCAGTGCCAGACGTGTCCCCCTGCTTAAGCCAGTACATGTCCGGGCCCATCTGAAGTTTGCTAGAGAGCACTTGGATGATCTAGAAGAGGATTGGGAGAATGTCATATGATCAGATGAAACCAAAGTAGAACTGTTTGGTAGAAACACAACTCGTGTTTGGAGGAGAGAGAATGCTGAGTTGCATCCAAAGAACATCATACCTACTGTGAACCATGGGGGTGACAACATCATGCTTTGGGGCTATTTCTCTGCAAAGGGACCAGGACGACGGATCTGTGTACAGGAAAGAATGAATGGGGCCATGTATCGTGAGATTTTGAATGCAAACCTCCTTCCATCAGCAAGGACATTGAAGATGAAACATGGCTGGGTCTTTCAATGATCCCAAACATACCACCCGGGCAACGAAGGAGTGGCTTCGTAAGAAGCATTTCAAGGTCCTGGAGTGGCCTAGCCCAGGGCTTTTCAACTGGTGGTACGTGTACCACTTATGGTACATTAATGAGTGGCAGGTGGGGGAGCCTGCCTAGCCAAGTATAGTGGGGGAGGGAAAGAGCCAGCACAGGCAAGGACTTACAGTGAGAGAGTCCTCTGGAGCTGCAAAGGCCCCAGGCTCACTTCTGGCTCACCCTCCCCCATGAGAAAGGAGGAGGGGGGGCGGAGACAGGAGAGCCTATAAAACATTGGTTCTCAACCTGCGGGTTGGGACCCCATTTGGGGTCAAACGACCATTTCACGGGGGTCACCAAACAACGCAGTCTGCCATTTTCCCCCCTTTTCCTTAGCTGTGGTACTCCCTTTTATTCTATTGGCTTTTGAAAGCCAATAGAATAGACTCTCTTGAATAAATTCTATTGGCTTTCAAAAGCCAATAGGAATTGTCCAGGCTGTCTCTGCCCTGCTGAGCCTGCCAAAAGTCCCATTCTGCAAACGGTGCTGCACCAGTTGAGTAGTCCTCGACTTATGACCGGTTGAGTAGTCCTCGACTTATGACCAGTTGGGGGTCACGGCATTAAAAAGGTTGAGAACCACTGCTATAAAAGGAGGCAGTTTGGGCAGGAGAGGGAGAGAGAAAAAAAGCAGCAGCTTTGGCAGAGTCAGCTGCACCGAAGGGGAAGGAGGGGGAGGGGGTGGGTGGGGGGAGAGGAGATCAAGCAGGCTGGCCATGAGCCGATCTACAACTGCTGTGGCAGCCACCTGTGCTGGCAGCAGCAAACAGGCAAGAAATGCAGCGGGGGAGGGGTCACCCTCCAAGAGGAATGAAAAAAGGCAGCAATGGCTGGAGGTGAGGCACGGAGGAGGGAAGGAGATGGAGAGTGGAAGGATTCTTATGTGTTTTTATGACTTTGAAGTTCTGGGATTTGTGCAATGAGGACTTTGTGTTCTTAAGGAGTGTTTGGCAATTTCTATTTGGCTGATGGCTGATGTCTCATGTTAGCTTCTATTGCTCTGCTGTTGTTAGCTGTAAGTTTTGCTGCAAGGGATTTTGAAGTATTTTTCTCCTGAATGGATTTTGACTGTAGCATTCCTTTACTTATGAATGGAGCCATTTGGGGAGGTTGCCTTAACCAGCAGCCAGTACTTACATTTTTTTTCTTCCTTAAGTGCCTGCTGCGCTCCTTACTTTCCTTTCTAGCCAGTAGCTAATTCTTAAAGGGGAATGTGCCTTTTTAAGCTAGTTCACCCAGCAGCTTGTCTTTTCTGTCTCTGGAGGCCTTTCCTTGTTTGATCAATATATGGAAGAGGGAAAATATGGGAAGGAGATGGGAATGAGAAAAAGGGAGGCAGGGAAGGGAGGGAGGAAAGGAAGTCCTGCCTTAGCACTTGGCCACCAGCAGCTCTGCCATTGACTTTGCTTGTCAAAAGGTTGCAGAAGGGGATCACATGACCCTGGAACACTGTGACCATTATAAATATGAATCAGTTGCCAAGCATCCAAATATAAATCACATGACCCTGGGCATGCTGCAATGGTCATAAGTGTGAAAAATGGTCATAAGTCATTTCAGTGCAATTGCAACTTTGAACAGGTTTTTTTTTGGTCATCAAGTTTTTGATACCTTGCTAGGTGGTACTCGAATATTGCCATATCCTAAAAGTGGTACAATTGGTAAAAAGGTTGAAAAGCCCTGGCCTAGCCAGTCTCCAGATCTCAACCCGATAGAAAAGCTTTGGAGGGAGTTGAAAGTCCGTATTGCCCAGCGACAGCCCCAAAACATCACTGCTCTAGAGATCTGCATGGAGGAATGGGCCAACATACCAGCAATAGTGTGTGCCAACCTTGTGAAGACTTATAGAAAACGTTTGACCTCTGTCATTGCCAACAAAGGATATATAACAAAGTATTGAGATGAACTTTTGATATTGACCACATACTTATTTTCCACCATAATTTGTAAATAAATTCTTTCCAAATCAGACAATGTGATTGTCTGGATTTGTTTTCTCATTTTGTCTCTCATAGTTGAGGTCTACCTATGATGACAATTACAGGCCTCTCTCATTTTTTTAAGTGGGAGAACTTGCACAATTGGTGGCTGACTAAGTACTTTTTTGCCCCACTGTAGTTGGTTTGAAGATTTCTGGATGTGGACTGTTTATCTGTTAATGGCCAAAAGGAGGTCTTCAGATGTTTAGATTTATCCTTGTTCATTTTTCACGTTCTTCAGGAACAGATGAATAGAACTTTACTGTTTATTATATTCTTTTCCCATGGTCATATTATTAGTTTAAAATTCATCCATCAATTCTTGGAAATTTTATATCAGTGTAAGCTACAGACATGAATTAAAACCTATTTACATGTAATTATAAATACCTTGAAACCATATACCCTGGGCCACATTATTATAACTAAGTCAAACTAATAAGTTTGTAGGACACTTTTGAAGAATGTGGTGTATTGGCTGATAGTTCCTAGATGGAGAAAGCTACACATGAAATAATGTTGCCCCTCTGCAGGGACAGGCCAGAGGACTCGTGGTAATTGGCCAAAATATTCTGGGGTTGACGTTTCAGTTTCTATAAAAGAGGAAACTGGGCTCTTTTTTGCAGGATTCTTGAGCATGGACAGGAGAAAGTAGAAATTAATGAGGATGGCTTGCTCAAAGTGGAAGAAGTACAAGGTAAGACACCTGATTTGGAGAAACCACTGAACATAAATGCACTAGAGGGGAGATGAAAGGGTTTTGGCACAAATACCTGCAACAGAGGAAAAGAAGTTACATAACTCATTCTAGTCAATGAAATTTATAGAGACAAGAGGATACGTCATCTTATTATCCAGTGGCCCCTATGCAAGGACTAGACTAGAAGTGGGCCAAATTCTAATCTCCTGGAACTACACGCTGTTCCATGTTCTCCTGCCTAATCATATTTGTCACACTTTCATATCCCTGCCTGAATCTGAATATACAAACACATGTGGCTGATTCCTCATATTTTCCCCACAGCAGTTGATACTGGGAGAGTAGGAAATGCTGAAGTCTAACAGACTTTAAAGCCATAGGTTACACATTTCTGGGTTAGACTGCCACGAGCCAGCTTTCCTTTATCTCTTTCTTGCACCAGAATCAGGACATCCTGTAATGGTAGGTGTATTCTTGTTCTAAAAAGAGAGCTTAGGATTTTTTACACCTGGCTTCTTGTGGGAAGAGGGAGCCCAGTGGTGGTGAACCTATGGCACGGGTGCCAGAGGTGGCACTCAGAGCCCTCTCTGTGGGCACGTGTGCCATCGCCCCAGTCCTAGGCCTTCAGCTGGGTTTCATAAAACCTTTTCGCTTTAGGCCTCTGCTAAAAGGCAGAGGTTCAATCAATCAGTCAATTTCAACTTCTCTCGGGAAAAAAAAGATCTTGCAAAGTTGGAATTGATTGATTGAACTTTTTAGTCCCACCCAGTCTGCTGTTACCACCGCAGCCACGTCCACCCAATGGGCCATGCCCACCCAACTGGCCACATCCACCCAATGGGCCACACCCACCCAGCACCCGACGATGCATAAGTGGGTTTTGAGTTGCAGTTTGGGCGCTCGGTCTTTAAAAGGTTCACCATCACTGAGGTAGCCCTTTCCCTAGTTCTGTTCCTACCCAGCTCGGAATAGTATATTTATTTGCAAGGTAGGCCAGCCTTCAGTGTTGTTCAGCCAAACTAGAGTAGATGGACAGGCTAGGAAAAGGAATCTCAATATTTCACATTTTTATACAAATGCTACTTCAGTCATCTTTTTTTCTATTTAATACTGTAATGTGGAATCGGTATTGGGGTGTGTGTGTGCTAATGGCTTCCTGGACCACATAGGGTAAAATTGAAGGGAATAAAGGAATATTGTTCTTTTCATCCCTGTGCTTTTCTCTTTCAGATCCCAGCAGCAACTTGACAACCCCGATAGAGCCTATCCAGCAGGAGCAACCTGAGATCTTGAGCTCTGCAGCAGACATCTGGGCTCTACCACGATCGCAGAGTGCTGACTTCTCTTATGCCTACCCTACCAATGAAGACAAACAATTGCATCGGGCAATGGCCTATAGTCTATCTGAAATGGAGAATGTGGGGCAGTACTTAGCACTTGCCCAGGGCTCCAAGAAGAGACGGGGTACCACTCGACGAACACACACAAGAACTTTGGGACCTAATGAGGAAGTGGCTTCTGCTCCATTGGCCATCAGAGCCAAGAGTCCAGGTGCAGGAGACAACATTGGGAAAGAGAGGAAACACAAGCCACCTGAACTGCCCAAAGTAGAAATCATTGTCGAGGTACCAAAGAGCCCATCAGTGAAAGACCACACTGCCCTTAATGATGTGCAGTATGTCTTTCCTGAAATTGTTCCTTCCCGCAGAGAGAGAGAATCTATCATGTGCATCATTCTCTGAATTCAAGAATGCAGGAGGGGAACAACCTGTGTCCATTAAAGGTAACAATCTGGCTATCGGTTTCCATAATTGCGTTATTCCCTGGAGTTGTTCTCTAGATGTTCCTCTGCTAAGTTCCTTCTAATTGGGAGTTACAAGAAATGTCTAAACTCAGTGGAATGTATAAATTTAATCTGCATAATTTGTCCAGAACATAGAAGTTAGCATTTCATAGGGTACACATCTAAAGAATTCTCAAAGAAAATGTTTTAGTTAAATCATGGAAGAGTCTGGATTCCTGAAAATTTCCTTCTAACAAAAAGAAAAGAAACAATACCCTTCTGCTGAATGAAACCAAAAGCCTGCCATCTCCAGCATTTTAATCTGCCCCCAATTTATAAAAAGAGAGACATTATTCCCAGGTTGAAGTGTTAGCATTTACCCCAAAATATAGTTTCCACCAATATTTTAAATAAACAGGTTGTTTTAGATCCGCAGAGAATATGATAGTGAAAGCGGGCGACTGGTTTCCTCTTTGATGTTCCTTTTTCAGGGCTCTTAAATTTAGGGTTATCATCTTTTTTCATGTAAGTTCTGTAATTAAATGATGGTGCAGAACATGTGCCTATGACTGGAAACAGGCTGAATAAAAATTCAATGAAACTAGGGAATCTAGCTGAACGTCTTCCTTTTTAAAAAATTTTATTTATTCCTTTTTCACTATACAACAAAAACAAAATACATTTTTCCTTAACAGTACTGTGTTATACATCTCATATATGTTATTTACAATTATTTACATTAGTAATCATATCTTTCTATTTCTCTGTTCTAGCCAATCATAACATTTATTCCATATCTTGTAAAATTCTGTTGCCTCCTTGTCTTTAAGTTCTAGCACAGTGTTTCTCAACCTTGACAATTTTAAGGCATGTGGACTTCAACTCCCAGAATTCCACAGCCAGCATTGGAATGGCTGTGGAATTCTGGGAGTTGAAGTCCACATGCCTTAAAATTGTCAAGGTTGAGAAACACTGTAATCTAGCATAAGCTTGTTCATCTCTGCACATTCTAGTATCTTATAGATAATCATATCAATTGTTAGTATGTTTTCACCTTTCCAACACTGGGCATATACTATAGGAGCCACTGTTAATATATGTACAATAATGTATTGGAGTTCTTTTTTCCATCTTTAAATTTATTATACCCAAAAGAAATAATTCAGGTTTGAGTTCAATTTGCACCTTTGTTATCTCCTGTATCCAGCTCCTTATCCGTTCCCAATAGATCTTTGCTTTAGGGCACAGCCACCACATATGATAGAATGTTCCCTCCTTATTTTTGCATTTCCAGCACTCCGGATTCATATTTTTGTACATTTTAGCCAATCTTGCCGTTGTTAAATGCCATCTATAGAACATTTTATATTGATTTTCCTTATATGCAGTTGACAATGTCAGTTTACAATTTCTGTTCCATTCTCTTTCCCATTCTTCCAATTCTATATTTCGGCCCACATTTCGTGCCCATGCTATCATTGGCCCTTTTACTATTTCCTCCTCCAAATCTACCTCTAATAAATATTTATAAGTTTTTGTTAAAAAATTTCCTTCCTTACCTGTCAAAATTTTATCCAATTGCTGTGGTGTCTGGTTTATTCCGTGTTCTTCCATATCCTTACTATGTTTAGATTGAATCTGTAAGTATGGCCACCAATCTATGATTATTCCGTTCTTCTAATTCTTCTCTTGATATGAGGTTTCCTTGTTTATCTAATAATTCTTTATATCTAATCATCTTTTTTTTATCCAATGTGTTAGGGTGAATCATTGCCTCCATCGGTGAAGTCCAATTTGGGATTTTTATATAGTGTCTCTTTTTAACTTTTCCCCACATCTGAATCAGCGCATCTCTTATCTGATGCTGATAAAAATATGTGTGTGTTTTCTTGTATTTTCCCCATAAAAAGGCATGCCAGCCAGCCTGCAAGTCATGTCCTTCAATCATTAAAACCCTTTTGTTGTCTAGGTTTATCCAATCCTTGATCCAGAGTAATCCAGCTGCTTGGTAGTAAATTTCCCATTTTGGGAGCCCAAGTCCACCTCTACTCCTACTATCTTGTAACATTTTCATGTTTATTCATGCTTTTTTGCCCAACCAAATAATTTGTTTGTAATTTTATCCAATTCTTCAAAAAAAATTTCTCCAATTTTATCGGGACTGTTTGAAATAAATACAATAATTTTGGTAATATATTCATTTTAATCAGCGCAATCCTACCTAATAATGATAATTGTAATTTCCCCCAGGCCTCAAAATCTTTTTTCATTTGTAATATCAATTTTTTATAGTTGTCCTCTTTTATTGAGGAACATCTTGTAGTAAGCCAAATTCCTAGGTATTTGATCTTCCTCTTCTAGTTTCTTTTTCTGTTTTTCAGTTAGGTTTTTTACTAACATTTTGGTCTTCTCTCTATTGATTTTTAATCCTGCCACTATTCCATATTTTTCTATTTCGTTCATTAAAATATTTCCTCTCCCTAGTGGTTCCTCTATAAAAAAAAACCCAAATTGTCTGCAAATGCCTGTGTCTTGTATTCTTCTGATTTAACCTGTAACCCTTTTATCTCTTTGTTAATTCTAATTTGAGTTAATAGCACTTCTAAAGTCAAAATAAAAAGTAGAGGTGACATTGGATATCCTTGTCTTACTCCTTTATTTATTTCAAAGCTTTTTGTATTATCTCCATTAATTATCACACTGGCCTTTTGTATTTTATATATTGCCTTTATCATGTTCTCAAATTTCCCTCCAAATTTCATGTCCTTGATCTGTTGGAACATAAATTGCCAACTGAGATTGTCAAATGCTTTCTGGGCATCTAGAGAAATTAGTGCCACCTGTTTTCCAGGGTGTGCTTCATAATATTCAAAGCATTTAACACCGTTCTCGTGTTATTCCTAATTTGTCTTGTGAGTAAAAAAACATTTTGATCTGAATGTATTATATCATTTAATATTAGTTTCAGTCTTTCTGCAATTATAGTGGTGAAAATTTTATAAGTGTTCAACAACAAGATTGGCCTATAATTTTTTATCTGTTTGGGGTCTGTGCCTTCTTTTGAGATAAGGGATATAGTAGCTTCTATCCAGGAGTCTGGTAATTTGGCTTCCTCCAACACATCATTATACACATCATTTCAAAATCCTCGTAAAGAGTCTTATATACTTCCCCTGGAAGGCCATCTGGCCCTGGGTTTTTATTATTTTTTTGTTTTTGCACCGCGTTTTTTTAATTCCAAGGCTGTTATTTTCTTATTCAATATTTCTCTGTCCTTCTTTTAATTCTGGCAAGCCATTAACCTTTAAGTATTGTTTTATATTCTCTCCATCTATTTCCTTTTTTTTATATAGTAACTCGAAATAATTCTGAATTATTTCTTTCTTTTTATCCATTTTATATTGCAACTCTCCATTTTCATCCTGTAATTCCTGAATAAATCTTTTCTCTTTCTCTTTTTTTAATTTATAAGAGAGTCATCTCCCAGGCTTATTTGCATGTTCAAAAAAATTTTGTTTTGCTGTTTTCAATTCCTTTGCTCTTTCCTCTTGATCTATCATATTTAGTTTATGTTAATCGATTCATCCTGGGGCTCTTTTTGTAATTTAGATTCCAATTTTTTAATCTCCTCCTGGAGTGTATTTTACGTTTGCCTTTTCACCTTATTCTTTTTTTACTGTATAGGCTACTGCTATACCTCTCAAATATGCTTTCGCAGTGTCCCAAATAATTTGTAATGATGTTTGTTGTTTTATATTCTCTTTAAAAAAGAGTTCCATTTCTCTTCTAATCCTTACAATAAATTCTTTTTCTTTCAAAATGTGAGAGTTCAATATCCATCTTCTTCTTACTTTTTTCTGCCCTTTCCAAACTATTTTCAGAGGGTTATGATCAGCCCATGTATTTGGCATTATTTCTATTATCTCTATGTCTTGCCCTACCTCTTCATTCATCCATGCCATGTCTATTCGAGACCAAGATTTATGCGGGTTCGAGATTATTATTATTCTTTTTTTTTATTCCGTTTCCTCCATTGATCAGATAAGTTCATGTGCCAAATCAAAGAACGTCCTTGGTAGTGTTTTCCTTTTCTTTTTATTTTTTATATCACTAATATAATCTTTTTTTTTACATTCACTACCGCATTATAGTCTCCTACTATACAAATATTTCCCTGTCCAATTTCTAAAAGTTTTTCATGTAATTTGTAATAGAATTCTTTTTGATTCTCATTTGGTGCATATATTATCACTAGCAGCCATGATTTCTGCTCAATTTGTAATTCTATTATTAATATTCTTCCATCTGTATCTTGGTACCTCAATTTAGCATTAATTTCTCTTCTAATATAAACCACTATTCCTCTCTGTTTTTGTTCCGCTAGTGCTGTATATAATACTCCTAATTTTGGGAACTTCAAATATTTCCTGTGTTGTTCTTTAATATGTACCTCTTGTAAACAAGCTATGTCTATATGTTGTTTTACTAATTTTGTTAGTATTTGTTTTCTTTTTGTGGGTGCATTTAATCCATCACATTAATTGATATTAATCGAATCTCCTTTTCCATTTTCTACTTGTGTGTTCTACTTGTGTGTTTGTTTTGTTCTCGGACTTACTCCTCTTTCTTTCCTCTGTCCTTTTTCTTCCTTGCTTTCTGTCCCTTGTTCTATTTCCCTTGCTTCCTGCTGTTGGTCTTCCTGGCTTTTGGATTCCAATTCTTCCTTGCTGCTATTCTCTTCCTCCACTCCTTCCAATTGTTCATAGAATTCTCGCGCCTTCTCTAAGCTGTCTATCTTAACCCTTCTCTCCTTCCATGATATCAACATCCCCTCCGGGATTAGCCATCTGAATGGGATGCTTCTTTTAATTAAATACGCACTGAGAAATCTATACTCCCTTCTCTGTTCTCTTATTTTCTTTGGGACCTGTTTTAAAGTTTGTATTTCCATACCTTTATAAATCATTGGATCCTCTCTTGTAATTTTGTAAATTATATCTCTCACTTTTTCCCTAGCGAATCTTATGTGTACTTCTCGTGGAAGTCTGTTGCCTCTGGCATAATTTGTATGAATACTGTACACCTCATCTATCTCTATCAATCTCTCTTGTTTGTCCCTTTGTAAAGCCTCAGCAATCAATTCCACCATGATAGCACCCAAATCTTCTTCCTTCTCCTCTACCACATTTTGAAATCATAGGTAAAATGCCGCCCGGTCCATTTGCAAATGGATGATCGATTCCTCCATTTTTTTATTAGTTGCTATCAGTTCTTTATCTAGTGTGTCAACTTTTTTCCCAACTTTATCCAACCTTACTTCTACTGTCTGTATTCTTTCTTCATTTTTCTCAATCGTTTGTTGAATCATCTCAATTCTATTATCCAATTTATTCATATCCCCTCTCATTTCTATGTGATTCTTAGATATTGTCTCCTGCATTTTTAGCATCGTTTCTTGGATAGTAAGTAGTGTTGCCTGCATGGTCTGCATATTTACTATTATACTCTGTTTTTCTGTACCAAGCATTCCTTCTAATGTTCTTTGACCAGTTGGAGATGAAGGTATCAGTGCTAGGCTTGACACCGTTTTTTTTTTTTTCCTGTCCTCAGTGTTGTCATATTTATCACTTGTTTCTCTAATACTTTCTATTCTAAATGTCACTCTATTTAGCCAACAATTTATTTAACTTTGTTTTAACTCTAAACTTCTAATTCTTCGTTTCCCTTCCTCAACTCCTCTGAGACTACCTCCACTTCCACTATTCCCCAAATCTCTCCTTACCTTCTCCAACCCTCTTCACTTTCTTTCCTCTTTCTTACTTATCACACAGTCTTTCTAAAAGTCCAGATTTCTTCTCCAATCGTATATTATCAATCATTAGTCCGTTTTTATCACCTTATCACGTCCTCTCATCGTCTCCTTTACCTTCTGAACCTCGCCCCCGTTCCTGTCTCCTTCAACGCCGTGCCCCGTCCTCTCACCGTCTCCTTCACTTCCTCTCGCACTCATCACCGTATCCCCCCCTTCAATCCTCTTCACTTTCTCTCTTCCCTCTTAACTAAAGGCACAGTCCCCTCTGCAGAGCTCCAGATTTTCCCTCCGATCTCGTATCTCCTGCCGTCAATCCGTTACTTTTGCTTTTGTCTCCTTGTCACGTCCTCTCGCCGTCTCCTTCACCTTCCAGATTTTCACCACGCAACATTCTCTTTCATCACATAAACATGTCTTCTCATCATCTCCTTGGCTTTCCGAATCTTCTCCACGTTCAGGTCTGTCTCCAACTTTCTTCTCCAATCACTTTCTCCAATATTCTCTAATATTCCACAGCATATTCACTCCTTCTCCGTTTCTCCTAAATCACCATTTTCTCTGCCTTCCCAGCTGCTTGCTTATCGATCTTCTCCCTTCGCTTCTCTTGTCTCACTGACTCCACCAACTCCGCTTTCGCCATTGTCTCTCAACCTCTTCTTCCTTAATCCTCCATCTTCCTTGTACTTGCGCTAAAACATTTACCACAAGGTCTTTCCTTCCTTTATGTCTCCCTCCTGTTAATCCGCTGGTTGTTAAATCTGCCAACTCACAGCTCTTCCCGCCGGATCGCCGCTTACATTGAGGATTCCCTCACCAGTTGAGCTTTCTTTCAACATCCACACTAATAGACAAGTATATCTTTTTAGACTTTTCTATTATTCCTTAAAGATATTTTGAACTATTTTAACTCACTCATTAACACAGTCTGTTAAGTTTCTCTTTGCTTCTGCATCCTCTGTGGTTTGTCAGGGCCTCAGATCCGCCATCTGTTGATGGCAGATATTTCCACGCTGGATTTAGGGGGTTTCCTTCATCGTAGCGGGTGATCGCTTCTCACCTCGCTACTCTTCAGGCTTCACCCTTTCTCACGCGTAGCCCTCCAGGCTCACTATGCCCCTGAAGGGTCTCCAATCGTAGAAAGATCAGAGTTAGGGGACAGAGACTGTCCTCTTGCCTCCGCACCGCCTTGACGTCACCACCGGAAGTCCTAGCTGAACTTCTAAGGTAATCTGGCCTTCCACCATCAAATTCTTTCACAAATAAATGTACAGAATTTATGGACCACATAGACAACATGTACAATTGGTCAGGGTTCTGCTTTTTTAAAATAATTGGTTAGAAAAGGAGTTAAGGTATGATCCTATATCCAGGCCTGCTAAATCTCTTCTATACAATCATTGAAAATGCTGATTCTTTTTAATTCTAGTCATTCTAGAACCATACAGGATGAGTAATTTCAAATTCTTGTATATAAGAAATTCCATTGTAGAACATTTAGGGGGTTTCCTTCCTACAGTAAAACTGTAGATGCAGATTAAAAACAAACAATAAAAATCTGTATAAAGATTGTATAAACTACCAATTATGGTTTCTATTATGCTACGCACTATAAAAGGGAAAATCTGATATTTTATCTATCTGTTTGAAAGAAGGAAAACTATTTCATATTATCAAAATTCCAGAAGTTCAACTCACCTTCAGGAAACGTTTACATTTTATCCACTTGTAAGAGATGCCATAGTTTATTTAGAAAAGGACCATCATTAAGGGTCAAGAACATTAATCTTGAAAACCATTGAGATTTGCTCCCATAACTGTTTCATAGAGATTGTTCTAAAAATAAAAAGAGGCATGTACATTTATATGCTACTGAATTTCACATTTTACTAGGCATATGGAAAATTTGTCACCGATAGAAGCCTTTATCCTGTACATTTGCAATTACTTTTCCATTCAAATTATTAAATTCAAAGAAAGATTGTCCCTATTGATATATGATATATTACATCACTAAAAGATAAATCTGATGATTGAGCTGATACGTAATTTCTGTATTCCATTATACTCTGGAATAAAAACAACTATGAAGGCAGTAGTCCAGCAGACCTGATAATTTCTAATTATCTGCAGTAACCAACAAGGCAACTGTGCACTGTGCAGTGATCTATAATTTATATGAGACTTTCTAATTGTCTCAACATGAAGGTCAGACTGCTGATTTTGAATAAAGCACAATTGACACAATTGACAAGTGAACCCATAGTTGGATTCACACAACACATTAAAATGTCAACAACCTTTATCCAGACACTTTTTTTTCTCAGCTCCCCAGATTTCTGGGAGCATTACAGCTCAGTCCTTCTATTGCTGATTTCAATCTTTCTGCAGAACAAGTTCCCCGTTTTGTTTTTTAATTTTTAAGATTGGGAACTCTGAAGTGTTTGGTCTGACAATACTACCATATCATCTGTAAGAACTAGTTTGGTATTCTGGTGAAAATGCTGTCTTAGAAACCAGGAGACTGACTTCTAGTCCTATCTTAGACATGAACGCCAGTTGGGGGATCTTGGACAATTTACTCTTTCTAGCTCAACCCACCTCACAGAGTTGTAGTAGTGGAGAGAAAAAAAGAGAGGAAGGAATATTAGGTATGATTGTCACCTTGAGTTGTATATAAAAAAAAGCAAGATAAAAATTTAAAAACACCAGTAACAGCAGCAGCAGTAACCCAAAAAGGTGAGTCTCAAATGCTGATTTCTGCCATCCAATCTACTACTGTATTCAATATGCAAACAGATCTGCAGGTTTTCACACAACTCTATAGTCATAAAACAAAATCTTAAGGGAAAAAACTTAAGGATTCTGTCAGACTATCTTAAAAAACGTCAATCTTTTGATTCAGTATATTAGATTGTGTAGACTGTTTGAATGTCAGGGTGATATAAACCTGCTCTAAAATAAATCCTTCTCCCTACTCCTACTGCGCATTATGAAGTCCAGTCGATAGACTTTGGTCCCGGGCAGTAAATTCAGAAGAGAAACTAAAATCGAGATCCGTGCCCGCATCCCATCAATTTGAAAAAAAAGGGGGGTGGGTGGGGAACACCTAATTAAATCTTGACAAGCGCGCAGGCATTTCATTTTTTTGTCGTCGTCCCCCCCCCCGCAAAAAAAGCCAGCGCGGTTTCTGACTACAAATGCTTAGACACAGTGATGCAGCAAGGATGCCCGCGTGCGACGGCCAGGTGGGGCTCCGCGTGTCCAGTCGAGAGAGTTCTAGCGGGCTCTTAAGCAGCTGTTGTCTGGGTCGGGTGGCCTTACCTCATCAGTTCAAAGGGCGACGCTCTGACGTCACAATGGGGCTGCGCGTTCTATTGGTAGCGGGCCCCGCCAATCATCGGGCGGGATCAGGCAGGAGCCGGCCTCTTTCTCACTTGACAGCAGCAGATCGAGGCCGGAGCGTAAGAGGGGGGAAAAAAAATCGCGTTGGGCCGCGCGTAGAGCTGCTCGTGGCCATGGTGGAATCCGGACGGAGCCTCCTCCGGTGGTAAGGTGCGTCCCGGCGTTGGTGCCTCCTGAAAGATGGGTTAGCAATCTGCTGCATCCCTCTCCGCCGCACGGTTGGCCGTGCAGTAGTAGCGTTAGACGGGGCGCCCTCGGGACCTTAGCAGTAAGGAGACCCCTGGAAATGCAGATCTGCTCCCCCTCCCCAAGATAGGAAAAACAAATGCAGCAGCAGTCATCGGTCAATAGAGAATTAAGGGTTCCTGTTTGCAAATCTATTGGCGATGTGACTAAAAAAAATAATAATTCACAGATTCTGGGTGACTGAAAGGATGAGGCCCCGCCTCCCCCCCTTTTCGGAACAAGTAGTGCCAGGGATGGCTCGATTCGGTTCCATTCGATGTGCGCATCAATGGATGGTTACTATTCCCGTGCACTAAAATGGAATGAGGAGCCTCGCCGCTGTACGTACCGTACTAAAGGGGAATATTTTGGTGGAAAGGGGCTGCGGGCCCAAGACAGCTGGCGCCTGGGTTTGGGGTGATGTCCAAATGTATAGGTAAGAAGCCCCAGCAGCCCAAAGTAAATGCTGGGGTGGTTGTTTATTTTGCCACCCGGGAAATCGAGTGCACAGTGCCCAGTCTCATTAGTAGGGAGAAAGGCGGAATCCATTAGAATCCTCGAGAAGCTGAAACGCGATCCGCCTCTAAGGCCGGAAGCTGCCTCTCGGTCCTCTGAAGCAAACAAAAACAAAACAAAAGCAGAGCAAGATCCGCAACTCCCCTTTTTAGCAAAATATGCATTTTTCATTAGGGAAAGCGATACAAGTTCCCTGTGGGAGAGCGTAGGGAGTCCCGGCTCTTTCCGTCTGAATACAGCAGGTTGCTACTCCGTATTGTAAACTGGCATGAGCACGATGGAGCTGCTGCGGAGTATTGGGGTTTTAAAAAAAAAAAATACACATCCCTGAAATGAAGAGTTAATAAGAAAAAGTAACCGGGACGAATTGGAAAGAAAGGGCATGCTTTCATGATTTGGAACATAGGCTTGGTGAGATTGGTAGAATGATTTAATTTCCAGAAATGTAATCTGATAAAATTTGCTTAGATCATGATGACTGGTGACAAGTGACATTTTAAAATTGACATATCAAGGGGTGGCATTTTTTTTTTTTGTAAAAAAAAAATTTATTTTCAATTTTACATTACATTCATAAAAAATACTTCAGATAAAGAGTAAAATAAATTTATACACACAACTTTCGGTATTGCTCACCCATTTTCCCCCAAACCGCATCCACCCTCTAACCTCTTCTCTCACTTCCCTCTTTCCCTCTTCTTCCTCACTCTCCCCCTCTCCTCCTTCTCCTCAACCTTCCTACTTACTTCTCCCCTTCCTCCTATCTTCTCACTCCGGATGCAGTCCAGGGGAAATGCCTGAGCAATTCCTCTTTCCAAATTAAAACATCAATATTATATACAATAAAACTATTTCTACTTATCTGAGCTATTTAACCTCCAACCCTTCCTCCCCCTCCTCCCCCCTCCCCCGACTTCCCAGAGCCAAGTACAGGGTTATACAAAAATATTAAACATGATCTATTTAAGTTTACTAATTATACAATAACCAAAATCATACTAACCCTTAACTCTCTTCAAACTTTAACATCATAATTTTATAAACAAATCCATTACTCATAAAATAAATGAAACTTTGTAATTCCATATTTCTTCTGAACATATTCTATCCATCTTCTCCATACAATAACATATCTCTCTTGTGAATGGGGTGGCATTATTATCATGCCTTTCTGGGAAGGCAAGGTGTTTGGTTAGAGAAGCTGACAGTTCAGCATTTCCACATATTTGAGCCTGGAAAATCATTTCTAGAGCAAAGTAGATGTCCAGGCTGTCATTAGAGCTAAAATATCCATGGACGGAGACAAAACAGACCCTAGCACAGTGGTGGCAAACCTATGGCACAGGTGCCAGAGTTGGCACTCAGAACCTTCTCTGTGGGCACACGTGCTGTCCCCCCAGTCCTAGGCCTTCAGCTGCGTTTTATAAAACCTTTTCGCTTTAGGCCTCCGCCACCATGTGCAAAAAAAAAAAAAAAAAAGGTTCAATCAGTCAATTTCAACTACTCGCAGGAAAAAAAAGATCTTGCAAAGTTGGAATTGATTGAACTTTTTAGTCCCACCCAGTCTGCCATTACCGCAGCCATGCCCACCCAATTGGCAACACCCACCCAATTGGCCACGCCCACCCAATTGGCAACACCCACCCGGCACTCAACGATGCATAAGTGGGGTTTGGGTTGCAGTTTGGGCACTCAGTCTCTAAAAGGTTCGCCATCACTGCCCTAGCATCATTTCTTTGCACACTGCAGGGAACTGGCTATGAGCTCTGAAGCTCTAATTTAATTACAGTGCACCGTTGGGGTATGTGGGGAGGAGGCATAGTGAAGAATTTATAGTGCAAAGGGATGCTGAAGGAGCAATAAAGGGTGGGATTGTTTCTGCTTCTTTTCTAGAGGAGGAAGCCCCCTTTTCTAGAGGAGGAAGCTGTTTCTGTTTCTGTTAGCTCATCACACCAGAGACAAAAAGGTAAGAAAAGAAGCCAAATTTGGGGAAAGGTTGTTTGATTATTGGTTACCAGTATCGCCATCAGATAATAAAAGACTTCTACATCTTTATATGTCATGAGAAAGAAAAGAGTCACGTTCCTTTTTTCTCTAGGCAGTTAAAAGTCCTGGAGTGCAATCTACTTTAAACTATTCTTTGAGGCAGATGAAGTAAGAGAACGCAAAATCTAGGGATCGTCTGAAATGTAGGGTGGGGGCATTTTTGCTTGTTGCCCCATCTATTCAATCTTTACTTATTTTGTAGAAGAGACATTGATGGAAGAGTGGGAAATCATGAAGGAAATATCAGCAAAGAAGAAACAATGTATCTTGTGTCAAATGTATTAACAAAGACGCAAATGAACTAATTCTGGTCATTTTGTTTAGTTTCTGTACTGCAAGGAGTATGAAATGAATATTTTAAATTCAGGAGCAATCAGTTGGGTCTATATGACACTTTCTTGTAGGATGTAACTCCTTTTCAGACTTCTGATTGCAGGTTTGAATGATGAGGCTAGAAGAGTCTAAACCGAGCTGAACTTCCAAACAAGGGTGCAACATTGCTGGAAGTATAGAGGTAGTTCTCATTTAGCAACCGCAGTTGGGACCTGTAAGCAAAGCAGTTGCTAAGTGAACAGCAACTGTGCTTATGACTTTCAACTTTCCTTGGCTTTACAGACCTGCAGAAGGCCATAAATATAAGGCTTGGTCATAACATTACTTTTTCATCACTGCAAATGGTTGCTAAATGAGGCAGTTGCTAAACAAGGAAGGTCTATATTCTCTTCTCCTTTCTGGTCTAGTGTGGTCAGAGCAGCTGTTCTTGTTCTTCCTCCAACCTTCTGTCTCTTAAAGATCTAGGCATACTTCTCATGACTTTATGGACACATCCATGTAGTAATTTCTTCTAGGACAGTGTTTCTCAACCTTGACAATTTTAAGGCATATGGACTTCAACTCCCAGAATTCCACAGCCAGCAATGCTGGCTGTGGAATTCTGGGAGTTGAAGTCCACATGCCTTAAAATTGTCAAGGTTGAGAAACACTGTTCTAGGAGTTTGGACTTCCCAATTTAGCCCGCAGCCCTGGGATTTCCTGAAAGCCTTCTATTCAAGTATTAAATAGGCCCAGCCCTGCTTAGCTCCCAAGGTCAGCCAGGTGCTGCCATCTGTTGAGACATAATTGTTAAACTACTTAATGATACTTAATGAAGAAGATCTGAGCCAACAGCAACCTTCCAGTACTAGAGACTGGGTCACCTTGGTGCTTCTCTGTTCTGCCTTTGAGTTGGAATGGGTCACAGCGAGATCTGGCATTCCCCATCTCTGACCTCCAGGACAAAATTTGACTGGGAAATATGGATGTTTTTTTTTTTTTTTTGAAAGGAACTCCCCATTAGTTGAGGCAATTCTGTGGAGTAGATATTAGATGGCAGTGGCTGAAGTAAACAGAAGCAGCTCCCCAGATGGTGCTAGGTAACCCCATGTTGTTGGGTATCAAGGAGTAAATGATTGTGTGTCTCAATTGGGCACAAGCGGCCAAATTGCAAGTGGAAAGACCGGCTGTTAAACACAGGCACTTTAAATGCCTCCAAAGGGATCAGAGAGGATTGTTATAGGAACCGAAACCAAAATATAGTTTTAGATCCTGATGTGGGCCAAGCAAAACCATTTCAAAAGATTTCTGTGATATGCATCATTTTGCCAATGCAGGTAAGTCCTCGACTTAACAACAGTTTGTTCAGTGACCATCCAAAGTTACAACTGCGTGAAAAAAGTGATATGACCATTTTTTCACACTTATGACTGTTGTGGTATCCCTGTGGTCACATGATCAAAATTCAGATGCTTGGCGGCTGGTTCATATTTATGATGCTTGCAGTGTCCAAGGGTCACACGGTCGCCTTTTGCGATCTGACAAAGCCAAGCCAGTGGGGGAGCCAGTTTCAGTTTACAACTTTATCACTAACTTAACTAAAACTGTGATGATTCACTTAACAACTGTGGCAAGAAAGGTCGTAAATTTTTGTGGGACAAAGTTCACTTAAATGTCTCACTTAACAACAGAACTTTTGGGCTCAGTTGTGGTCGTAAGTTGAGGACTACCTGTCTTTGCACAGCTTTGCCAGAGCCATTTGTTCTGCACTTCCTTTATGCCACAGCACAAGATCAGGCCACCTGTTATTTAAGGAGGGCAAGACAGGTGATATGATCTCAGCCTAACCCCGTAGGGAAAACCTTTTCTCCACGTCAGAAGTGGGGTGTTTCCGCCTCGTGCTGATGTGAGCTCAGCAATCTAGTCTACCTGCTGGGCTTCCTTCTGTCCTACACAAATCCCTCCATACCTATTGGCATGCCCCCAGCCCACCCTCCCTCTCCCCACTCTGCATTTTTGACATCCATTGCCTGCTGGGCTGGCTGCTTTAAAAGGCTGGTTAGTTGCTCAACAGTGTTTTTTCCTTCTTTGACCTGGTGGAAATTGACAAGAGTCCTACCAAGTTTCTCTTTCTAGGGAACCTGAAGGCTGCAGTGTGGAAAAACCCCACCTTAAAAAAAGAGGAAGCCTTATATTAACCAGGGGCAGAGTTGTATATTTTTCCTTTAGAAAAGCAACAACTTTTAGACCTCTGTAACTGGAGATACCATGTTATCCTCTCCCTAAGCCATTAATCCCTTTTAAAGTAGATTGTGGCCCTATAAGAAATTATGGTTCTTTCATTTTGCTGGCCAGATCCAGATGGCATGAGAAGGGATATAAGCAAGGAGTTTGGCTCAGGTTTGGTTTCATTTAAGCATTTATGAAGTTGTATGAGAAATAGTTATTTATGAGTGTAATGTATTCAGTAAAATTCAGCTCTATAGATATTTATGGCTGATATAGGCAATTGAATACAGGTAGTCCTTGACTTACCACTACAACTGAGCCCAAAATTTCTGTTGCTAAGCGAAGCAGTTAAGTGAATTTTGCCCCATTTTCAGTTGTTAAATGAATCACTGCAGGTGATAAATGTAAAGCACCAGGGGACAGGACAAGAAACAATGGATGGAAACTAATCAAGGAGAGAAGCAGCCTGGAATTAAGGAGAAACTTCCTAACAGCGAGGACAATTAACCAGTGGAACAGCTTGTCTTCAGACATTGTTTGTGCTTCATCACTGGAGTTTTTAAGAAGAGACTGGACAGTCACTTGTCTGAAATAGTATAGGATTTCAGGCTTGAGCAGAGGGCTGGACTAGTAGACCTCCAAGGTCCCTTCCAGCTCTATTCTGATTCAGGCGTTAAGTTACTAATATGGTTGTTAAGTGAATCTAGCTTCTCTATTGACTTTGCTTGACAGAAGGTCGCAAAAGATGATCACATGATCCTGGGACACTACAACAGTCATAAATATGAGTCAATTGCCAAGTGTCTGAATTTTGATCACAAGACCATGAGGATGCTGTGAAAAATGATCATGTCACTTTTTCAGTGATGTTGTAACTTTGAAAGGTCACTAAATGAACTGTTGTAAGTCGAGGACTTATTGACTGTATTGTGTATGGGCTCCAGTCTGAACCACTGTATCTCCCAAAGGGCTTCACGGGCTATCTGGTGACTATGGGCTGTCACCCAAAATGGCATGGCTGACATTTCAAAACTTTCGTAGCAGTTCTGAGGGTGAGGATTGGAATGCACTTGCTTTGCCCTTTAAAGCCACCCATGAGCCACAAGCTGCTTTTCAGCTTCTGGGTGAGTTTTATTTGGAGAATGGAAACAGGCGGCATCCCAGAGGCAAACTCTTCTCATTCCCAAGTTTGGGACTCCTGTCGTCTTGTATCTCATCACCTTATTTCATATGTGACAAGTCCTTCATTATTTATTTTATTTTATTTTATTTTATTTTATTTATTTATTTATTTATTTATGAGACTTATATACCGCTTTAAGTGCGAGCACTCTGTCTCGGTGTACACCAGTAAGCAATGTATATATATATTTACATTGCCCCCAACAATCTGGGTCCTCATTTTACCTACCCCGGAAGGATGGAAGGCTGAGTCAACCTTGAGCCGGTGAGATTTGAACCGCTGACCTGCTGAACACAGTCAGCTAAAGTGGCCTGCAGTACTGCACCCTAACTGCTGCGCCACCTCGGCTCTTGAGGTAATAGTAATCATCATCATCATCATCATCATCATCGAAGTCAAGAAAAAGATTAGAAGTGAATACATGAAGAGAATGAAGAAGATCTTAAAGTCCAAACTCAATGGAGGAAATACTATAAAGGCAGTCAACACCTGGGCAATTCCAGTCATCAGGTACACAGCTGGAATAGTGGACTGGACTCAAGCAGAACTAAAAGCAATGGATAGGAAGACCAGAAAAATAATGACACTGAATCATGCCCTTCATCCACCCAGTGACATTGACAGACTTTATCTACCAAGGCAAATAGGTGGGCGTGGAATGCTACAAGTACATCAGATGGTTGAAGAAGAAAAAATGGCTTTGGAAGAATATCTGAAGAACAATGATGAAGATGCACTGAAATTAGTATATCAGGAAGGCTTACTGACTACTGGAGAGACCAAACTGGCCTACAAGAAAGACCAAATGAAGAACAGAATAGAGGCATGGGAAGACAAAGCACTACATGGCCAATACATTAAAAAAATAGCTGGGAAAGCAGATAATAACAAGACCTGGCAATGGCTAAGAGCAGGAAAATTGAAGAAAGAGACCGAGGGACTAATTCTGGCTGCACAAGACCAAGCCTTAAGGACAAATGCATATAAAGTCAAAATTGAGAAGACAGCAACAGACAGTAAGTGCCGCCTATGCAAAGAAGCTGAAGAAACAGTGGACCACCTGGTAAGCTGTTGCAAGAAGATTGCACAGACTGACTACAAGCAGCGGCATGACAAAGTAGCAACAATGGTGCATTGGAAGATCTGCAAAAAATATCATTTGCCTGTAAGCAAAAACTGGTGGGATCATAAAATAGAGAAAGTCATAGAAAATGATAAAATTAAACTGCTCTGGGACTTCAGAATTCAAACAGACAAGCACCTGCAACATAACACCCCAGACTTAACAATTGTCGATAAGAAAGACAAAAAAGTCTGGATAGTGGACGTGGCAGTGCCTGGAGACAGCAGAATAGAAGAGAAAGAACTGGAGAAGATAACAAAATACAAAGACCTACAAATAGAAATAGAAAGACTGTGGCAAAAGCAAGTAAGGGTAGTACCAATAGTAATAGGCTCCTTGGGTGCAATCCCAAAACAACTGGAGCACCACTTGAACACCATTGGCATTGACAAATTCACTATTAGTCAATTGCAAAAGGCGGCCTTACTAGGAACTGCTTCCATCCTGCAATGATATCTGTAATACCATCAAACATCCACATCTGCCTATCCCAGGTCCTGGGTAAGGACTCGATAGGTAGACAAAATGCCAAATCCAGTCTGAACATCTGGCTGACTGTGCGATGATCCATAATAATAATAAAGTTGGAAGGGACCTTGGAGGTCATTGAGTCCAACCCCCTGCTCAGGCAGGAAACCCTACACCATTTTGGACAAATGGTTGTCCAGTCTCTTCTTAAAAATTTCCAGTGTTGGAGCATTCACCGCTTCTGGAGGCAGGTTGTTCCATTGGTTAATTGTTCTAACTATCAGGAAGTTTCTCCAGCATGATTGGATGGAGAATCCATGAATGGGTTGTCTTAATCTTCCTGCTCCAATAAGACTAAATCTGAAGTGTAGAACCGCCTCTGCTGTGCCATCTGCACCCCAGTTTAGACTTAGTCTCACTGCTCTACAGACGCGTTTCTTCAGCTCCAGAAGCAGAAGTCTTAAGACAGTTTGTATAGCTAATTTTCCTATATTCCTTCCCTTATTTTGAATTTTTAGGTCATATTACTCATCCTTTTTGGAGAAAAAGCTTCTATTAGCTTTCTTCAGACACCTGCCTGCCCAGCCGGGCTGACAGGCTCAGCACGATCCATCGTGCATTCCCTTTTTCTGTTACGATCCCCCAGAGGCTTTTCTCCACCTCCTTGATTGTTTTACAAGTCTTGAGACTTCAATTCACCTCCCATTGCTACATCACCGCTGAGGCAATCCGGGGCCTCCCCAGGACTCCGCCAGCCAGCTGATCGTCGGGGGGATCCGAAAGCGAGCTGCGAGCTCCGCACAGGCCTGGAAGGCTCCTTTTAAGGGCCTTCGGCTTCTCCAATTGTTCGGGCAAGGGGGGATCTGAAAGCGAGCGACGAGCTTCGCTCAGGCCTGGAGGGCTCCTTTTAAGGGCCTTTGGCCTCTCCGATCGTCTGGAATTCCCAAGAGTCGGCGCTGCCTCTCCTAACGACATCGCCAGCCACCTGATCAGCGTGGAAGCTTCCACCAGGTCAGGATCAGCCTTCAGTCTGCAACAGGAGCCCAGGTGTTTCCTCCGGGAATGAGGGCTCGATTGCAGTCGTGTGGCCTTCAGACCACACAGGTCTCAGCTAGGTAGTTTGCTGCCTCAGAGGCCTTTCCAACGGCAATTTTTGGCGCGTGTGGAGTTGCGGCCGCCATTTTGAGACAGCCGCCATTTTGTTTTTTACCTTTCTTCGTGGGAGCACTGCAGCTGAACTTGGGGAGGGCAAGCTCGTCCTCACAAGGACGCACTGCCTGGCAATTGATCCCCACTGCCCCCCCCTCACCTGGTCCTTGACCTTCATCCGACTGGGCTCTTTCAGCAAAATTACAACGCTGAGGGGGGGGGGCGCTTTTCACTGAAGTTGAGCTCTCAGAGGCCTGTTGCCTCAGTACCTTGACCAATTTGTGGCATCCGCCATTTGTCTCCTGGCACTGAACATCTCCTGGACTTGGGGAGGGCAAGCTCGTTCCCACAGGACGCACTGCCTGGCGTTGACCCCCACCACCCACCACCCTCATCTGGGTTTAACATATATTAATCGGGCTCCTTCAGTGAATTACAGTGCTGAGGGAGGGCACTTCTCACTGAATAGAGACCTGAGGAACCTGTTGCCTCAACTAATCAATTGAGAGGGCAGGTTGCCAAGTGGAATTTCCACAATATGGTGGACAACTCGATTCCAATATTGAGCCCCCCGCCAGGAAGAGGCATAAATCCCCTAATGAGGCGGTGGGCAAGACCATATTGAAGGCCAAAACACAGCCTTCCAAACGATCCAGATCAGTCAGCAGACAGACCACCAGTCAGCATCATACTTTGGAGGTTGATTCCTCCAGATCAAGGTTAGCCAGCCCAGGCCAATTAACCTTTTCTGCACCTGCAATCATGCAATATCACATTGTCTCCGTCTGTTGTCTCGGTCTGCATTGACAGAGTTATGTGGTATACTGATATATAATAATAATAATGATACAGTTGGAAGGACCTTGGAGGTCATCTAGTCCAACCCCCTGCTCAGGCAGGAAACCCTATACCATTTCGGACAAATGGCTGTCCAGTTTCTTCTTAAAAACTTCCAGTGTTGGAGCATTCACCATTTCTGGAGGCAGGTTGTTCCATTGGTTAATTGTTCTAACTGTCAGGAAGTTTCTCCTTAGTTCTAAGTTGCTTCTCTCCTTGATAAGTTTCCACCCGTTGCTTCTTGTCCTGCCTTCAGGCGCCTTGGAAAATAGTTGACTCCCTCTTCTTTGTGGCAGCCCCTGAGATATTGGAATACTGCTATCATATCCCCCCTCGTCCTTCTCTTCATTAAACTAGACATACCCAATTCCAGCAGCCTTTCCTTATATGCTTTGGCCTCCCGTCCCCTAATCATCTTTGTTGCTCTTCTCTATACTCTTTCTAGAGCAGCGGTTCTCAACCTGTGGGTCGGGACCCCATTTGGGGTCGAACGACCATTTCACGGGGGTCGCCAAACAATGCAGTCCGCCATTTTTTCCCTTTTTCCTTAGCTGTGCTACTCCCTTTTATTCTATTGGCTTTTGAAAGCCAATAGAATAGACTCTCTTGAATAGAGTCTAATTCTATTGGCTTTCAAAAGCCAATAGGAATTGTCCAGGTTGTCTCTGCCCTGCTGAGCTCGCCAAAAGTCCCATTCTGCAAACGGTGCTGCACCAGTTGAGTAGTCCTCAATTTATGACCGGTTGGGGGTCGCGGCATTAAAAAGGTTGAGAACCACTGTTCTAGAGTCTCAACATCTTTTTTACATCGTGGTGACCAAAACTGGATGCAGTATTCCAAGTGTGGCCTTACCAAAGCATTGTAGAGTGGTATTAATACTTCACGTGATCTTGATTCTATCCCTCTGTTAATGCAGCCCAGCACTGTGTTGGGTGTTCTGTTTGATTCTACTTAGAATGTGAAAGGAAGTGAAAGAGAAACATTGATATAGAAATAAACATCTCAGATACATGAGTTTCATTTTTACTTTGCAATAGGTCGAACTATTTTTAAATAAAGCTTCTTGTGAAAATTGGTAAATATTGCTGGTTGATTTAATGGTTTTGGAACTGATCTGTTGGCCTGTGTCGTCTCCTCCCTATCTGGTCATCAACGTTAGGCTTGTTAAACTACAGCTTTTGTCACCCATGAGATTTATGAGAGTTGTGACACTCACATTTTGCAGCTGTGGATTGGGGAATGCTAGCCAAAAGGAAAGAGTGCCATTCCTGGGCAACAGATCTTGCTTAAAGAACATACTCTACTTGGTAATGCTAAATTGCTAACTTAAAATGGATGCATTATAGTCCTGTTTAATAAAGATTATAATATTTGCGTAATTTCATTTAGGTAGATTTAAGTATTGGAGATGTAATAGTTCTTAATATTTAAGAACTAGTTTGGTAGAGGTAAAAGTGATGCCTATTATGTCCTGTTAGAATAGAGTTGCGAGGGATAGAGAAGTATAAGAGTTTGGTCTTTGAATTATTTGAAATTCTAATCTAAAAAATTTCATTTATAAAGTTTTTTAGGAGGATCTCAGGTTTTTAGTTTAGAACAAGATGTTTAGAACAATCCAGGAAACAGATTGAATTATTTTTTCCCACATAGTGAATAAATTATGAAATTAATTATAATTTTAAAAATTCCCTTTATATTAAAAATTTGAAAAACCTTGAAAACTAGGTTTATCGCAGTTATTTACAATACACCAATTTTATCAAAATTATTAACAATTATAGTGCACAATAATTAAAATAACTATAAGAGTGAAATAATCTGAGAGAAATGCGTGGTTCAGAAATATTAAATATAAATAAAGATAAAAGCAGTCTAATTAAAATGCTTCTAAGAACTACGAATTAATATATCAATTGATTAAGATTACTGAAAAAATACAGTAATCCTCACTGTCTCGTTTAGTGACCATTCAAAATTATGATGGTATAAAAATAGCTTTGTGATCACTCTTCACATTTATAACCGTCGTACCATCCTGCGGTCACTTGCATGCTTCCCAATTGACTTAAAACAAGCACAGTTAAGGCAGAACCTGGAGGTAAAACCGTAAGTTGTGGGTCACAAATTATTTCACATAATGACTGAATGGAAAGTGATGTTGTAAGCCTGTCAGGGTCAAGTGATTTTCTGGCTAGTGACCGAGTTGCCAATCCTAATTGTAGTTGCTAAGCAAGGAGTGCCTGTAGAAAGATCTGAACTCGGAAGAGCAACATACTTCACTAACAGCAGGGTCTCTTGAGAAGGGCAGAACTGGCAAGATGGCCGATAGAACATTGCAATACAAGCCCCACCCTGTTTGAAGGCAGATACAATACACATGCAAAGGAGAAGCTTGCATTGTAATACCCTTTTCTTCTTTTCTCTAATGTTGATACAAACCATGCATCCCAGTACTGCCATTGCTTAGAGCAGCGGTTCTCAACCTATGGGTCGGGACCCATTTGGGGTCGATCGACCATTTCATGGGGGTCGCCAAGCAAGGCTGTCCGCCATTTTTTCCCCTTTTCCGGCGGGTGCCTTACTTCCCTTGGGCTGGGCCAGCTGCTGGTCCAGCTGGTGGTCGGTCTGCTCCATCTCTGCTGCTTGCCAGGTACGTCTTGGCCAGCGCAGGGGGAGGCAGCACGCATGTGCAGCGCTCCCAGGCAGGGAAAGTCCTCGACTTACGATCGGTTGGGTAGTCCCCGACTTACGACCTGTTTAGTCCTCGACTTATGACCGGTTGAGGGTCACGGTATTAAAAACGTTGAGAACCACTGGCTTAAAGAGAAGGCATTCCAATACGGAGGGGGTGGTGGTGGGAATCCCATGGAAAAGGTCTGCTTCCAAGTAGCCGCTCTCTACAATGCATAATATGGTGCAGGGCTTCCAAAGATGATTTCAGGTAAGGAGATCTGGGAAAAGAAGCTCCATTAGTTCCTCTTTGTCTTGGGCCATAAAGGACTATAAATTGAACTCAGGCTGGATACAAATTAGCCAGTTGGTGGGAAAAAAAAAAACAGGCTGAAAAGAGACCGGATTATTTCAGCAAAACAGACTTTATTGGAAAGAAAGATAAAGGTTTTATAAAGCTTTCACAATTCCTAGACTTGAACTTTACTGAAAATCAATAAGGAGATCTCCAAAAAATCTAAGACTGTTTCTGAGCTAGAGAGCTACTGCAAGGAAGAGTGGGAAAAAAATTCAAAGGGACTCTTAGCTGGATATAGGACACATTTGACAGTTTTCATTTTTGCCAAAGGAAGATTTTCAAATAATTCCACAAGCCATATCCACTATTTTCTTATTTGAATCTGTAAGCATCTGCAGGTAAATAGTACATATGCATTCATGGTTCCAGAAAGATGTTTCACATAGAGGTTTGTATCACTTTCCCTTCCCTCAGGGATTCATTGAAGTGTCAAGTTTCTTCAGACTGCCTAAGCCAGAAGTAGGCAACCTTGGCTCTTTTATGACTCGTGGACTTCAACTCCCAGAATTCCTGAGCCAGCATGGCTGACTCAGGAATTCTGGGAGTTGAAGTCCACGAATCATAAAAGAGCCAAGGTTGCCTACCCCTGGCCTAAGCCTTTGCATACCATTGTGTGTGGTACGTGTACATACACTTAAGATGAGAAGTCTCTCTTGTGCTCTTATTCCCATTTTAAGTATATTTACACACAGTACATAACTGATATATATTCTATCGACTTATTTTTTAACTTGTGAAGAAGCTCTGAGGTAAATTGGTTAGAGAAGCATACTGCAGGGCCAGAATGGGTATGATCCCATATGCTGCTTTTAGGTTATTCACAGAATTCCTTCTTGCGTGGCTTTCTGGTTCAGATGTCAATCAGTCTGAAGTGCAGAATGGGCTGTGAGCTACACTGGGTGATACTGTGTTAGAGAGATTGTTTTAGGTATTTCATTGACTTGATGTGTTTCTGAAAAACTCTGATGTGATAACTCATTCTCCTTGGCTCGTTGCAAATTATAAAAGTTATTCTCTGGGTTACCCTACTGCAAACTGTTAAGAAATGCCTTGTATTCTCCTCTGTCTCCTAATCTAGTTTCCCCACATAACATACGTGGGCACAATGGTGGATTACTATGAAGCGCTGGGGGTGCCCCGCAATGCCTCTCCAGATGACATAAAAAAGGCGTGAGTTGCATTCTTTTTATTTCTACCAGAGGCTATCCACGTGAGTGTCAAAATAACACTTTTCACAACCTTGTGCCTAATGACTGTGTTCTACCATAGCCTTGATAATAGCTTGCAAAGGCACAAGATAGCCAAGCAATAGATTATATCTTGTGTCAGCAGTGAGATTCACATTGAAACCATAGCCACATGGTTAACTTAGATGGCATCCGTTGATATTCCAAACTATATTGCTGCTGTTGTCATATTTAAAAAAAATCCCCAAATCTGTGCGCTTGCCAAATTTTGTAAAATCTCTGTTTCCAACGTGAGATTTCATCAAACTTTAGCTTTTAAATCTATGGATGTACATTTATTCCCAATGCATACACACACATGTAACTCTGTTCTAGATTAGTAGAAAGCTAACCAGAATGAAAAGGGTTGGGAGGAAGTCCCAGAGCCAGTAAAGAGAGGTTCTGCCAATGAACAGAGGGACTGTACTGTATTAGTTGCATTGCTAGTGTGTAAGAAAAGCTTCTCTAACTGAAAGAACAGACGTATCTGTTTCTCCTAGTACAAGTGGAAGGGATCTAACAGGTTGGAAGTATCCCACCAGCTCTTCAAGTAAGTTACCAGATGAGCAAATAACCTGGCTACTTGCTTGTCCTCTGTGCATCCCAGTTCATCCAAGCCTTTGAGAAATTGTGAGCAGCTCCTTCTGTCTCCTAGCTGCACAAGTGATTTAAGTGAAGAGATGATCTCCAGGCTGATAGCAGGATTATTTACAAATTATTTACAGTGCCTTTGAATGCACACACATACTTTCATATGGAAGTGATAATGTACTGTATAGAGCTAAGTTGCCTACTGCAGAGAATTGTGTGGTATGTCTGGAGACCATTTCTATGCTTATAGGCTGGATCAGCTAGGAAAGGGAGAGGCTGTTTACTCTTCTCTGGATGTTGAATTGAACATGTGAGGGAGTATCTGAATAGAACATATGAGAAGCCTTGATAGAAAACGTAGCCTTTCAGCTGTTTCTGGACTGAGGTTTCTATGATCTCTATCCTTGATCATGTGATCAAGAGTATCTGCTGGAAACTGGAGCCTTAATAGTATTTAGACTACACATTCTGGGAGAGAGATGTTCCCTGGAGATGTGCTCTAGCATGAGCATGTCTGAAAGCTCGGAAGACTAAACCTCTAACCCTGGTGACTGACCCAGATTGGCTCCTGTAACAGTATGCTGGGACACATATATTTGCTTTCATAGTATTTAGTGGTTCATAGCTTCCTATTTCTGCCACAGAAAAGCTTTTATGGATCATTTCTGGAAATGTTATATTTAAGCAACAGGAAGGGATGTAGATGGGAGTCCAGGACTCACAAGAAAGTGTTAACTTTTTGTTATCTTATGATGCCTGGGCTGTTTGGATAACTCCCGCAGAAGAAACAGTCCAAGGATGCTTCTAAAATGGAAATTTTCTGGTTCTACCAGTCAAAAGGCCCTGAGTATGTTTGTCAAGAAAAAAGAAGAAAGCAGCCATGATAAAGCTTGGGAGAGTTACAGATAGAAGACCTTTTTAAACTGACCCATTATCAGCCTCAAAAAAAAAATCCAAGGTTTGAAGCAGGGCAGTTGCACAATATATGCTTCAAACAAACAAAGAACCCATTCATTCCAGGGGAATCTGTTCTCTTGAAGGCCCATGGCTGTCAGCAGGAAGAAATCATAGAGAGCTACAGCTATGATAGGGTGGTTTTTAAGGCATTTTGGAATCGCATGGAATGGGATCCCTCACAGGTACATATACTACCCTCTGTGTTGTTATCCACAGGTACAGAAAGAAAGCCCTGCAATGGCACCCAGATAAAAACCCAGATAACAAGGACTATGCTGAGCAGAAGTTTAAGGAGATAGCAGAGGCCTATGAGGTTCTGTCTGACAGTAAGCAAAATGCTTTTGGCTTTCGTCCCTCATTCCTCAGCCATTTTGACTGCTTTGGTCTCTGTGCAGGATACTGGCCAAATAGGTGGGACTATTTACTTATTTATTAGATTTTCATACTGCCTTTATACTTTCCAAAGCAGCCAACATACCTAATACTCCTTCCTTCTCCTCCTATTTTCCCTACAATAACCCTGTGAAGTGAGGTGAGCTGATAGTTATCTAATTGGGACTAGAACCCATAGTGCCCTGATTTCTAGGCTGCTTCCTTAACTACCAGATCAAACTGGCCCTGATTTCTACAGTATAAGGAAATCTCTTCTTAATATTAATTTTATCAATGACAAGCAAGTCAGAAGTGAATAGAGCATGTTCCCACATCTAGTTTGGGGACTTAATTATTAAATGAAAGAAGCAAGTGTATTTAGGTTTTGAAGGAGAAAAAATCCCCATGACCTAATTTACGGGTCCAGATGACAAATCGACTTAAGCCAAATTTATCTGAACAGTACTGGCGACAAACCATAAGATTCTGTTCACCAAAGGAGAGTACATACAACTTTAAATAATTGTATAATAAATGTTAGTCAGTAATTATGCCAAATGCCAATCAAAAAATGGCTTAGATTTTTCTGCTTATAGATGGATAAGCAGAATAATAAAGTGGAAGTCGGCACTAGTTAGTTTTTGTGGTTACTTTCTAGTTCCTGTTTAAAAACACAAGTGCTAATTAAAAATAATTTATGAGCCAGCATCTCATAAGCTTAAGCAGGCCATTATTTTTGTTCCAGGACCTTGGTAATTTGGAGATCTTGGTCCAGGTATTTGTTTTACTCCTTCAGTTTTAAGTGTGCTTATATTCTAGAAGGCTTTTGACTTTGGGGCAAGTTGTCCAAACAAATTTTGGACTTTTTAAATGGAGTTCTTTTAAGTTTAAAACTCCATTTGACCAATTTCTCTCAGTTTCATTTCTCAGCTGCACTATGATTCTAACTTGGGCTGGTTTTTTCCAGGATAAAATGATGTAAACATTAAGGCAGCATCAATTCTCTGAGCACTTCGTGAAAAATGGTCATAAGTCACTTTTTTCAGTGCCGTTGAAACTCTGAACGGTGACTAAGTGAACTGTTGTAAATTGAGGACTACCTGTATTTCTTGAATGAATATCTTGGCTTTGGCAGGAGCTCAGACAAATTTAATCTCCATAATAGTTCTTGTGTCGAAATTGATGTGTTCAACCAATGCTCAGGTTAAGAGAAGAGATGCTTGTTCCAGACCCACACATTTCTAAAGGGGTCATTATTAACTTGAGCGGTTTATTCTTTCAGAGAGCAAGCGCGAAGTCTACGACCGATATGGCAAAGAAGGGCTCATGGGTGCAGGTGAGGACCCGCGTTTCACTGAACTAAAGTGAATGTAAACTATGTGCTTCATGCTGGGTGATTAAAAGAAGCATAATAATGTACTGCCAAGAAGGGAGGGGATTGATGGGATGAAAGTTCAACAAAAGTTGAAGGAAAGAAGTCATGAACCTCTAAGTAGTGGACAAAATGTTTCAAGTCCAGAATGTTTGGAATGCAAAACATTGTGTTTTAAGTTTGAAATGGCTGTTTGGAGTTTACTGAAAGTGTCCGAAAGCTGTTCTGACCATTCTGGGATGGCTGTTTCTTCCAAACATACACAGATAACACATGAATGACAAACAGTTATTCATGGGCACATATGTGGAGACAGCCGGGGAAAATCTTGAAAGCAGTTGCACCGGTGTGTGCGGATGCTCTAACACGTCAAGGAAGTGTGTTTTGTGTATGCAACACACCTTGCAAGAACAGACCTTTCCAATGCCTTGCACAGTTGTTCAACATAGATTGAGCAAGATGGAGGACAACTTTCTCAATTTGTGTGTGAGTTTGAGGCTTGGGAAGAGAACACGAGAGAGGTCTTCTTTGGCTGCTGGGACAAAACCAGGGCAACTTTTGTGCCAGTCTAGCTTTGTAAAGTTTAAGTAACTAAAATCCCCTTGGTCCAAGGGATTGCTATGAATTATGAGCTCTTCATTTTTTGTAAATGGGTTTATCCAGCATTAGGTTTTTGCCTTGTTCTTGGCTGACCAGCTACAAGCCACTGTTTTTACAAGCTATTTGGTTGGGTCTGCAAAAATCCACTGCTAGCAAACTTAGGAGCCATGATGTAATGTTCCTAATTTTCCAATATTTCAACATCTTTGCTTTCTTACACCGACAGCACATATTACAGCTTTGTCATATTATTTCTTTTCTTTTTAAGCAGACATATTAATATTGTTTTTTCACTTTTTCCTAGCTGGATCTGGTGGTTCCAGGGCTCATCCAGGACCAGAATTCACTTTCACTTTCCGTAGCGCCCATGACGTTTTCCGAGAGTTCTTTGGAGGGCGAGATCCATTTGCTGACTTTTTTGGTAAGTGGCTGTTTGTAATGTTTGAACTAACCTCCCCCTCCCTTGGAGAAGAATGGGAGAGAAAAAGGCTCGGATTTAATTTTCCCTTGATGCGTAGCTGAGAGTACAAGTAACCAGGTTCTGAAAGGAGATAAGGGACTGTATCAATAGCAATGGCACTTAGACTGATATACTGCTTCACAGTGCTTTACAGCCCTCTTAAAGTCGTTTATAGAGTCAGCATCTCGCCCCCCCCAACAATCGGAGTCCTCATTTTATCGACCTTGGAAGGATGGAAGTCCGAGTCAACCTTGAGCTGGTGAGGATTGAACTCCTGGCAGTGAGCTGAATTAGACTGCAATACTGCATTCTAATCACTGCGCCACCACAGCTCATTAAGAAAAGAAAAAGAAATTGACTCGGATTAGACCAAAAGCATGGAGAATATTTTTCTTGTTTTCCTTTTTGGAAACTCTAATCCTATAGATTACTTTTTCCTATAATATGGAGGAATTTTCTCACTCACCTTAACTCCCGTAAAGCAAGGGGCTGTGCAGTTAATTCCAGGAAACGCAGGTTAGAGTTGGATACAACTTGGTGGTGGAATATCCTGGGAGCTACGGATGTTTCCACCTCTTTGTTTCATTCCAGATGACCCATTTGCAGACTTACGTGGACCTGTACCCCGGCATCCTGCAGCAGGGCCTTTTTTTTCCCCCTTTCCTGCATCAGGTAAGAAAAGAACAGTTGGAATATAGATAGTATATCTGGAACCAAGATTTCCGTTACTAAAAGGCGGTTGTTAAATGAATGGCATCCAATTTTGTGACCTTTTTTTTTGCCAGAGATGTTAAGTGAATCATGCAGTGAATCATGAATCATGCAGTATTCCCCCATTGACTTTGCTTGTCGGAATCCAGCTGGGAAGGTCACAAAGGGTGATCATGGGCCCGGGAACACCACAACTGTTGTAAACCCGTGCCAGTTGCCAAGCATCCGAATTTTAACCATGTGACCGTAAAGATGCTGCATTAATCAGAAGTGCGAGGAGCAAGCATAAGTCACTTTTTGAGTGCCACTGTAAATTCGAACGGTCACGACATGAATGGTTGTAAGTCAAGGACTGTCTGTTAGCTTCTTCCCCCTTTTCGTCTCATTGGGTTCGGCCAATTGTCACTTACTGGTTTTAAGCCCCTTTTTGTCTCGGTGACTTCCCCAGCGTTTCTGTTTGCCTACCCTGGAATCTCAAAAGAAAGCTTTTGTGTATCATGTATCAGTTCCCTTGCTGTTCCTTTTCCTTGGTCCCAGGGACCACTGTGCCGTCCCTTGCAAGTTATTCTGGTGCTCTCCCTTGTAGAGTTCTTTGCAACCTCGCTTGGTCCAGGACTCAATGCAGGGATGGGCTTCCGCTCTGTCTCCACTTCGACAAGGTTCATCAATGGCAAGCGCATTACCACCAAGAGGTAAGTTTAACTAACCGTTTATTTATTTGTCACATTGGGACCACCCCATTGTGGACAGTGAATCTCTTTGTGTCTTAGTGCTTGATGGGCATTTTAATCTGATTTGTTCCTTGTTTACCTTTCTGTCAACTTCTGGTCTTGTAGGACAGATTTGGAATCCTCTTCAAGGATGTTCAGGCCCATTCTTTCTGGAGCCTACCCATTTTTTGCTTCATTACTACTGCTTTGTTTCTGTTTCCTCTTAAAGCACCTCATGTAACTCATCTCTTTTCCGTAGTGGAGGTTTATTGCTCGCCCAGTATAAAAAGCCTGCAGCGAGATACAGACTTGTTTACCCATTCTAGTAAAAAAATAATGTAGCTCGTTTTGTTTGGAGGCCAAACAATTTAGGTTTAGGATGCTTTGTGCTCTCAGACCGCCATACTTCACATTTTAAGTAATGATTAAATAAAGTATAATTTAGTGCGGTGTGGAATCAGATCGTATTGTACATATTGACTTGGACCAATAGCCATCTAGCCCAACCCTGTAGGATACTGGGATATAGCTGTATTTCAGAGTTGGGTGTGAAATTGCCTTGATCAAGGGCTGTCCTGTAAATATCTTACTTTTTTAATGTCAGTATTTTGGAAATTAAACATTATGGATTGCAGGGAATTGAGAGACAAGAAAAGTGATGGGGGCGGGGGAAGCTGAATTGTGCCTAGCTCCTTTCTTAGATGCATCAGTTTATATATAATATTTACTTAGAGGTGTGCAGCATTCAGATCCAAAATACTGAGTGCTTGGATGTGGCATGGCCCATTCCTGTATTGCGAGGTTGCTCCATAAAGGAGCCATGCTCAAAACACGGTTACATGGACTCAGGACGGAAGTACACTTGAGTTGAAACTCTTGTCCTGTTTTAGATTTGAATACTGCATGTCTCTAACATAAGTGTGATGCTCTGTAACTTTTTCCACATGGTGCCTGGGAATTCCATTCTGTATAGGGCTGGAATTGCTCTTGAAAAAAAATTACATTTACAATTCAGGTGTGTTTCTGAATGCTGACACGACAGCTTTCGCCCAGCCCAGCTTTTCCTGGGGCATCATTGTGCCCTTTATTTTTTTTTCCTTTTTTAATTACCACTGTAGGGCTCATTAGATCAGAAAGCAGGAGGTAAGCTTACAAATGACTATAAGGCATTCTAAGCTTCTGAGTAAGTTTTTCAGTTAAGGCAATTGACCCTATTAGCCAGCATTACAAAACAACAAACCATTTTCCAATGTTTTGGCCTCATTCACATTTTTAATCAGCAATTAGGAAGCAATTAGGAGTTTTTGAATGTTGTAGGGCAGACATGTCAAACTCGCAATGTCATGTGACGTCGCGCAACGTATCAGGATGGTTTTGCCATTGCCGACAAGGGGATGGGCACAGCTTCCACATGACGCATCCGGCCCATGGGCCGGCAGTTTGACACCCCTGTTGTAGGGTTTCAATGTTATGCTGTGCCACTGGTGTTAACAGGTTTAGAGTTGCTTCTTTAATCTGAACAGAGAGAAAGGAGTAATCTTCTTGGATGATTGGTAAATCAAGATCTGTTTCTTGGATCTGCTGTTGCATTTTTATTTTTATATTGGATGCCTTGTATGTTTTTTTCTATGTAAGCTGCTGAGAGTCTATTAGATTGCAGTAACACAGATGTTACTGCTTACTTTGAGCCATGTTGAGTTGATTTTATTTATTACATGGACTCAACGTGGTTCAAAGTAAGCAGATACGCTGTTCTCATGAAATCACTGTTTACCCTCTCTCCTATTTATTAGGGTCATTGAAAATGGACAAGAGAGGGTAGAAGTGGAAGAAGATGGAGAACTGAAATCCATCCAGATTAATGGTGAGTAGCTTTAGAGGAAGAGGACTCTGAATATCTTAAGAACTTTTTTATAGAAGGTCAGAATATTTTTGGCCTCCGGAATGACAGGGGGTTGATGGATTTATGACTGTCCATTTCACAGCAATGTTTCTGGGCTTCGTACAAAATCAAAACAAAACAATTCCAATAATAAATGTCTGAGGTTGTAAACAGCTTGCAGTAAAACAAATAGCTGGCTTAGCGAACTTAACTTCTTGGCCCAAATGCCTGGAGGAACAGCCATGACGTCACCAAAGTGAGCAGAATTGTTTTTTTGGAATAATTGCATAGGGCAAAAAGCATGCATTAAACTTTATATTAATGTACCCTTATAGTAGCCCCCCTCTAAAATATTTCCTTTTTATTTGTTTATTTATAATCCTGCCTTTCTTATTTTTACATATAATTCAATATCATATCCAACTTTCCTTCTTCTATTTTCCCGACAACAACCACCCTGTGAGATGAGTTGGGCTGAGAGAGAGAGAGAGAGAGAGAGTGACTGGCCCAAAGTCAATTCATCTGGTTTCATGGTGAAGGCAGGACTTGAAATCAGGATCTTTTAACTGTGCGCTAGAGGAGGTCTGGGGAACATAGCACAGGTGTTGGGGAAACTACCTGGGTAGCCACCCAAACAGCTGCAGCAGCAGAAGCAGCTGCTGCTGCTTCTAATTCTGCAGATCATATAATCCAAGCCTGCCTACCTGCAGAAATCTGGGGTCTTTCTGACAAATTGGATGTCAGCAAACATTACCTCACATAGCTATGTTTGCTGGGAAATTTCAGGCATTGTAATCCAGCAAAGATTTCCTGGGATGTTGACTTTTCTGGTTAATGCTTTGTCAAGGTGGATATATGCACATAGGCAGTCATATATGGTGGAGTGGGGGAAGGGATACTGGAGGATGACCTCTGCAGCTATTGGCTGAAACATGTCCCTTGCAGGGATCCCAGACGACATGGCATTAGGCTTGGAACTGAGCCGGCGTGAGCAGCAAGCGCTACAGAACCGCGGGCCGTCCGCATCTTCTCCAGTGACATCCCCTCAACGCCCACCGCCCAAGCGCCCATCCCCAAGCTCCTCCCCAGTGATCTTGTACACCGACAGCGATGAAGACGACGAGGATCTTCAGCTTGCTATGGCCTACAGCCTGTCTGAGATGGAGGCCAAGAGCCAGCACAGAGCAGGTGCGAGAAGCCCCACGAAAAAGCAATCCAAAGGAAAGTCACAGTTGCCACAAGGGACAGCCCTTGTCGTGGACAGCCAAGCGGGTGGCCCGTCCAAAACCCCCGCAGGGTCTGTGGGAGGGGATGGAAAGGGGAGGGGCAAAACCAGAGACCCTTCACCTAAGAAGAAGAAAGACACGCAGTGCCAACTCCTGTGAGCTCACCAAGACTGTATTTCATTGGCTGGTACGTTCTGGACCTTAGCCAATGGAGGGTGGGATCTTGAGGACGGCTCTGACTGGTTGCTAACAAGATAGCCTGCAGGCCCATCCAGTCACTAAGCTGGTACCACCGAGTAAAAGGCAAGAGCAGATTCTGTAACTTGGTATGTGTAATTTGGCATGAAAGGGGGGGAGGGGGCTTGTCTAGGCATCTCCTGGGCTATAGAGCCCTGCTTCATTGTACAAATGCAGGTTGCACTCTCTATTTTGCTGTTTTATTGCATGGCTTAACTGCATGGTCTGATTGCGAGGCCCTGCTGTTCACTGTACCAGAGAGATTTGTCCTGGGGAATTGTTATTGGCTGCTGCTCCTTGATTATTGTTATAGTTGAGCCCTGGGTAAGGTGAGAAGAAAATGAGATATTTAAAACCCAGGTTTTTTTATATTTGGTGGGAGTGACTCAGTTTGGGCCTGTCCTAAATGAGGATGATTCTAGAGCATACTTAGGGGTTGGGGCCTTTTTCTGCCACCTTCTCCTCACCTTTACTACCAACACTGTGCCTTCCTTAGCTAATAACTGTCTGGTTGTCTTGGCACAAAATACTTAACCAGATCAGTTAAGGACCTAGTGGTTGTAGTAGCATACGACAGACTTGATTAATTCTAATTGTGGTTTCTTTAGTGTGTTATGTGTGAACTCAGCACATTTCACTAGCTCATTGGGTGAATCCTGAAATGGATTAAATTAGTCGTCAAATCATATTGTGCAGACAGAGTTGTAATGTACAGTATAAAGGAGATAAAAACTCAAATTTGATTTTGCTTCAAAGACTATCCCAGGATGTTATAAAATCAGAGCATCCCTTCTCTATCGGCAGTTTTCACAGTCTTCCAATAGCCCAGTTTGTGAATGTTTTGTCTTGGACATCTAGAAAGTGTAGGGAGAGGGAGGCAAGGCAAGAAATTTGCCTTGCGGATCTGTTCGGGTTGTCGTTATCTCCCACTGTGGGTCTTAGTCCCATTATTCTATCTGTACAGGGGGCAAGGAATCCTAGATAACTTCACTGCTTGCATGACCCTTGTCCTCAGGTTGTGATCTTCAAATCAAATCACTAGTTGAAGAGACTGTACATCTTTTAATTTATTGGCATGGCATTTTCTCCTGCAGACTCCACTCAGCTCACTGCTCACTTTATTGCTTGTGGGTAACTTGTACCTGCTATTTCCTTCCCGCCACCCCGCACCTCCTGTCATCTTCTGCATAAGGGTCCGAGGGTGGGGGTGAGGGCACGGGATCTGGTGGGTTTGCAGGCCTTTGCCTTTCTCTTTCCTTTTGTCTACCCTTGGTGGCAGGCCCTGGAAAAGGCTTCGGTGGATTCTTGATGTAGGAATGTAACTTGTTGGTGCCCTCTTTCTTTCTTTACTGCCGCCGCTGCTTGTCTGCTCACCTGCCCATCCCTCCCTTCTGTGCTTCCCATGCCACAGACCCTGAAGGACAGGCATATTCTGTCTGACACCCCTCCATGCTGGCTCCCTGCAGGTAATCCTCAAACATTTATTTTACCTGATCAGTTGAAACAGCATTCATCAGAAGGGCTGTGTATATTTGTAATACCCTTGGCACATACCATAGTCCAAAATGATTCAGACTTTTAAAAAAGAAAACTCCAGGTTGCAGGAACACTATGAGCTTTCCTTCCATTCTTTTTTTTTTTTTAATTTACCCCCATTTATGATTTTAAAGTTTATTTTGAAAAATGCCCTGTAGAGGCAAGAACAAAGAACATTTACAGAGTTATCTGCATTATTCTGGTTGCAGATACATGTGTTTGCTTAGGGAAAATGTAAGAATATACACAACCCTGGTTTTAACTTGCTTGTCTCTGTGCAACTGCCCTGTGCTTGTGTTCCCATTTTCTTTGCTTTCACCCTGATAAAGAGGCAAGAGGTTGGGGGAGGATGACAGAGAAAGAAAAAAAAAATGTTTATGAGGGATCTATTGGCTGGGTTATCCTTTGCTGTGTTAGGCCAATTCACAAAATCCAGACGATACTGTACGAAGGCAAGATTAGAAGTACAAGTGTAACCAAGTGGAGGCAAAATAAATATTTCATTAAATCTTTCTGATAACATTCACGGATGCACAAAAAGTAAATCAGGATCTAGCAAGGGATGTGAAAACATTTGCTGTAAATTGGGAAAGATTTTTGACACCTCCTCCAAAATACCAATAAGGACGTGTTACTCAGTTAGGTAGCCAAGATGGGAAAGAAAGCTTGAGATGAATAGTGAGTAGGTTTTGTGTCTGTGTACGCATATAGACAAACTGTGAGCCCTGTGCAAAGGTAGTAGTTAAATATGGGTGAGGCGGAGTGAATCTGTTTCACTGGTATGTTCATTACAAGGCTCCTCTTCACAAATGTAACTCCAACCAAAGTTCTTATCTCTACTTTGCTGGGTAAACTGTATCTCTAATGTCCTTCATTTGGAGAAAGCCAGTGGCAAGATTTGGAGACCTTGCTGTCTTCTTTCCACCCACTCCTACACCCTTTGCAATAGAGTCTTTGTAGAGCAAATATTGTAAACAATAATAGACAAGGATTAGTAAAAAGAGATGGAAATCTCCTTTACTACGAGTAGTTCATTAATAGTAACTCTTCGGGGGTACACATTCCTTATTTTGCATGCTCCAGTGCACTCCTCCCTTGCCATACCAAGGTTGGAACAGAGTGGTTCTTGCATGATCTCATGGGATTGCAACAACTGTCTTGATGCTAAAGTATTCTCCCCCCCCTCCCTTTCTTTGGAGAATATGTCACAGTTCAGACACTGCTGGCTGCTACCCACTTTTCACTGTTGTCTAATTCACTCGGTGTCTGTATTTTTCTCTCCCTTCCCCTCCTTCTTTCTCCTTGCTTGTTTCCCCAGGTGTGTTCTGAGTCTGGAAGAGCCATGCGGATTGCCTCTCCAGCATTCGTTCTCGTTGAAGGTTGCTCAGGCCTGGACTTCACTTTCTGTTCTCTCCCTCAACCTGCGGGGGATTGGGGAGGGGGGACTGGCATGTGCCGAGTGTGTGATTTTTCTCCCTTCGTTCTTTCTGCTGCGTAGCATGTAGCACTCACTGGCGCAGGCAGGCTACAGCCTGTTTGCTGTAGAAGTAGCTATCTTGCTGCTCCAGAATTAACATAGAGCCAAGGCCTTTTATACTTACGAGCCCTCTTCACTGGTGCTCATTGCCCTAAGAGAGCCTGGCTGAAGAGGGGGGGGGGATAGTCTTGAATAGTCTGCCCAGAGAGCTGGTGGTGGGTCAAGAAAGCCAGAAGCTCCTCAGAGGCCTGGACTGCAGCATCTTCTTTAGCTGCCCAGGGGCACATTGATCCCAAGAGAAACACCATTTGTGTTTGGAGAATAATATGGATGGGAATAAACAAAAGTTTTGTTGGAGCACCAGGGCAGACTCCCATGATGTGCAAAAGGCAGCCTCGGCACATTCCTCAACCTGCAGTCATATACAGAATGATACCTGAACTCCCAGAATTCCTAGCTAGCATGACGGCCCTGCTGCGAGAGAATTGGGGGAGTTGCAGTCCCAGCACATGGCAAGACTGCTCTAAAGGCAGGGGTTGGACATCAAGTTTTCTCCCTTAGAGCAGCAAGGACTCTTCCAGACCAGTCCCTGCAAAGAGAGTAAGTCGGACTCTGTTGGTAGCAAGAAGAGGGCTAGGCCTGTGGTTCACCCCGCCATCCCTCCCCCCCCCCCACGGCCCTTCTAGCAAAATTTTCTTGAAATAATGACTACAGATAACACAATCCCATTCAACATGTCTGTAACTTGGAGTGGATCTGGTCTCTTTTGTAAGGCAGAGTGCTGGCCTGGTATAAAATGGACGACATTTATCAATAAACTCATTTGGAATTAACGCTGTCTCAGAAATGTTTGGAAAGAGGTTAGGGAGGAATTATTTTAACCTCTCTGAAAATCGGTAAAAAGGCTCTCAATGACAGGTAATTCAAAGAACAAATTCTCCCATTTGGTATCCTGCCTGTTTCCACACAGGATGAGCATTGTATTTCACCAAATTGCAGTGGTATTTAGGTCATTCTTTTTTTACCTCTTTTAATTTATTATCCTCTTAACAGAGGATAAAATCAAGCCTGGGTTGGATATTTGAAAAAAGATTGCTTCCTTGGTGTTTAGGGTTACCGTCTCCTATACATTGACCTTTAGATAAATCTTAAGAGCTACTTACAGCTTCAAGGTTGAAAAATAAAACTAGCTAGAGGAATTGCCTTCTGAAAATATATGGAATGGGTTAAAGAGTTTAGGTGTATAATTTTTTTTAAAAAATAATTTCAACTGGTATGATCCAGAGTGCTCGGAAAACAAAGTGGTATATCCTGGAAAGGCAGCCACACCCGGCTGGCTGTGGCAAAAAGGCTCATAGACAACCTGGCAATTTAGGGTCAGAGACAAACTACCTGTTTCACAACAGGCAATCCGCCCTCTCCCATTCCTGACCACAGGTTATAATCCTACGGTTGTATACGGGGTAGTGGTGGTGATGGGTTGGTTAAAAACTTTTTCATTGGATCTACTTGAAATTGTGTTTCACCGTTCTCATGTAGACTCAGATAACATGGCGGTTCAGAGCATGGGTGTCCCTGCCTATGTAAACCAGGTGAAAAAAAAATCAAGCCAAGGAGGCAGGAAAAGATGGCAAGGCTAGTGCTTAGATGGGATAAAGTGTGAGCAGAAAAGGCTTAGCCACAGACAGAATATGCTTGGTGTTCCTTCTGCTTGGTAAAGGGCAGCAGACAGAAGGGCAGGGTGTATTATATTTTTAAGCATTTCAAAATTGGATATGTGTATGTTACATGTGTTTGTACATAGATACCCCTACCCATTCCCAAGCACACGTATAGCAAGGATTGGGGTACCCTTTGGCACCGTGTGGGCAACTCTCTGACTCCTCTACGTGCCAGCCCTTTTGAAGCTAATCCTACCTCCAGGAAAATATCTGGCACCCCAAGTTGTTAATCTATAAATCTTTTGGCATGAGCAGACAATACATTTTTCTGCCTGGTTGTACACAAGATGGAGAGGCTGGGCTGCAGCTGCACAAACGCGACACAAAACCTTTATTCACATCAAATACAAAATTAGATTCTCTAGAAATGTCTCTTTGTGATAAGTAACACCCAGGAGAAAGTAGGGAGACAACACAGCAATTAGCAGCTGTAGGGCCATCTCCCTGTGACGTTCCCTTCCTCCATTTAGGGAAGGGAGCAAATGGCTATGACTAGGCTTGGCTCCAGGCCTGCAGGAAACAGAGAAGGAGGACAACAGTGGGACAACAAGGAGCGCAGAAGCAGTGTTAAGTTCTTCCCCTGCTATAGGCACAGATTCAGGAGGTGAAATTTAGAGAGGGAAGAATGGAAGAAGGATGAAAACTGGCAATTGACGTAACCTAGCTTCTGCTAAGGCATTACCATTTCTACTCATTTCATTTGGGCACTAGGGCTAAGCCGGACACTGAAGAGAAAAAAGAAATGGGCCCACAGCCCGCCCATTGCAAATCTACTTGCTTTGACCAATGCCCATAAACATAAAGTAGGCACTTCAGAAAACTGGTCTTTAATGCGTCTCACAAGGGGGCTAACTCTTCTTTGGACTACAGCCCCTGTATTGCTCCATGGCACATCCTCTCACACGAGAGGTGACCTGGCTGTCCAAAAAGGGACCCGGTCATCTATCCACTAAGGGCTGCTTCCAGAGAGACCAGGGTGGAGTAGGCCTTAGCAGCATGAGGGTTATAGGATGTTGGATGGATGAGGCCCAATTGAGCAGGTAGGTAAGGGGCCAGCATTTCCACAGGGCAATTAAATTTAGCCATGGTGAACCACATGGAGATGATACATGGTAAAGGGAAAACACCCCAGGCAAGAACACAGCAACAGCAGAGGCAAAGGGTCAGGTTGGGGAATCACCAAGTTGGGATATGCTGAATAGAGGCTTCATTGTGGCAGAGCCTTCAGGATGGCATTCACTTCCTCTGCCACGGCTGTCAGTGCAAACTCAAACTGGTCCTGGGAATACAAAAGCCAAGTGTGTAAAGTAGCATGGGCATAATCAAGAGTACCAAGGATTTGGGTCCCTTTTTTTCTCTTCTCCACCCGCTTCCCTTAGAACGGCGAAGCACTACCCCCTCTAACAATATAACTATTCTATTAAAAAAAAAGCCCAGTTTCTTTTTAAACTTTAGCTTGAACCCTTTAAACATAAACACCAGCTCTCTTCTCTCTTGGGCAGACATGTCAAACACAAGGCCCGGGGGCCAGATGTGGCCCGCGAAGTGGTTTCATGTGGCCCGTGAAGCCATCCTGGAAACAGTGAGGGAACGGCCCCCGCTGCCTTGGCCCTGGCCGGCCGGGAGCCCATGTACAATTTTGTGGTGGCCATCTATGCTGAAATGCATTGAGTCTTAGCTCCACAAGGCCGTCCAGAAATAGCGAGGAACCAGCCCCTGCCGCGTCGGCCCTCCCCATGCTGGGGAGGTGTCACCCTTTGTGAGGAATGAAGAAATGCACCATGCCTTGGCGCTTGCCCTGGTCACACCCCCTTCTGCCAGAGATCCTCAGATCTGTCCCACTTCTGCCCAGGCCTCCACAGGCACCCTTGATGCGAACGAGGTAGAGCTGGCCATGCCCACCCAGTAGGCCACACCCACTCCATCCATGCCCACCCAGTAGGCTGCACCCACCCAGGCCACACCCACCCGGCCCCCCAAGGGCAACTGCAATGCTGATGCGGCCCTCAGTGAAATTGAGTTTGGGTAAGAGCCTCCTACTTCCCCCAGAATAGTATGATGCACTTAAAGACAATATTTGATATTTGCATATAGCCAGGACATTGATTTGTTCTCTTGGACTACATTCCCTTCCATCAAGAGGACTGCATAGAACTCTTGTGAGCAAGGAACTATCAAGACGTACCTTAATCTGCACCACACCTGGTCTCTGGTCCCTCACGTGCTCCAAGGTGGCTGCAATATCTATCTCCTTCACACCTAGTATAGAGGTGAAGAGGTAAAAGGTATAAATCAGAAATCGGTGAAAAAGAACTGTTCTATGGGGGATATTTCTTTCTGCATAAATCCCACATTCAAAATATGTGAGTAGACACAGAAGAGGTTAAAACAGATGTAGAATAGATGGCAGATAGAAAAGACGTGGCCTTCAAAGCCACAAAGCCTTCAAATGATGATGGTGTACAGTATTATATTTGTACTCTTGTGGAATTAGTATGACAATCTCTAGGGAAAATGAATCACAGTAACAAGAAATTCAGCCAATATATAAGTTCATATATTTACTAAGTATGTAGTAAATAGTTTTCATAGTAAATTTAATCTAATTTAATAATTAGTAAATGAACAGCTACATAAATCAATAAATACCTACTTTATGAAGATAGTGAGGAGGGTACAGGGCCTATCCAATATATGGAAATACTTTGTTTGCTGGATAGAATTTATGCAAGATCTCTAAAAGAACAAGTTCATTTCTGCAAGTTTATTGAGAGCAAAAAGTTGAGAGAAGCAGAGAGGCTTATGACAAATGCCTTTCTAAGGTCTTTAGAAAGTTAATTTGCTGTTATACAGAATTAACCTCTTGAGGAAAAATGACATTGGTTGGAGGAAAAGGAAAACAATCAATTGAAAGGAATCAATATCTTGGAAAATGAACTATGAAAGGAATATTGAAGGAGATGTTTCTATTTCAAGAGCATTATATCAAAAATACATTTTTTAAAAAGGGCAGATTGTTCCAGGGAAGAGATCTGATGTGGACTCCAAAAAATAATTGCTATTAGTGCTCAGGATGCTCTATTTATTTTACGTATTTATTAACATTAGGAATTTTAAGGAAAATGAAAAAAATGTTCTTCAGAGAGATGTGTTTAAGAGGTGATTTCAATTATTTTCAAATAGACTGAACAAACTATTGTGACTGTGACAAGTTATTTCTGAATATCCTAAATTAAGGTTGTACAATTTTCTTTGGGTTGATGGTTTGAACTTGACCTTAAATGGAGCTTCAAAAAATAGATGGAGTCAAGAAAAAAAGATTAAATTCATGAAATATAAAAAAAAATAAGTACAATGTTCTCCATGCAATATGACAATTTTCTAATTCCTTCAAATTAAAAAGGCCAGATTTTGAAGGGGCAAAACTTTCACAGAGACATTCATTGTCTGGCTAACTGGTCATAGAATCAATTAGTGGGAATGTAATCTTTTCTTGTCAAAATAATACCTCTACTCAGGCATTAAAACATAATATTATGAATGTTTTAGACTTTCTATTACTGTAATGCTCAGTATTAAAAAGAATTTAAGAGGATTCAGAAAAGTCTTGCCTAGCTACCCTAACCCTAATCCAACCTGAACATCTGTTTGGCAGTAAGCGTTATTAAATAAAATATTATTTGAGAGTTCTTTCACAGTATGTAGATAGGGAGGGAAGAAAAAAATGAACATTATAAATGTTCAAATGTTGACTTTTTATTTTTGGTTTTTGCTAATATTCCTCACTAAAGTTTCCTGAGCAAACATAGCAATTAAAGAATAAGAGAATGGTCAGTTATGAATGAGCAACTGGCCGTGCGACATAAACATAGATTAGGAATAGTGATCAGTTTTTGTGACTCTAGGATGTCAACAATGGAAGTAGAAAGGATCTGTGTTGGAGTTTATGCTAATGTTCATGTTAATCTTAAATAACCAAATTTAAAGGAATGAGCAGTGAGGTCGTAATTTTTTAAATAACATTACTTAGAACGACTGAGAGGAAAAAATGCTCTGGAGTAATATATTTATGATGTCAGTGAAGGGAGATTTTAAGCTTAGAAAAATAGAAAGTACGATGAAATATACATACATATATTATGTGAGAAAAATACAGAGGGAAAGCTTTTTGACTCTTATAATAACTAGAATCTGGGATCATCACAGAAGTAATGGGTGGATAAGTAAATAGAAACCTTACATATCGGTAGTTAAACTACCCACTATAGCAGGATGCAGTAATATCCATTAATTGGAGTAGCTTTAAAGCGGCAGGATATGGCTATCAACAGCAGGAATTAGTAATCTTGCCTCCGATTTCTCAAAGGCTTGTTGCTATGGGAACAGACTAGCTAGGCAATTTGTCTGCTGCACCAGCCTGGACCTTCTTATGTTGAATTGACAGACTGTTTGCAGAAAATGGGCCTATATAAGTCTCTTCCTCCCACCATCTTACCTTTTGCCATTCGGTTTAAAACCATGTCAATAAGAATGTATGTTCCAGTCCTTCCTGCACCATCACTGTAAAACATAAGGAAACACACTTAAGGTTTCAAACAACAGCAGGTTACATATCTTCACCAAGTTCAACACGAGGAAGATCTGGCTCACAGAAATCTGCTGAAACTTGCTGTAACTTATCAGCCTTCAGTTTTGACAGTGCCATATAATGATGATGATAATAATAACAACAGCAGCAGCAGCAGTAGTAGTAGTAAAGTTGGAAGGGGCCTTGGAGGTCATCTAGTCCAACTCCTGCTCAGGCAGGAAACTCTATACCATTTCAAACAAATGGCTGTCCAGTCTCTTCTTAAAAACTTCCAGTGTTGGAGCATTACCAGCTTCTGGAGGAAGCTGATTAATTGTTCTAACTGTAAGAAAATTTCTCCTTAGTTCTAGGTTGCTTCTTTCTTTGGTTAGTTTCCATCTGTTGCTTCTTGTCCTGCCTTCAGGTGCTTTGGAGAATAGCTTGACTCCCTCTTCTTTGTGGCAGCCCCTGAGATATTGGAACACTGCTATCATGTCCCGCCTCATCCTTCTCTTCGTTAAACTAGGTATACCCAATTCCAGCAACCGTTCCTTTTATGTTTTAGCCTCCAGTCCCCTAATCATCTTTGTTGCTCTTCTCTGTACTCTTTCTAGAGTCTCAACATCTTTTTTACATCGTGGTGACCAAAACTGGATGCAATATTCCAAGTGTGGCTTTACCCAGGCATTGTAAAGTGGTATTAACATTTCACGTGATTTTGATTCTATCCTTCTGTTAATGTAGCCCAGCACTGTGTTGGCTTTTTTGGCAGCTGCAGCATACTGCTGGCTCATATTTAAGTGATTGTCCACTAGGACTCCAAGATCCCTCTCAAGTTGCTACTATTGAGCAAGGTACCACCTATACTATACCTGTGTATTTGGGTTGTCTTGCCTAAAGGTAGAACCTTACTTTTTTCACCATTGAATTTCATTTTGCTAGATAGCGCCCAATGTTCCAGTCTGTCAAGATCCTTCTGTATCTTAAGCCTATCTTCTGGAGTGTTGGCTATTCCTGCCAGCTTAGTGTCGTCTGCAAATTTGATGAGTTCCCCATCTATCCCCTCATCCAAATCACTGATGAAGATGTTGAAGAGCACTGGGCCTAAAACAGAGCCCTGTGGACCCCACTACACACTTCCCTCCATGTAGATGCAGTTCCATTGAGGAGCACATGCTGAGTGGGCTGGTCAGCCAGCTACGAATCCATCTGGTGGTGATGCTGTCTAACCCACATTTAGTTCTTGGAAGGATGTTTGTGAACCTGAATGGTAGGTTAACCTGCTGTCCTTTTCCTGACCAGACTTTTGAACTTCTGGAATGCATTTGCTATGAGGGCCAAAATTCTAGCTCTTTGTCCTGCCCAGTCGCAACTCTTTTCATAACTTATTTGAATGCATTACCTCCCAACTCCAATGGATTCTTATTCTTGTCACACACCCCTGACAAAAGATCTCACATCCCTTGTCTGCTTGAAAAGTCAACACCAAAGGAAGTAGTTTTTTTCTCATGACATCTGTTCAATTCCCTGACCAGGTCATTACCTGCAGTGCACGACAATTGGGCATGAGCGGCCCCGGTAGCATTTGTTCACCTTCCTGCGGGAATAATGAGAGGATGGGATCAGACAGGGTTTCAGATGAACTCTTAGGGAAAACCCATGTGGATTAAGCTCCCTTTTTGTCCCTGAACAGCCAAGCAGGAACAAGCAGCAAGGAAGACATCCAGGAAATGAAAAGTATTTCACTTACAGCTAGTGATTGTAATCTAACATATGAAAACTGCATGTGTAGGAAACATTATAAAGTCACCTGGAAAACATTTGCGTAGCACCCAGGCAGAGCAACTGGAACAATACCTAAAATGGCCAAATTATGTCTAGGGTGGAAATACAACAGGAGGCTAAGGAACTAAGGCAAAATATACCATATATCGGCTTATTTCCAACTAAACCAAGTGTGGATTTTCAATTGAGTTTATTACACAGGAGCCCATTTTTGTTTATACATTGAAAATACTTGAAAATGCCAAATTGTCAACTGAATCAAGAGTAAATGATCCATGTGTGAGCCAATCTTATTTTTGTGAACCCTCTGAAATTTGTCAACAAGCTGAATGGATTTGCGACTTCCCATTCATTCTCAGAGGAAAACAAAACATACCTAGGAAAAATGTGTATGTGCTCTGCTTGTATGACTGTCTAATGGAGAGAAAAGGTTATAATATGATCCCTTCCCTTATGATGATACCATTAGGTCATATCTTGTCTGCAGGTTTAACATCATATTAGAAAGAAAATATTGCTCTTGATTATCAGTATGTAACTTACTCCTGTACTAAATGACAGAATCTACAGTAAAATTCCCTGTTACTTGAGCCACTTGTCAATCTATCCATCAATCATCTATTGTGAAAAGTTGCTATTTGGGGGTATGGCACTATGGTGTCCTCTAAAGAATCCAGAAAATTGATTTCATGCCAAGAAGTCTGAAGAGACAAAAGTCATCCATTATTTCCCTGAAATCTAATGTGTTTAATCCTTTCCATTCAATAGCCTAATGAAACCTGAGAATGCCTTCAATAGGGTGGGGAAGGGTTAACCCATCAGATATGGAATATTTTTGCTTGGTTGACCATTGTATTGCTCCACATTCTATAACGGGGTAGTCAACCTTGGCTCTTTTATGGCTCGTGGACTTCAATTCCCAGAATTCTTGAGCCAGCTAAGCTGGCTCAGGAATTCTGGGAGTTGAAGTCCATGAGTCATAAAAGAGCCAAGGTTGACTACCCGTTCTATAATATTGGAAAGCAAAAGAGGCAAAGGAAAAAAAATCTGCCAATTGACATTCAAACAGAAGCCTAATGTAGTTAGGCTGCCTACACTAATTTTACTAGGAATTTGGTTATCTGGCTGCTTGCTTTCCCTTATTTTTTCCTGTACTCCCCCCCCCCCTAATAACCTTTTCCTACTCGGATAGCTGGCTTCTTTAGCTGAAAAGGTTTCATTGGTGTCTTATTAAAAGCTTTCTTTAATGGAAGACTGCATGGGTGGATAACTCTGCTTCTCATAATATTCCCCCAATTCAGATCCAAACTAGACCTGTTTCCCTGGAGCTGGGCTGAATGGAGGCGTTTGGAGGAAGAGCTAAGAATTTCCCTACTGAATGGACTACAAATGCATGCATCAGGAAGGATTTAGTCTGACTGATGACAGCCTATTGTACCTTTTTTTGTGTGTGTGCAAAACATGGTATAATTATTTTGGAAGAGGTTTGTTCACCATTCCTCCTAACATATGTACCAAAATGAAAACTAATATGTACAAATTGTTCCGACAACTAGTAAAGTTGTTGGCATAAAATTATCTAAATGCTTTCTGTATTATGGACACAATTTAAGTGAACAGTGTTCCATTTCAATATCAGAGTGCCTATGACGGTGCTAATGATTTATTTGTGGACTATTCCGCAGGCTGTCAGAATATATAAAAAGCTCAGTGGGTGTAATCAGGCGCATGTAAAACCTTTTACAGTTGAATCACTTCCAGAATGCTCAAAATTGCTTGTTCCAAGACCAGAATGGCCCATTGTGAAATCAGAACATTCTCTGACAGAACATTCTGCTCACCCCAGGGTGACTCTGCTGATACCACACACCCTTTATTTCTGTCGTTGTTCTTTGCTAGCCGGCTGAAAAAATCTTTACCTACTCAGAAGAATCTTCCACACATGCATATGGGCAACAATAAGGTATATATTAAATGAAACTCAAAAAAAAAAGTTTGAAAGTGATATTTAAGTTGTTTGGCTGCTGGTTATTCTAGGACAGTGGGGTTTAGGATGAGAAAGGGAGGCGTAGTTCTACTAAGAAATTCTAGAACTTCTACAAAGTTCTACATTGTTAAAGTGTTGTGATATCTTTTGAGCATTGTGATATAGAAACTACTGAAATTCTGGGGCAGCATGCCACATTTCAAATTCAAAGATGGTCTTTTGAGTGATTTGTAGAACTACCATCCAAATGGGCAGCGAATAGCTGAAAATATATACATGTTTTTGAACTACCCATGCTACTGGTAGGTAGGCTATAAAAGCAATCAACCAACTCCATGTTACTTGCTTTTATAGGGATTGACAGCTGGGTTGGTGGAGACTTCAGGATTCTTTGCCTACACAAACCCATCCAAGACTTTCAAGGCACCTGTTGCTCTATGGCTTAGAACTTTTATTCATCCCTAACTATTATCCAGTGGAAATCTGTATAAGGGAGAGTACCAGGATCTCCCCTTTTGGTCCTGTAGGACAAGAGAGCAGGTAATGGACACAACAGCAACCCAGGCCCTTTCCTGTTCCATGCCGCTGGCACAGCAGCCAATGATCACTTTTGTGACTATGCAACTGGGCCAGGATTACTAGCTGCAAATCACAAAAATGACACTGGCAGCTGTGAAGAATAGAGGAAAGAGAGAGGAAGAGGAGAAGGAGAGGAGGTGGTAAAGGGGAGAGAGCATGGTACAGTGCGGTCAGAAAGACCTAACATTGCTCCACAGTGTATGTTCCACAAATCAAGACTTAAGAGGAAGAGGTACCAACACGGATAAACAGCAGTTAAGTGAAGATCTTCTGGTTTTAATTTGCCAAGTTATGTGCCCTGGGCTCCTCAAATGCTCAGAAGGAGCTATTGTACCTCCATGCCATGAGGTCCTCACCTACCCATTAATTTCCAAGCCTTGAAAGTCACATGCACACAGAACAGCACATTTCTAACTGGTTGCAATGTACAGATGTGACATGTTCCAGAGTTGTTCTTTTAACAGCTGCCTGATAGAACAAGCCTAAGTCTCACCCAATCCCAACTTCTCCCTGCACAAGTATTGAGCCAATTGCTGGCACAGAGGGGAGGGGAGGAACAGGTGAATCCAAGAAGAGAAGGAGCTTATGAGAGTACCTGGAAAGGACAAGATAGGGAATAAAAGAGATTAGAATAGTTTTGAAAACAGGAATCTACTGAGAGACCCATCACACCATCATTTTGTTCTAGGTTAAAAAAAAAAGGAATAAACCAGTTCTCCGATTTCTGGTCATGTTTTCTGAGCCTCCTTTTTTCTTATATGCCTCTCAAAGGCAGCACAATCAGAGGCTTCTGGAGCAATGGGGACAAATATTGCTATTCTTGTGATCTTGCAGGGATCCTGAACGATATGCAACCTACTACCTCTACCATACCATTCCCTGTCCTCAGAGCCCCCTAAATAAAATTCACCCCATGAAGATTTTTTGAGGTTCCTTTTCTTTTATATTAATGTGGTGGTATAGCATCTACATCACACAGACCACCTTGAATTGTGTTATTGAGTCTGTTATGTAGTACCTTTGTTTAGTATGTGTTATTGAGTCTGTTATGTAGTACCTTTGTTTAGTATGGTGCTTTGTGATGCCTACTAGTAGGCATACAACAGAGCAGTCAAAAGTTCTTCAGATGTGTGTGGGGGGGAAACCAGCACCAGTTTTATCCTCTCTCCCCCCCCCCAACATGGGGGCCATACATCTATCCATCCTGCAGGGTTCCAAGCAGGATTTCGCTCAGCTCTACGGTAATTGCCACTTCTAAGCAGAACTGAATTAACTGCAATGCACAGTCCCAGGGGGCCTAAATGTTCTAGCTATTACAGGGGCTTTCAGCAGCAGTGGTGCCCAGCTACTCGTAAGACTTTTTTACAGCAAAGATTGGGCTATTATTTCAGCTGCTAATGGTTAAAAGGAAATCACAACCCATGCTTCCAATGCAATCATGATTGAATGAGACCTCAGAGATGGGAGGGAGGACTTTCAAAGCTCTAGAAAGATTACTAAAAGAGCCTCTGAGGGAGCCCTCTGGAGAGGGGGTGTGAAGCAAAATCGGCATCAAGCTATGGTAATATTGTGGGTGGGGAAAGAACAAACCTTCATCTTATATTAGCGACAGCCCCAAATCCCTAGCATCATACTCTCCCCAAAGCTCACTGGAGCATGCCTGCCTCAAAATAAAGGACTCAGCCTCTCTTCCTGGCGACTTGTTTTCAATTAGTCAATACACAGGGATATTCTGTCTTTGCGACCAGCTCTTCTTTCATTTTACAGCAAGACTGTTAATATTGTCTAGGACCTTTCCCTGGCTGTGTTTTGCAAAAGGAAATCAGTGATGGGGTCTGGAGTATCTTCTGAAACTCGGCCAAATCCCCATCTCAGCCTCACAAATCATGTCCCTTCCAGCTCCCAATAGGAAGACAATATTTTCTACCTGCGGAAGTCAAGAAGAGGCCTAGTGGTGGTAGGGATGCCCTCTGCTGGCCAGCTCAGGAAGTGAAATTGCGTCAGAGTCCGTGTCTCCTGTGATTGCACATTCTTCAAGTAGAAACTGCGCACCAGGAAATCCTCGCACCAGATGTGCTCTGAGACCAGGTTCACCTGAATGGAGACATTAGGATTTGGAAAGGGAGAAAAGAACAGCCAGCAGTCTCCTTCACATAATAAGTCTTGCCATCTGTATACAACCTATTAACTCCCCAACTTGTTTTCCCATTCTTGTCTAAATACTTGATCATCTATTGCTGGGATGTCAAACTGCCGGCTCACGGGCCAGATAGGTCACAAGGAAACTGCGCCCACCCCATTGCCGGCAATGGGGAAAAAGTTCTGATACGTCACGCGACATCACGTGACATTGCGAGTTTGACATGTCTGATCTATTGGGTCAGTTAAAATGCCTTTTTCTGCTTTCCTTTTCATAAAGCTAGAGCAAAATAGACGCAACATGTGCCCATAATTTTGCTGCCCACAATCAGAATTCTCTATGGCTTATCTATATCATCAGAATTGAGAGGCTACTGCTTTTGAGGATGCTGTCTTTCAATGAGGTGTGGGCCATTCATTGTGACATTTTGAATCAATCCTCCTCTCCTACAGAATGGGGAATTCCAGTCACTGGGATTCGATAATCATGTAATGTCAAATAATCTAAACATATTCCTGCTTTCTTCATATCATGAGTAGCACAATTTGATACATATCCCACTTCCGGCTTCCAACACTGAATGTAAAACAAAAACAGAAACAAAAAACAACCAGCTATATTGCCTAGGAAAGCGTCATAGTTTGTACAGATGGCTGTGGGGCCCAGGGAGAAAGAGAAAGAATATTCCCATGATTTTTTTTGTGGACTGCCTGAAAATGATGTATTCACAAGAATGAGGAGATTTCATTAATCCTCCACAGGAGATCAACTTGCACACCAAGCTGTGTTTAGCCCAACTGCAGAATGCTCACACTTCTGGGAGATGCATTGGTAAGGACATCATTGCTACCTCAGATATGACCCCATTCTCAGTGACTTCCCCACAGTGAATGAGGAGGAACCCTTGCCACTCTTTGCTGAGCATTGAAAAGACATAATTGGGCAGCCTTACCTCATAGATGTGGTAAAGTGAGGATCCCTCATCGGGCCAATAGCGGTCACACTGCTTGACGCCATCCTCCACGAGGGGGGTGAGCATGACAATGACTGTGCAACCATTCTCCCATACCATCTACATAGACAGAATAGTCAGGAGATTGAGCAATTATAATATTGTACATTCCAACTTCTCCACATTGAAAGAAGTGCAAATGCCATTCCCCCCCCCATGTGAAAAAGAGGCACACGGGAAGAGAGTGTAGTCTGTGGAATGTCTCTGCCTCCAATTAAAACAAAGCAAACCCAGAGATTTAAATTTCCTTGGGCTGCAAAGTCAGCTTGGAAATGTATTGAGTATGTCTAATAAATGCTAAATGGGAAGAGAGGAACCCAGCAGCTTCTCAGCACATCAAGTGTGACAATCTCTCTTTCTGATGCCTTACTTCTTACTCATTCATAACATAATTCAAATAAAACTGTACATTCATACATTCATGCCTTGAGGAGTTTGCCATTGGAGATGATCTAACCCAGCGGTTCTCAACGTTTGTGTGACAGCGACCCCCGTCACACAAACGTTCTGCGCATGCGCGGCGCCGCCCCCATGCGCGGCGTGCATGCGTGGCGCCGCCCTGAGGGGAGAAAATGGCGGATCGCCTTCTTTGGCAACCCCCGAAAAATGGTCGATCGACCCCAAATGGGGTCGCGACCCATAGGTTGAGAACCGCTGATCTAGCCCTAGTATTTCATTTTGTTGATATGGAGCAGAAACCTGCCTTTGTTTCAGAATGGGAAGATGGACTCCACACTCTTTATCGTCTATCTGCCTCTCTTCTAAAGGCTTTGAATATAATGCCAGGAATAATAGAACCTCCTGCGCCAAAGAAATATCAGTCCAAATGTCTATGGAGATTCTGAGTCATCCAGGTCATGGTTGTCCTGAAAGTGCTTTTTTCAAAAGGCAACTGGATTTTGTTTTTCCTTGAAGACGTTTCGCTTCTCATCCAAGAAGCTTCTTTTTCAGTTCTGAACTCCAGAACTGAAGAAGCTTCTTGGATGAGAAGCAAAACGTCTTCAAGGAAAAACAAAATCCAGTTGCCTTTTGAAAAAAAGCATCTTTGGGACTATCAGTCCAAATGCTCTATCAGGCAGCACAAGAAAGTTATCTCTTTAGAATAAACATCTCCATGGCCGCCTTACCTGCCAAAAATCAGCAATGGTGTGGGATAATGGACCTTGTGTTGCAATGTATGCTGGCATCCGTGGATCATGGTCAATCTGCAAAGAAACAGAGTATGAAGTAAAATAACTTTCCTCACCCTAGTGCTCTTTGACTGAGTATGGACTACAATTCCTAGTTCTTCTATGCTAGCTGGGAATTCTAAAAGGGAAGGGACAGAAGAGAATTAGACTTGATAAAGTAAGCTCAAGAGAATGAGCTGTAGAAGAAGCTACATCAAAGATCTACTACCACCCTCCAGATGTTTGGGCACACACCCAATAATCTTTTGAGAGCTATGGAAGTTGAGGCACAACACCTTTGGTTAAATACAGTTATTTGACTTTGCTTATCAAGTTCATTCTGGATAAAGACACCACAATAGATCCACAGAGCAACCAAATTTGACTGTATATTATTAGAAGTGCAATGTATTACTATGAAATGGTATTGCCTATGGTTAAATTATCCACAAGCAGCAAACTAGGTGATCAAGAGGAACTTGGATGCATTAGACTGAAGAATAAATAATCATGGCCAGGTTGGAGAAGAGAAGGAGAAAGAGAGGAAAATGTCTGAACCAGAGAAATAAATGCTGTCCTGTAGCACCCACCTATTGCCCTTAACAGAACACTGGTCTCGGAGAGACACTGTTTAAATATGACATCCTTGATGGAAGGTAGGAAGAAAGAGACACAGAATATCTCTCTAAGGTGAGAAGATATGCAGACAGACTGAAAAAGGAGAGACTAGTTTAATGGATCAGTTGTCCAATTGGGAAACGCAAGACTTCACACCAGGAAGTGAGAAAGTCTATCTGCTTCTAAAAGGCAGGTGAGAGACAATTGTGAAGCACTGCTGACAAATATGTCCGGGGAACAGAAGGTAGAGCTGATGGCTGAAGAACTCTGAAAAGAACAGATGGCATTACACCTTCAAAAAATGATGACTGTGGCACATTTAATCCCAAGTGGCAGGGCAGAGGGGGCTTTGGGAGTGTCCTTTCTAGCTGAGCATGGCTGCTACTAGACTTGGCAGGAAAGGTGGCAGAGGCAGCCTCTTAAAAATGAGCCAGTGAGGCAGCATTTGTTGGGATACGGAGTGTAATGGCAAGGAGAGGAACATGGGTGTCTGTCACTCACAATGGGGCTGGCATTAATGAAGTCACTCCGCGATGGGTTGCTTTCCATTTTCAACTTGATGCGTACGTGATCATCTAGGAACAACAGAAAAAACAAGAAGCCGATGGTCTAGTCTAGAGATGCTGGAGTAGCAGGAAGCTGGAATTCTTGTGAAGCTACAGTGCCATCTCCCCAACACTGAATTGTTGGTCACAGAGATGCATCTCTAGACCAGTATTAGGGAATCCACAGCCCCAGAGTTGCATGTGACTAAAAATTATCTCCAAAATGACGTTGAATTTCAGTAATGCAGTAATGTGACTGTGGCTTCTCTCTGTAGATTGGAAGCTTATGAAAAGAGCATTACCCTTTAAATAGGTTGAATGTATTTAAGGAAAAACAATCCACCTCAAGTCAGAGAAAATAAGAAAATATGGCTCTATCTGCCCTTTGATGTGGCTCTACTCACTTTATGTACTGCCCATTTTGTACTGTTGTCCCACATACCATCGTCTTGCTGCACTCCCCTCCCCAGTGCCCACTTAAGTGCGGGCCTATAGCCATCACCGTAGAACCATGCTCTGGCCACACTCCAAACCTTCTGCTAAGGCAGCAAGGAACAGGAATAAAATGAGACAATCACATTCTCTAGTGCCCATAGGCAGTGCTTGTATGGACTCACAGGGCACATAATCTGGGTTGCGGTTCTTCTTGACATTGGCTTCACGCTGGGCAACATCACAAGTGTTTGGTTCTGCTTGGTATGCACACAGTGCTTGCCACTCTTTAGCCAACCTATCACGATTACGTAGATGGTCCTCCATATATGCCTGTGGTGGCAACAGAACAGTTGTCATATCTTGGACTTAAACATATACCTCTCCATCTCCCTCCCCCCCCCAAAGAGATTACTGAGATCTATTGAAAGCGTTCTCTGACTTGATACCTTCAAAAAGTTTGGGGACTGAATTCCCAGAATTGACAATCTCAATACATCTAAAGACTGTCACATTGCTATCAAAATCTAGGGCACTGTTTCTTAACCTCAGCATCTTTAAGATGTGTGGGCTTCAACTCCCAGAATTCCCCAGCCAACCACATTGAGTTTACTATGAGTTTACTTACCAGGTTTTAATTTCATTAAAAAAAGGAAAAAAGTAAAGCCTCCTAAAAGTCAAACTTAATTCCAGATGATCTCATGTATACAACCAGGCAATCATCAGGCAGCAATATGGAACTACTTTGCTCTGGCCATTGTCTTCTCAATCTGGAATTTCCTCTTGGTCTCCAATCAAATCTATCCTCAGATCTAATCTTGCTTAGCTTTTGAGATTGGCCCTTGTTGATTGAGTGGGGCCACTTAGGCTGGTGTTTCACTTCAAAAATGATACCACGCATCTATGTCTTCTGTAAAGCTCTATCTGGCAAGCTTGCAAACCTCGGTCAAGCTCCCCCAACAGCACAAATGTGTAGGGTGTGGGTGCTCCTCACCAGAATCATGTGTCCAGTGGAGATATCCATGTTGGACTGCACAGGCTCTTCACACCAAGATGGCGTGCTGCTGTGGGAGCTGGGACTGGCCTGGGGTGCATCGCTGAACTGTGAGGAGACACTGCTGACACGAGAGTTTTCGGCAGGAGCAGGGGGCGGAGGGGTTTCTGCACGGCCAAAGAGCGACTTGGCAGCCATGTGCTGTCGGCAGAGCTCCTGTGGAAAGATGACCCAGCTACAACACCCATGCACACTGGTCACTGAGACCAGACAAAAGATAGGAAAAGCAGAGAGTTGGACAGAGGCAAAAAGCATTCCAATCATCCAAAAATGCTTAATTCTTCTACTCAGAGATGTAAAAGCCGTAGGAAAATAAAGGCATAACTGAGGTCACCTCAGTCAAATTCTCCCCAAGGAGCTAGGAGCCATGCCTAGCGGCCATCTGTTCTTGCATTTGTATTCTGGCACTGAATGAGAGGCCAGTTTTAGGAATGTGTTTACCCAACACTCTTAATCACACCAGTTAAAGCCTTAATGGTTATCGCTGCATAACATGCTAAGCTAGTTAGGGCTTGTTTGGGGCTCTTGTGCAATCTCAGTCAATTTTGTGGAACTCCAAAAATGGCTTCAGTAACTAAATGGAGAATGCCAGGCATCCCGGCCTATGATTTCTAGTGAACCATGGCGCTATATGTCGAGTGATCTTGACAGACTCAGTGATGTCGAAGTTCCTCCCTGCCATCAATCCCACTGGTACCTGGTATTCATAGGTGCTGTCGGTTGCTCCCTCTGGCCCCAGCCCTGCCAACCGCTCTTTCTCCCGCTGCTTGGCATGCTGACGCAGACAAAAGACCACAGCAGCAGCAATGACAATGCCGGCCACACAGGCCAGTAACACAAAGGTGAGCAGCACCGAGTGGAAGGTGTTGCCGAAATGGGCAGGATGGGGGTACATTGTAGCCTCGTTACGCTGTGGAAAGACAGGCATAGAACAGGTGAGCTTAGGCTAAAGAACCACCTCCACCGAAGGCAGATGGTGCACAGAGTCTAGCCCAAGATGAGAGATGGTAGCTCTTCAAATGTCACTGGGATCTAGTTCTCAGCAGCCTCTGCCACAGCATGGCCAGTGGCAAAATGGGAGAGGCAGTGGTAGTTCCACCACATCTGAACAGTCACAACCATCACTGGTTTAAACTACATGCTTTGCTATTAGTTGCCCTTCCATCATCCTGGCATTATGGAGCCTTATCAAAATCGCTATTGCCCACTGCTGCCTTCTGACATCTCATCAGGCTCTGTCCCACCCATTTACTAAAACTTGGAACCTTTGCTGAATTTTCATTCTATTCTTTCCATATTCTGGAGCCAATGGCTTTCTTCTTCTAAGAGCTGATTAATTTTTTTAGATCCATCTCCTCTCCTGCTCCCAAGTCTTCTTTAACTCGAAAGCAAACTTTCCAAACAGGCAACTTGAGGCCTTGGCTTATGAGTCAGAACTCTCAGAGCTCTCTCTTGGCCAAACACTGCCCAAGCTTTAAAATGCCATGAGGTCAATCATAGGCAAGTCTTACCTGTCCTATACCCATCTGTAGGATCTTTATTCCAACCTCTGATTCCAGCTCTGACTTCACCAGGGCTAGAGGAAGGATAGAAATGAACAAGCCATACTAGAGGACTGAACTTGGGCACATGCAAAGCAGCAACTGAGTGAAGAATAGAAACTGGGAGAAACTGAATGAACGGAAGCTAGGGGAGCATGACTTCAGGACTGGTCTGTTTCTGTTTGACATGGTGGGGTTATTACACAAGTAGAAAGGATAATACTATGATAGAGGGAATTCCTTTGCTCCCTCTTTTATGGACCCCAAAGTCATCTTTCCAAACCAAATTGATTTTTACTAAAAAAAGAAAAAAAAAACAATCACCATAACAAGCAAAATAAAGTAAAACAGCCAAGCAAACCTTCTGCTAAGCTGATTATACCTTTCTTGAAGAAGAGAACATTCTAAAATAATAATGTTTACAGTAACACTGACAATAAAAGTAATAGAAATAATAATGGGTTGGCTCCAAGTTCCAAAAAAGTATGCTACTACTACTTTAACATAGAAGATATCCTGCACCTCTTAAACAAAATATTTTAGTGTCCTGATAAGGCTAGGACACAGAACTGGTATAATTGTGACTACTGATTTGCTCTCAACTTACCTGCCCTATTGGCGACATCATTCAGAGACAAATTTTGGTGGTTTTGACGGATGCGGAATGTGAGAGCTGGACCCAACACACTACATAAGGAGAGATTTGAATTTAGGATTCTGCTTTCACTAACCACATCATTCAGTCAACAAATACGTTTTCTTTGACCATCCCTGTAAGATGTCTCTGTTATAGCTACCCATCATAATTCTTTAAAATGCCCTTTATGTAAGGTTATCTTAGTTTTCTCTTCATTCATGGTTCTGCCAATGAACCACGGGACTCCAGAATGACATGGAGCCCATCAAGTGATTCATATGATTGCTGTTGCCAGGGGGATGGGGGAGGTTATTGGGGTTTTTTTGTATTATTTTTGTTTTGGGGTTTTATCCTAATAAGCTGCCTGGAGTCACCAAGAGTAAGTAGGGAGGCCACAAACCTTTTCTTAGATAAATAAATGAAACTCAGAGGTTTTACTAAATGTGAAAGACCTCAAGTTGTGCTTTAAAGCCCAATGTATGGTAGTTCAAAATCCAGAGCAAGTACATAGTTGCTAAAAAAGGTCCCTACTCATATGCACAAGGGTTCATTACTTAAGAAAATAAGGAGTCCTGTTGAGATGTAACAAAGAAAAGACTTTGTTTTAGCCACTCAATAATGAGAACTCAATAGGATAGGAGATATAGGATAGGAGATATAATTCATTCCAAAGCAATATGGAGCCCTACAAGTATGTTAGGATAGCCAACTGGCTACAAATATTGACAGTTACAGTCCTAATGTATTAAGGAGCACTAAATTGGGGAAAGTTACCTCAAGATACAAGGAAGTCCTTGTAAACTGTTCATTAAGAGAACTGCATCACACTCTGGTTAACTATGTCACCTGTACTTCCTCTGATTGTTTCTCACTAGATTCTTCCCTTTCTAGAACCACTGCAAATAACAGCACACTTCAGATTCTCGTGGACTCCTAGACCTCAACTAAGCTATATCACTTACCTGATATTGATGAAGCTGGCAGTAGATAAGTGAACATGTTCAGCCAGGGTCTCAAGGAGGTGAATGCCAACAGCCAGGCTTAATGGCCTGCAGGTGGTAAAAATGCAGTAGGTCAAGACTTAATGGAAAAGCATGTCGAGAAGAGAGTGGGTTAATAAACAGCAGATAAATAATACCTTTAGGTAATTAATTTTAAGATGTGTGAACTTCAGCTCCCAAAATTCCCCAGCTGGATGCCAGCTGGGAATGCAGGAAGTGAAGTCCACACATCTTAAAGTTGCCGTGGTTGGGAATCCTTGCTGTGGGTGATCCATCTTGGATATTAATCATCACCTGGCAAACACCTTACATATTCATAGATCTTCTGCTGGTAAAAGTACCTCAACCATACTAGCCATTTGTTGGGGTTCATATCTGATTTATCCAAATACCACAATAAACAAAAGAAAAATCTGTATGTTTGTGATAAGTGAATCAAATATAATAGGGTCACTCATTAACTTCTACAACCTTCGATTTTATCACAGGACTTCCCAGTGTGTAAAGAGTAAAGAAGATAATCTTGCAGGAATTGTTACTGAGACAAAAGGGGCAGACACTATTTTAAGTCCAGAAAAATGAGACAACATTTGGCAGTGACTCAGACAAAGACCTCCCTAATTTACTGAAGGGGAGGAGGTACAATACAATCAGATTTGTCAAGGGTCTGTTATCACAGCCCATCTCAGTCAAAGTAGATTTATCCATCATATGGATTTGATTTTGTAGTGTCCTATCTAGTGGGGCTGACATCTTGACTTCCAACATACCCGCCCTTCCCTATTCCACCTTATACCACTCCTCTAATTTGCTTGGATTGTCCCACCTATGTTAATTATGTGTATTCAGCACCACAATAATTGCAGTTATCACACTGAACCATACTTGATTTTAACCATGATTTGTTGGACAAGCTACAAGTGATCAGAGTAAGTTTTTTTAGTAATTTTAATGAATCAAGACATGCTCATCCTACATTTGCTGTCTCCTCTTTTTCAGTCTTTTTTGGATATCTTTTGAATTGGGTAAAGGTTTGAATGGAACTAAAATGCTAGCCAAGAACAAGCCAGAAAACCCAACAAATCTTGTGCTCCCAAGTTATAGGTTATATTAATCCACAGTTGCAATTAATAATCCAATATGCACCCTGACTTTGCTATTGCAGCAGACTGTTTTATAACAAACCATAATTTATTCATTGATTCTCTTTTCCATGTCACACCGAGTGAAAAATAAATCAATCATAGTATGGCTGGACATGATGCATGTGTCCAACCACTGCGCAGATGCAAATGAGAGTAATTATTATAAGTATCACCCTATTATCTGCTGGAACTTGTCAATGTATAGCTCAGGTTGCCCCAAATTTGTTCACTCCAGATAGATTCATTTTTAATTAGGCCCAAACAGCCTGGACTAGCAGCCAGTCTGGCATAGCATAGCATGACTTTGGGATGATGGAAGATGCACTTGTCTGATCCAAATCCATCTCACACATGCATTAGTCAAATGCATCCACACCTTGAATAAACCAAGCCAGACAGGTAGTCATCGACTTACGGCTATAATGGAGTTGTAAAGCGGGTCATTCACATGACCAGTCTGATTTTACAACCTTTTTTTTTGCAACGATTGTTCCGAAAAACCACATGTAAATGCTAAGTTTGCAGCAAAAGGTGCAATAAAATATGGTCACGACTGCTGCAAACAGCTGTGAATGCAGGCCAGATGCCGAGAGCCCAAAATACACTCACATGATCATGGGAGGGGGGGGGGGAGACAGTCATTGGAATTTCAGACCTGGGGAATCTTTTGTCATTTTGAATGGTCGGTAAGTAATAGGTCATAAGTTAAGGACCATCGATACAACTTGCCTCTCTGGATCCGCCCCTTTATTTTGCCCCTCCCTCATTTCCCCAGTCACTTCCTTTCTCTCACTTCTGGTCAGTGACAACGTAGCCATATTCCTCTGCCGCCAATGGTGTCTCTGGCTGCTCCCCATCCTTATTGAGTACACCTATTGCCACGCGACTCTTCTTCACCATCATCCCCTGCTCCTCAGGACTGCTGGTATCACCTTCCCCGGGGCTTAAGGGCTTCTGTGAGTCTGGGGGAGATGTTGTCATTGACATGGGGGCCCCAGCTGAGCCAAATCTCTCCCTGTGTGCTTGAATTTGCCCCTCTGTGGGAATGACACTGACAGAGTCTTCTTGAGAGGGGACTGGCTCCGGCTCCTCCCTGTGTTGCATTTCTGCCTCTGTCACCTGAATAAAGATGGAAAGGTCACCCATTAGTGCTCAACACTTCAACCAACAACCCACAGCTATCTTGATAACTCCTGCTTATTACTATAGGCAGCCTTGCAAATTCCCTTCTCAAATTCTGCCTCAGGTTGCTGGTTCCATCCTCAAGGTTGAATGTGTACTGATCTGTTTTCTTCCTCTTCGCAGGAGCCACCTATGTAAGAATTGGCTGGGGAGGATTGGTTTCTGATGGTACAGGCAAATTATAGTCTAAACGTGGCCCCAGAAAATCTCCAAAGTCCCTGCCCCAAGTGTACGGGGCCAAACTGTTTGGTCTTATTTCAGGGGGAAGAGAATGAATTGGGGATTTAGGTAAATGTTTAGACCAGTGGTTCTCAACCTGTGGGTCGAGACCCCATTTGGGGTCGAACGACCATTTCACGGGGGTCGCCAAACAACGCAGTCCGCCATTTTTTCTCTCCTTTTCCTTAGCTGTGCTACTCCCTTTTATTCTACTGGCTTTTGAAAGCCAATAGAATAGACTCTCTTGAATAGAGTCTAATTCTATTGGCTCTGAAAAGTCAATAGGAATTGTCCAGGCTGTCTCTGCCCTGCTGAGCCCGCCAAAAGTCCCATTCTGCAAACGGTGCTGCACCAGTTGAGTAGTCCTCGACTTATGACCGGTTGAGTAGTCCTCGACTTACGACCAGTTGGGGGTCGCGGCATTAAAAAGGTTGAGAACCACTGGTTTAGATCAATAATATGAGGTGAGCTCCTTGAACTCTCTCCACCCCCCCTACTAAACTGGGCAAGCCACCCACTCTGGCTATGTTCAGAAACAACTTCCATCACCCTCCACATTTCCTGTGGCCTTTGGAGACTAACAACTCCTCCCCCAACTCACAAAAACAAAAATGACTCTGCCCCACGTACATGCAAGTTGTATGCTATGGCAGGAGAATAAAAACTCAAGTGCAGCTTAGAGGAATCTACTTCTCATATCCAGAGGTTGGCTCAAGTACAGTGTATCTTCCAATGAGTAATAGGAAAGCACATTTCAATGTTTTGGGACGAGACATTGTAGAAACCCAAAGATATCCATATAGATCAAGAAACTGGTAAACTTACCCGCTTGGACTCCAGAGCCTCTTGTTCAAGCCTACCAGCTAAGGAAAGAATTAGAGAAGGAAAATGCTTATTTTCTAAGATGAGGGGGGGGGAAAACACTTAAAGTTTAATATGGTTGATTTTCAAAGTAGTGAAGGAGAAGTTAACAATCTATAGCTTTTTTCATGTTGTCAAAGTCCCATCAGCCCCAGCCAGCCTGGCCCATGGTCATGGCAGTCACAGTCCACCATTAGAGAGTTACTAGTTTCCTACCCTTGCACTTAAGGGAAGACATTCTGCGGAGGATCAAGCATGTTCTCTGTTTGCCATGTCATAGGCTCCAGAGCTAAAATACCAACAGAGGAAAAACAGATTCTGGGGTGAAGCCAGCACAAATTTAAGCCTGGGTTGCATGAGCTAGCACAGGGGCAGCACGGAGTCTCCTCTCTTCAGATTCAGTCCACAGAGTTCCTATTTTACACCCAGACACAAGCCTTCCTCCAATCGCTCTCCTCCAGCTACAACCATCCCTCCTGCTGCCTCTTCTGCTCCAAGTCCTCATCCCTCTACTCACCATGTTTATTGGGACTCTGAAGGAACTGAATCATGTCCTCTGGTTTAATCCCATAGTTGGCGAATATTGCTGTAAGCCTCTGTACGAGTCTGTCTGTGGATAGAAAGGAGGGGATGGTGTTGCTTCTGTAACCGAGTCATCATCAAGGCTTTCAAACCAAGATGAATAAGCTAAACGATTCTTAAGAGGGCCACTGAAAAATAAGAAAAGTCTCACCTGGCTCGGTGGAGTGTGCTTGAGACTCTGCTCTGTTTTCAAGGTTGTTACCACTGTCCTGAAGAGGATAATCTATCTTGGAATCTTGCTTGTTCTCAGCCCTGTTTCTGGATTTACCTGTCTGTTCCTGGGTTAAGTAAAGTGCCCCCAGGTCTTGGAGAAGTTGACTTCCATCCAGCCCCTGCTGTTCCCTATAGAAAGGAGCAGTGCTGGCGCTCATGAAGACCTTGGAAGGAGCAGCTTGGTCTAAGAAAATGGGAGACTTTGGGTTGTGACCACCAGAACTGCCCTGGAAGGTGCCATCTGGATAGCTGAACTGAAGTAGAAGTACACAGAAAGGCGATTTAGAAACAAATGAAACCAGTTGTCTTAAACTCAAGTCACAATACTGGACAATCTAGCTCACTGTTTCATTTGCAAGGGCTCTCCGGGTTTCTGATATGAAGCCTCCCCAGATTTCCTTGGAGGTAGCAGGAGCTATGCTGCCAAATTGAAGTTTTCTTCACTGAATCTGTGAAGAATTCACCAATACACACACCACGTTGGCATAACACTGCTGCTCTATTCTTTCTCTAAAGTCTCCACTCTGGCTTTCTTCTAGAGATGGGGGTATACTGATTTAGCTTTGCAGGACATTGTTAAGCAAAGCCATTTGAGAAACCCCCTGGTTTTGCTCCCCTCCCCTTTTTCAACATTGTTGTGATTGGTAAATGAATTAGACAGATAGCTAGACTTTAGCCATCTGTCAAAATCTGGTACTGAGGCAGATGATCTATGAGATCACAGAGGCTGCCTGTTAAAACAGGAGAGGCTTCCCTGGGCAGCCCCTACAGCTGCAGGGTGGCCCAGGCTGTCACACTTCTCCTGCCTTGAGTTAGATGCAAATAGGGAAAGGACCTGACACTGGCCCTTTCTCAGACAACAATCTTTCTCAGTTTTCCTTGAGAATCCTAGGAACTGAAGTTGATTTATTGGAGTATCATAGCTAAGTTACAGAGTGCCTTGCATTTATAGCCCCCATAATCAATTCCTTGTCATAAAGAGGGATCCTAGATAAGAATAAGAGCCGTGGTGGCACAGTGGTTAGAATGCAGTATCACAGGCTAACTCTGCTCACATTGCCAGGAGTTTGATTCCCTCAATCCTGACCGGCTCAAGGTTGACTCAGCCTTCCATCCTTCTGAAGTCGGTAAAATGAGGACCCAGATTGTTGGGGGCGATATGCTGACTCTGTAAACCGCTTAGAGAAGGCTGTAAAGCACTGTGAAGCGGTATATAAGTCCAAGTGCTACATGTATTGCTATAAAGAACCATGAAATGGTCCAATCAGTAACTTGACTCTTTGTTCCTGTGTTCTTCTGGGAAAGAGCTATTATTTTAATGGCACTATTTTTAAAAGGAAAAAAGTGGTGGGGAACCTATGACTGTCTAGATGTTGTTCATTTCCAAATCTTATCAATCCCATCCAGCCTGATAATGTGAGTATTGTGATTATGGGAATAATAGTCCAATAACAGTTGGAGAGCCACAGCTTTCCAAGCAATGGGAAATAAGCAAGTCCGTCACAATGGGTCAGACACGACTTTGCAACTAACAACAACAGCAGCAACATTGCCTAACTCTGTGCTCTCCAAGTGCATTGAATCCAATTCATTCACAGCCAGTAAGCAGGCTGAGGCCATTCTCCTCGATGCTCAGTAGCGTTATTGAAATACACACACCTGGTAATGAGGATAAGAAGACAGGAACACATTCTTGTGACTTAGCTCAGGCTGAGAGGCCAAAAGCAATTCCAGATACCTCTGCAGGAGTGCTGGGGGCAGAGGAGGCTGGTGAGCCCCCTGAGGGGAGGAAGGCTGAGATGACAAAGAGGGTCTCCTGGGAACTAGGTGATGAGGTGGCAACCTGTAAAGGGGACATTCCAGGGTAAAATGTCTGTCCATCCACCTACCCATCCATTAACTGGCTTATGTGGCACTCCATTTGGGAAGATTTTGAGCAGTTTGTTGTGGTTAGAGCAGGGGTAGGCAACCTCGGCTCTTTTATGACTCATGGACTTCAACTCCCAGAATTCAATTCAATTCTGGGAGTTGAAGTTCATGAGTCATAAAAGAGCCGAGGTTTCCTACCCCTGGGTTAGAGAATAAACTGGGGATCAAAAGTTCCCTATTTCTAGTTCAACAAGGGGCAATTTCTGCATGGTAACTAATGGCCATACTCAAAGCCCTATTCCGCCAGGGTATCTTCCATATGATTATAATTATAATTATAATAGGGCCTGAGGAGTGCTTCTGGCTAGAGGGCACAATTTAGTTCTGCTTTTTAAGTAGCCAACAAAACGTCTCTGATGCAAGTGTGGGAATGTGAGCTGTAAAAGCTTGGCACCTCCCTCACTATAATACTGATTAGATCGTGATCCAGGCACCGGCAGTGCATACTGCAAACATCCGCTGTGACAAAAAGATTATTTTCTAGCAGGTGTGGAACTAGATCACAATAGAGAACAGCACAGAAACTTCCCTTTCTTTCAATCAAATCCTCATCTTGGCAATTTATAACAAAAGCGAAAAGCGTGGCTTCCCATGGGAGATCCGCCTGCCTCCGAATCGTGTGCCTTCTGGAAAAGTCTGGAGACAGAGCTTGATGCCACATACAGGTAGTCTTCAATTTACGACCACAACTGAGCCTAAAATTTCTGTTGCTAAGCAACACAGTAAAGTGAATGTTGCCCCATTTTATGACCTTTCTTGCCACAGTTGTTAAGTGAATCACTGCAATTGTTGGATTAGTAAAACATTTGTTAAGTCAATCTGGCTTCCTGCTTGTCAGAAGGTTGCAAAATGTGATCACATGACCCCAGGACACTGCAACCTTCCTAAATACATACTAGTGGCCCAGTGTCTGAATTCTGATCACATGACCTTAGAGATGCTGCAACTGTCATAACTTTGAAAAGAAGTCATAAATCACTATGTTCAAATGGTCACTAAGCGAATGGTTGTAAATTGAGGACCACTGTATTTTGTTTAGGGTTTATCTGTCTCAGCTTCTATATTCATTGTATTTTCACGCCTTATTGTCTGACAAGAGACTTTGACTGCAGCAGCATATCAATTTGATAAATAAATAAAAAGGAAAGGCCTGATAATATATAAGGTGATTCACTTCTTCGATAACTAGAAAGAGCCTAAAGAAGGATCTTCCATTTTATAATCCTAGTTCACTCTATACTGTGGTTTGGTATGTTGTTTCTTTGTTCCATTTTTTAAAAATATTATATTCTCTCCCTCTCACCTCCAGTTGATATTTGATTCACATCTTGGTTGTCTTAATAGTACAATCCAGTATAACCCTGCCTTCGTTCAACAGTAAACTCTACTGACTTCAGTGGAACCTTCTCCCAATTAGGTATACAACAACTTATCCTAAACTGGTTGCCTTCAGCTATAGAAACTTCAACTCCCAGAATTCCCCAGCCAGACCTGATGGCCATTGATGAGAATTCTAGGGTTTGAAGTCCAGGCATCTGAAGGGCAGATTAGTGAAGGAAAGATCTGGAGATGCTTAATTCTTGGCTTGATAATCAATACACTGCAGCAGTTTTTCAAACTATCTTTGTGTATTGTTGTGCTTTACACTTTACACGCCATTCTGCTCAACAAGCAGGTGGTTGTACTAAAGAAGGGAGATAGTTTATTGTTGAGTACAACCTACAACTAAACCACAGTTATTTGCTAAGAAATAGCAGCAGCTACATCCCAAACTATTCTTCCTACCTATCCTCAGCTGCAGAATTCCATGAAGAAGGAAGATAAAGCCTAGGGATGTGTTCCATCTCCTGGGCAATCACATACTGTGTAAAGTCATCTTGCCATGATAAACCTGATATGGGAAATAGAAAGTTAAAATAAATTAGTACATGGCTACAAAAACTGAATATTGACTTGAATGCTGAAACGATACGTATCCTCTGATTCAGGAGCAAGCAGTCCAATAACCTTGAGATGTTTTGCATTATACTTCCTATCTCTTGCAGTTCTCCATGCAGGCCAAGAGTTTAAAAGTTCAAAACATCTGGGGAAAACTAAATTGTCTAACCCTACTCTAATCGCTGAAGAAAGCTGAACTCTAGATAGGGTAGATTCTAGCAGCTTGAAGTAAACATTTTAATCAATGGCACACATTCATATGCAAGGTTTAAAGTAAGAGATACTGGGGGTCGTCTTATACGCCGAGTCGTCTTATATGCTGGAAATACTGGTAGTTTTCGGCGTATAAGACGACGTTCTAGGAATGTGGCTCGGCGACAAAGACGGGGGTTGTCTTATACTCTGGGTCGCCTTGTACGCCGGCATATATGATATTTCCAAAAATTGGTAAGAGGCATAGTTTGAATATGTCTCTGTAGGAAACTGCACTTCGTAAAAGTTAATGCTTTAAATAACATTTGTGATTTTGGAAAGGTGCCAGAAGATTCCTCTTGGACTTTGTATTATGAATCTGATACAGAGAAAAAAATGTTTCTGACTTTAGTATTAAGGGTGGAGAGAGGCACTCAAAATCTTGCCTGATGCAGGGATAGCTCACTTCCCTATCCTATCCTTAGCTCTTCTCCTCTAACTGCAGATATTCACCTTGTGCCATAAGATGCCGTAGAATAGCTTGCAAACGCTGGAGCACTGATGCAGTGACTTGAAAGTAGGGCTGGTCTCGCAATGAACTTTCCTGGCACTGGCCAAATAAACCATCTGGAAAGATAACAAACTCACAGAATAGTTGTCTACATGTACCAGGAATGGCAGGGGCGGAGTGGGGAGGAGAAGAAGAAAAGAAGCACCCAATAATACCAGACATACTAGATATAATTTGCATGGCGGGTTGTATATGGATCTTTTCTGATGGTCCACTAAAAACCAAAAGGGTCTGAACAAATTATACACTTCTTCAAGCTTTGAAGACCTGAGGCTTCAGACTTTTCCAGAAGTAAGCCCTCTAGGGACAAGCATTCAGGTCAATGTGCACAATGTGAATAATTAACAATGGAGGGCTTCAAATTGAATTGTCATTCAAAAGAACGCTGTGATAAGTAGCCTAGCAACATGGGGATCACACAGATTCCCCACTCCCAGTACATTGTGAAACAGGAAAAGGAAAATCATTATGTTCTCAACAGTTAAGCAGACACTCTTGGACTCTTCTTTATTTACCCAGGGGGACTGATATTTCTATATAGCTGTAATATATAGATATGTAATATATGTAAAATAATAATAACAACTGCCTATATATTCAGATGCTACCTTAACAGCTCTTAGGTCATTGATTAGGATTGAACTGTTACGTTTTTACCAGTTCCAGTCTGTGAATCGAACTGAAGATTAAATCTTTAATAACAACAACAACAACAACAATATGCAGTCTCAAGGGCAGATTTAATATCAAAGGCATCTATCAACACTGAAAGAAGTTGTGTCAGTCAATGAAGGGAGACCAGACCCTACTGTTGACTTCCCATCTCCCTGCATAAAACGTGAATTCATAGGCTCAGGAAAGGCAGCTCACATCTTTCCCTAGCAACAGGCAAGAGTTACCTCCCCCCCCCACTATTTTAACACTTTTGATTGTCTTCTAGCCACAACTCCCCCCCCCCCTGCTATATTAATTTACCTTGCACACAGACTTCCTGCTGAGAGCAAAGCCTCCTGTCAAATAAGCAGCCTGCAGGAAAAAAAAAACACACAGAGAGATAGAAAGGAAAAGAAAGATGAGAGATTTTCCTTAAAACATGGATAGTTAATTTAGAAATGAGGTTATCTCAGATGACTGCCATATATTGAGTAAAGGCTGAATTCAATTAAGCAAGTTAAACAAGTACCAATGCTAAGCATTAAAGTTAATAGTAAGAATGTTTTTTGCCTTGTTTTTGGCACCACTAGTAGCTTAGAGAATTCAGTGATGCAGATTTCTGCAATAATGTGATAGAAAATCTGGAATAATCCTAAAATTCCCCAATGTCTTCAAGAGTCCTCACGCTAGTCTAGTATTTAATTTTTTAGAATACCCACTGTGGCAGCTAATCTGCACATCCTTGTGCAGCCATGGTCTCTGAGTATCCACATGTTTTCAAAATGTCAAAGGAGCTATTAGCCCTCCCAAAATAGGAACCCAAGATATAAGTTCTAAATAAGTTGAACATAATTAAAAAATTGTAAAAAAAAAAAAAGTGCAAGCAATTCTTAAACCCTGGAAAGTCCTGGCTTGCTCATAAATAGAACATAGCACCATCAACCTTTCACAATCCCTAGGAAGGTTGTGATTCTATGAAAGCTATCAAAAGTTTCTGTAGCCCTAGTTGAACTAACGAAGATCACAGAACATACATGAGCCTAAACAATTATTTTCAATTCCACTGTAAAAACCCCTGAGAAGTTATCCAATGAGAAAAGTGAGTTTCAAGCTCTTCTATCCACTTTACATTGAAGTACCTGAAAGACATTCACTGAGGGATAGACAAAAATATACTTTCTCATCAATCATTCAGAAAAAGAATTGAAATTCACCTTAATGTTTACTGCAAACTAAGTACCAAACACTGCAGAAACTGACAGACGAAGCAAGCAGAAGAAATTGACTTCCACTCTCATTTGATGGAAATAATTTTTAATGGGGGAATAATGAGACATAATAAATAACTAAATGTCAACATATGCTCACTTACATTTAGTTTTTTTATATCCATTTGATTTCTTGTCCATACTATACAAAGGCAATGTATCTATCAACCCACATAGGGTTGAGGCACATCTAGTTAGTCATATATATTATTAATATAATAAACAACTGACTTTTTTAAAAAAGGAACAATTATTAATTCGTATAAACGTCTTTTGAGATTTAAAATAGAAAAAGAACAAGTTGAAGAATAAATGATGAAATGGGTTAAGAATTTTGGTTATAATACATAGATAGATCAATAGAAAAGTGTGGTTAAAAAGACTGAATTTCACATTGTTAAAATTTAAGAGAAAATGTCTATGAAATGATGTTCCACTGGTATATGATACCAGAGATATTATGTAAGTTTTAGATTCTAAGATATGTAAAGAATGTATAATTCTAATCATTGTTGAAAATATGAAAAGCATGAAAAGATATTTTACCATTCATGGCAGACTTGTGAAAGACTGAAAAAACATTGATTGCAAATACGTATGATGAAACTATTTGAGTAGAATTCACATCTTAATAGAGAAGATTCTCAAAGTGAATATAATGATGAAACCAGAAATTTTTCTTGTGGGTTTAATGGAAAAAGACTTGGAAAACAATGTGGAACTTTGATGTTATATATGTTGGCAGTAAGATTACTTTACACACAAAAATAGAAAGAGACTTTGATTCCTACAGTGGATGAATGGTTGCAAAAGTTGATGAATTTAGTAGAGATGGCCAAATTGACTGCTTTGATCAAAGAAAAAAATACAATTACTTTTGTTTCTACTTGAAAACTGCTTCTGGACTTTGTGTTTGAGATGGAAAAAAATGAAACATTGATTTGGGGTTTTATTGTTTAATAGGTTTGTTGTTATAGAAATAGCTAGTTTATATTATTATGTAAAAGTAAAAAGCTGAGGGTTGATGTTACTATCTTATTCTATTGCACCAAAGGGAGTGGAAGTTAACACCTTTTCTTTCTTTTTTCCCCTTGCCCCACACTTTCCTCTTCCCTTTTTCCTCCCCTATTTTCCTACTATTTTCTTTTATATTTTTGTATTATATATTATAAACTAATAAATAAATAAGCAAATACACATGATGAGGCAAAGAATTTAATAAAGTAACATTCTGATGAAACCAGATTTTTTTTTCTATTTGGACTTATGAGTAGCTAATTATAAAAGACGTATGAAAGATTGGTTTTATACATGGTAACTGCAGAGGAGCTACTGTATATGCAAAGGTGGAAAAATACAATAATATAATAATAACCCACTATGGAGGATTTGGACTGTGAAGATGACAAAATAAACAGAAATGGCAAAAGATTAATGAGAGATGAAACAATAAACATTTTCTTAAAATACTGGAAATCCTTTAGTGACTTTTTGCTCAAATCATTTTTAAAAACGATTTGAAAAAACTGACATGATGATTTCTGAATTTAGTGATTGAAAAGGGTTGAATATAGGAAGAAGTGAACTATATGATATAATCTTGATTGGGAAGGAGCCACAATCAGTAGGGTCTGTGGTAGGGAGGATCAGAAGTTGCTTCTTTAAACATTTCTTCTCATTTTCTTCTCTACTGCACTTTTTATTTTTTCTTAATTTCATTTCTATTATTTTCAATGTTTACCTTCTATGTTTTTTTTAAAAAAAATCTCATATAATAGAAATAAACAGCAAATAATGGCTTGTTATTAATTTAAGAAATCTATCATCAGTCCAAATATTCTTTTTCTTGTTACTGGAAAAAAGCTCCATACAACCCTTTAAAAAACCCTCCTTATTCAAAGGGAGAACTAAACATGCAGAGAATGGAATGTCAGGATGGAAGCATCTGAAGTAGCATATTAAAAATGATAGAAACGTGGAAACAAAGTTCAATTTTTGAGTTTTAAGTAATTTTAAAGGAATGAATTAGCACAATATCTATCTATAGTTCCTAATAAGGTATTGAATTACAAGATGAGTCAACACACACTTGGCAATCAGAAACCAAAACAACTTTGCTTTCAAGCTAAAGAAAATGGATAAGTAAGAACTATTCAGGTTTTGTCTTCCTGGCAATATCCTGTTATTAAACCTGGATAACAATATTAATCAATTTTAGTAAACAGATTTCTAAAAATTGTCTCAATAATCACATGAATAGAGAGATCAGACAGAATACAACTTGGCTTGGTACTTGACAAATTACACAGTAATCAAAACGCCAAAACGTCATTTTTCCCTTCCCTAATAGCATACACATCTCATCCCATCAAAAGGAACTTAATCCTAACCGCCAGTGAACTGCAGCGTCAGAGCAAGTAACCAGAAACAACAGCTTAGTTCTGTGTTTCGGGTTTATTACATGCTCCCTAAACACAGGAATCTATTAACTGTTAAGGCAATTTGGCACTAAATAAGAGTCAATGGACTTCAAGGAGGGCCAGACTTAGGTCTCTTTATGGGAATTGAGCCACTCCAAATTGATGATGCGTTTAATCCCACCATCAGGCCTGGTCGTCTCCTACAGTGTGGACTGTAACTCTGTTCACTATAAATACTTCTAATTGGTTTGGATTTTACTTGAAAAGGTTGTGCTGGCTCTCAAATGTGAAATTTAAACCATTTTTTTCCAAACTGGATCTGTCCAGATGTGTCTGGATTTCAATTTTAGAAGTTTAGAAGGACACACAGTGGGGAGATATAAATGTGGAGAAGAATGTTTATGAATCCACAAATTACATATGGAAACTGGATCACTTTTAATCTTGGCTTTCAGAGATTTCCGACTCAGGAGTCCAAAGCAATCAGCCAAATACAAATGTAACACTGGCTCTTTGTGAGTTAGCTGTCCCAAAGCAGTGCCAAAGGGTTCTGATTTGGTGGTGGTGGGGAATATATCCATTTAAAACAGTGTTTCTCAAACTTGGCAACTTGTTGGGGGAACAGCCAGTTTTTTAAGGGCAGCTTGTATGAGGCTGGACCATACAAACCTCTGGGACGATGCTGTTCTAGAAGATGGATGCACCCTAACACAGCCCACTCATATCAGATGACCACATGTGAAGTGTTAGTACCGCTTTATAATGTTTTCATAAGATCACACTTTGAATACGGCATCCAGTTTTGGTCAGCATAATATATGTAAAAAAAATCTTGAGAATGTAGAAAGAATGTAGATAACAGAAAGAAAGATGATTAGGGGACCAAAGGCTAAAACATATGAAGAACGATTGCAGGAACTGGGTATTGCTACTAATGAAGAGAAGGATAGTGGATGACATGATAGCAGTCTTCCAGTATCTAAGGCAGTGATGGCAAACCTTTTAGAGACCGAGTGCCCAAACTGCAACCCAAAACCCACTTGTACATCGTCGGATGCCGGATGGGTGTGGCCCATTGGTTGGGTGTGGCCCATTGGCTGGGTGTGGCTGCGGTGGTGACGGCAGACTGGGTGGGACTAAAAAGTTCAATCAATCAATTCCAACTTTGCAAGATCTTCCCCCCCACGAGAAGTTGAAATTGACTGATTGATTGAACCTTTTTTTTTTTTTTTGCACATGGCGGCGGTGGCCTAAAGCGAAAAGGTTTTATAAAACCCAGCTGAAGGCCTAGGACTGGGGCAATGACACCCATGCCCACAGAGAGGGCTCTGAATGCCATCTCTGGCACCCGTGCCATAGGTTTGCCACCACTGATCTAAGGGGCTGTCACAAAGAAGAGGGGGTCAGCCTATTCTCCAAAGCATCTGAAGCAGGACAAGAAGTAACAGATGGAAACTTATAAATGAGATATTCAACCTGGACCTAAAGAGAAATTTCCTGACAGTGAGAACAATTAATCAGTGGAATAGCTTGTCTCCAGGAGTTGTGGGGGGCTCCATCACTGCTGTAGAGGCTTTTAAGAAGAGATTGGACAGCCATTTGCCTGAAATGGTATAGGGCAGGGGTAGGCAACCTTGGCTCTTTTATGACTTGTGGACTTCAACTCCCAGAATTCCTGAGCCACCATGCTGGCTCAGGAATTCTGGGAGTTGAAGTCCACGAGTCATAAAAGAACCAAGGTTGCCTACCTCTGGTATAGGGGTAGCCTGCCTCAGCAGAGGGATGGACCAGAAGACCTCCAAAGTTTCTTTCAACTCTGTTATTCTGTTATACCATTTCCAGTCTACCATAAAAGCAGCTTTCCATTAGGAATATCATATAAACTCAGGAAAAAGATGTATCTATTGCACGAGTGAACCAGGGAGATTTCTGCTCTTGTCTGCTAAAATATCCTTAAAATATATTGGATTAAAATTCCCAGAAGTTTCAATCAGTTTAGTCAATAACTACTAAAGCTGAAGCCCAAAAGATTTGGGTGGCACCACAATGACGATAAAAGATGGGCGGGGGGGAGAGAAACAAACTCTCCTGGAAACTTCATGTCAAGAAGATTGATCTACCTGTTAATTACTTGATTCATAAAGATGACAGAACACTAAGCATGGATCCTGTATATTTATTACTGAGAAGCTCTTCTTAGGTTCAACCTTTTCAATCTCAGACAACTTGCTTCCACAACGGAAGACTTCCACATTGCTGAATGCAGAAGTAAGATGATTACCCCACAGTTGTTAACATTGCCTCTGATCAAAAGGTGGTAAACTCTTTTTTCTCTTTCCTCCTCCCTGCCCATAATAATCCACAATAAATAACTGAGCAATCATCCTAATCCCTCCCTGCAAAGATCTCCTAATTTGTAACTTCCCCTAATTTTTTTCTCTCCCCCTTTTAAAGAAAGTAATTGATTCTCATTAGAGTGATATGGACATTCTGGGTTGTTGGTTCTTATTCCCTTTAGGGACAAGAGGAGGAGATTATAATTACTGGTTTCCTCTCTGCAGTCAAAATATTTCTTTACCTTGTGGGATCCTTGCAGAATCACTGTTTGCAATTTCAGAAATATAATACAAATAATTTGTAGAAATTATTCAGGTTTATGTAGAAATAGCCAAAATATTAGATACCCTGCTTGCAGGAAACAGGAACAAATTAATTAAAAGCAATTAAGGGATATCAAAGCAACAATCACTAAAACCAAACATGAATTATTTATTATCTTTGTTTCTTTTTAAGGGGAATGAGTAGAAGTTGGTGTTCTTAAGACAAATAAACATTTGCATAATAGAAAAAAAAACCCAAGAATGAAAATGCCTTGAATGCAACATTATGGCTCTGATGTTGTACTTCCTTTTAACACTGAGCAGGGGATAAAAAACTTATTCTAAGCTTAATTAACCATACAATTAAATAAAGCCGGTCACAAAATGACTGTCAGGAGCTAACCATGGTGCTGAAACACACCACAGCCAATCTCTAAAACGGGAGCCAGCAAAAGATACTCAGTTACAAAGAAAGGGCAGATCCTCCATTCCTAATGATATAAGAACGAGTCAGGGTTAGTAAATCTAGGCAATGGTGACATCTTAACTGGGCCCTATCACTTTTCTTTCAAAAGAAAAAAAAATGATAAAGAAGTGTCCACACGTCAAAATATCTGTGCAAATTGTCTTGCAAACTTCTCAGATGAGATGTATCAAGCCCAGAGTCAAATACTTTTCAACGGGATGGAGGAAAAAAAACCTGTTTGTGAAGGTAAAGTCAGATGTAAAGGGGCATGGCAGAGTTGGCTGCTGTGTCCTTTTCCTATGTTAACCTGGCAGTTTCCTACTTCTCTTCCCAAGAGGGCAACACACTTTTCTATCTATAAAATGTAATGCATGTGAATAGTGACCAAGAGGGAAAAGTGGAAGAACACAGAGAAAATTCATTTAAGTGTAGATGGCTATTTCCTAGAACAAATGTTTGCCAAGTGTGCTATGATGTCTTTCAAATATATCATAAAATGTAAAGAATTCTACCCATATTCTATTTACACAGCCACATTATCTTCAGAGTTTATTGCACTTAGAAGAGGAAAGTGTGCAATATAACTGACCTGCACATTTACTATCTAAAATGTGGACTACTCTCATGGAGGTTTCGGTGTATGACACTGGGTCTGGGAGAGTCTGCCATATGCACCAGTCATCCAACAAAGACATCTTCAAATACTACTACGCTAATAATCAAAAACTAACAGCCCTAACCATTTAGCCTAGATTGGAAATTTAATGTAATTCTTATCTACTTTTATATACTCTTTTTGGTTCAAAGGACAGAATTGCCCAAAGTGATTGCTCCAAAGATGTATTCCCTAGAAAGCTTTTTTTCTTTCATTTTTTACTACTTACATTCCCATCACTGCTGAAAACCTTTTCTAATTCCAAAGGTACCTGGAGATGGGGATTTCTTTTCTTTTTTTTTTAAAATACAATTACTGCTTATGCTTTTGTTCTGCTGCTGCTGCTATATCTTGCTGTTGCATGCAATCTTTTTTCTTTTGGTTTCCTTTTTATTAAAATATGTGTACCTTTTACATTTTGCCAGTTGCCTTCTTTTTACTAAAGAACAAATATGCTTTAAAACATGCACATTCACAAGGTGACAGACATGATCAGCATGCAAAATAGAATTCAGCTGTAATACACAAAATAATGAACCAACCAAAATAATTAACAAAAATTCCCAAATTAATCAAGGATAACAGCCAAAACAGGAAATTGTTTCAACTCTCAAAAAAGCAACTTCCTGGAAACACCAGCAAAACCATGGGAACAACATAGATAGGCTTCTACTGGATGCATGGAGAAATATACTAAAAATATTTATAGCATGAAGGTAGAATTGTGCCATATCTGCTTCTTCTGCAGTTGTAGGAGAGGTTTTTTTCTTTCCTCAATCAAATTAAATAAAAAAGATGAAGGAAAAGAACCATGGTCTGGGTACCAAAATAAAGCTTATACTGTAACTACAAACAAATATATTCAGATTCATGTATTCTCTTTCTCCAGAGGGCAGGAATAAAACCAGTAGGTGGAAGCTTCAGAAGCATATTTCTGCTAAAGAACCAGAGTAACACTAAACAATACAGAACACCGGGACATCTCATCTTAAAATTTGGTAAAGAATTCTACTTTACTGTAAAAACATAAGGAGAGGTCAGTCTGCTCTCTACTTGGGATGTACTGGTAGTAGTTGCAATAATTTTTTCACTGGAGGAATATTTAAGAGTGAAGGGACTACCACAGGGTTTCCACACATGGATAGAGGATCAGTTTCTCAATTGATATGAATCGGGGGAGAAGTCAAGCACCTTGCTCTTATATCTCAGACTTTAAAATATCTATTTCTGAGATTTAGAGGCAACCTGACTCCAAAATGATTCTAAGCAGCTTCCACCAAATAAGTATAAATAAAACAATTTAAAAAAAAACAGTAAAAAAATGCTGTGTCCAAACAAACCCAGTTCTTCTATCAAGTACACAATACTCCACAAATATCAGACCCCAAATCCAGAAAAATATAGAGAGGCCTTTCCCTAAAGAGCTTTTCATTATACATGTGGACTTCATACATGTGGACTTGTATGAAGTCCACATGTATAATGAAAAGCTTCAACTCCCAGAATTCTTGAGCCAGCCTTGCTGGCTCAGGATTTCTAGGAGTCAAAGTCCACAAGTCATAAAAGGACCATAATTCTCCATCTCTGTTATACATCATTTGTATCACTTGAACTCAGCTTTGCCAAGCTTAGTCTACAGAAAGATCAAGCAATGTCTAAAGAGCCAGCTACAACTAATAAACTCCCATTCCACCCAACTTTTTCATAGTATTCCAAGTGCTGTTCACATTGCCAAAATTAAGAGGGAACAATCCAGATATAGAAAATGTCTTGGCTTATAAAAGGTAATCTCAGAAAGAAGGCCAGTAATGCACATTCATCTAAAATCCTGGACACATTTAATTAATGTAATTATTTCCCCAATAAAATTTATAACCATCTAACTTATCAGACGGTAAATATAAAAATGTTTGTCTTATACTAAAAAGCAGCCTGACAGTAATATCGATTCATTAAGGATGACTTTGTAATGTGCTGTCCTCACTGTTGCTCCACCCCAGCTATTGTGTTGCTACGCAATGCAGGCCTTTGCTGCGTGAATCTCCATCAAGAAATATAATTGTGAATTCATGTTATGCAATTATAACAGTTTATTCATACTGATGTCTTCCAAGCAGGTTCTGACAATAGTTTCTTCCTCTCTCCACTTACCTTTTTCTTTTAAAGCTTCTGCTGTTTTTAAGTGTTTGACCCACCTTTTGTGTATTATTTTAGATTGTTGATGGATGTTTTGAAGAAAGGTGTAAAGATCACCATCTCCCTTGTGAATTCAAGATTAATTCAGGCATGGCTTCTGGTGATTGATACTTTCTTCTTCTTTTTAAATAAGAAGCATTTTTAAATACAATTATAAATTTACCCTCTTTCTCTAAAGTTACATACTGTACTGAGAAACTGTTGGAAGTATTTTCATGCATACATTCACAGTTACGTGAAAACTTATTTAAGGTGCTAAATATCCTCTAAAGCAATCTAATTTTGATTTTCTAAACATACCCTCTTTTATTCCCTCATCAAATAGACAGATAACTTTAGAGTATGAAAATATCTATCTATCTATCTATCTATCTATCTATCTATCTATCTATCTATCTATCTATCTATCTATCTATCTTTGGCTATTCGGGTTTTCTCCCACGTGAAATTGGAAGTGTCTTGGCGACGTTTCAACGAAGTCTCATTCGTCATCTTCAGGCTGGTGCTTTCGGCTTCGTGCTTCTAGGAGCAAGAAGCACGAAGCCGAAAGCACCACCCTGAAGATGACGAATGAGACTTCGTCGAAACGTCGCCAAGACACTTCCAATTTCACTTGGGAGAAAACCCGAATAACCAAAGACCTACATACAAACACCTGCAAAAACCTCAGAAAACACACACACACACACACACACACACACACACACACACACACACACATATATATATATATATGACTACTTCTTTTAACCTAGCTTTTGCAGTTACTTTAGTAAGGCACTTTACAAAAGCTTGGCCTACAAGGCAGGAGAGAAACAATTAAAAGAAAAGACTAAACTCGTTGCCCCTGGGGTGCTGCCTCAGACTGGGAATGGAAGCTATTCCCATGTTTATTAAAAGCTATCTCAAAGGGAAGCTGAAAACTATAAGCAATGTGATAGTATTCAGTTTTTTTTCCTAAGCATTCCTATCCTTACTTATCAAGAGAAATCAGAATAGCTATGAGTCATACATTCAACTATGTCAGTGTTTTGATATTCCCATTGTTGCAAAGTTTCAAAATCACATAGCCCATATTAGCTGTCATGAGTGAAGAAAAAATCTAAGGAATCATTGAATCTATCAGGATAAAATCAGAAACTTGTCAGATTCCAGATGTACAAAAACAGTCCACCTTGGTTGTGAAGGCCAATTTGCTGCTCCTCTAGGAAACTATGGCTCATAATAGGAAGTATTTTAGGTATACAGCCCCAAGCACATAAATATAACTTGGGATTTTAACCCCATGCATTTATTATTCCATAAAAATATCGAAGAAGGTAAACTAGAGAATACCAGAGGATAAAAATAGTAGATCTTCACCCACCTCCATATGAAATATCACTGCATCAACTCTGAGTCAGAGTGGGCTAACATAATGCACGTTGCACTTCCTCTGACGTCTTTATCAGAGTGACTCAGAGGTCTCCAGAGAAGTAGTATTCTGCAGCCAACCATAGCAGCATCTGTGGCCATGTCAACTCACCTACGAACTGGATTCTAGCAACATATTCAGCAAACCAGGCGATCAGGATGCACCTAACCATAGATCAGGTATAGCAACGGCCACCACTTGCAGTTTAATCCCAAACAGCAGAAGATATTGGATAGCTGGGCAAAAGTTTCAACTATTAAAATGATAGATGGATGCCATGACAATCCCTAAAAATCCATCTGTCCCTCCAGTGCATTAATCTGGTCAGCCTGAATAAGGGCTCAGTTATTTTTTTTTTTTTAGAAAAATGTTATTTTGTTTTACATTATTTTTGTTTTTATACCCAACTGACTAGTAGCTCAAGACAGATTATAAAGAGGGTTAACATTAATTGACAAAGCAGTAACAAAACAGTAAAACAACTACCCTGCCAGGAGACAGAAAAACTTAAATCACATTCACTCCAGCAGGTTCCCAAATGGTTCTTGCCTAGTGCCTGCTGGAAGAGCCAGGACAGCAGGGCTTGAGAGCGGGGAAGGCTGTTCCAAAAATCAGGCATAGTGATAGAAGAGATGTACCTCCTGGGTCCTGTAAAAGGACCCACTTATTGATGGGAGCTGGAGCATGCCAACCCCATCAGATTTGATAGGATGGATAGAAATAATGGAGATCTGCAGTCCCACAAATACCAAATCCCTAAGTCACCAAAGTCTGCATAGTTGGCCATCAGCACCTGGAAATGTACTTGGAAACCAAACTGATAACCAGTGGAGGACATGAGCACCAAGGCATGTGCATGGTGACACAGTGGTTAGAATGCAGTACTGCAGGCTACTTCCGCTGACTGCCGGCTGCCAGCAGTTCAATTCTCAGTGGCTCAAAGTTGACTCAGCCTTCCATCCTCCCGAGGTTGATAAAATGAGGACCCAGATTGTTGGGGGCAATGTGCTGACCCTGTAAACCACTTAGAGAGGGCTGTAAAGCGCTATGAAGTAGTATATAAGTCTAAGTGCTATTGCTAGAACTGCACTGCCATATTCTGCACCACCTACAGTTTTCAAGTGGTATTGAAATGTAATCGCAGAGTGCATTGCAGTAATCCAAATGAGAGATGATTAAGGCTCGAGTGATAGGAGGGACCTCCCAATCCAGGAGAGGGTGCAACTGGTACACAAAGTAGAATTATGCAAAACCCCTCCTACCTGTGGGTGGCAGCTTGTACCTGGGTGGAAGCAAGAGTTTAGGTTACTGATCCCCCCCCACTCCTCAGCTGCATGCCAGTTCTGTCTGACCAAGTGTAGCCTATCCGTTACTAAAGTGGGAGATTCTCTACTGTTGGGTAGTCCCACATACTTGATTTAAGGAAGGAAATCTCTCTCCAGGGTTGGTAAAATAGCAGGAGTAATATCACACTAGAGCTTTGTTCCAATTAATCCCCATTATTTCCATCTGCCAATTGATCAGGCTGCTTTCAGTCATAAAATAAGGTGAAAAGACAATGATGTTTCAGTATTGTAAAGCAAGTATGAACACTATACTTCTATCAAAACAGTCTCCAAGCTTCATGTAGCATCAGTTCTGTATTTTTCATCTTTCCCCAGATTTCCTGTTTATTCATTAATTTCAATCATGCCATAATTTTTCTCTTGGGATTTCAAGTGCCTGCAGCAAAACTGCAAAATTCAAATAGAAACTGGTATATACTATTTTTGGTATCCCCAAATGCCCACAGGAATAACCACGATCACATCAAAAACATACAAAAGCTTTCCACCAGTCAAGACTGTGCTTTGTGGATCCTGGTTCATACTTTTAAAAATGAAGTTGCTGTGTATTGCCCTTTAAAAAAAATTAACATCTTGAATTAATTTGGTCAGCCTGACTCGGGAGTTGGCTATTATTATGTGGAAGAAAGGGAGGGAGGGAGCTATTAGAAGAGGGTTCCCCCAAAAACCTGTTCATTAAAAGGAATGATGGAAAGAAGTCCACATTTCTCGAGAGTCAAAAAAGTAAACATGGAATCACTGCACCCAGCTCATTTGGGAAGAACATCCTCTCTATTTTTGCTTACCAGTCAATGTAGGATCTCATAACAGAGCTTGGGTTTCCTCTTTCCAAATTCTGATATCTGTTGGACACAGGGAGAACTCAGGGCTAGAGAAAAAAAACCCTCATCTATACAAAGGTGAGACTTGGTACAGTACAAGAACTCCTGGTTTACTGTATCCGCCATTTCTCTCTGACTGCTTGGAGTCTTTTAAATCACTAATGAAAATATTTAGAAGCAGCAGGGTTTTAAGGCATCAAAAGCTATGGATTGCCAATTTGGGGTCTCCAGCTTGAGCCCTGTCCTTCCATGCTTGCAAGACAAAATAGCAAAAGGCCTTTAGGAACCCTTCATCAGATATCTTCTATTTAAAGCATTTTGCTAAAACCATATGTGCTTGAAAAGTAGGAAGAATTTCCTGGTTTTAAAACTGGCCTTTTTGCCAGAGACACTATCCACTGAAATGGAATGGAAATCAAGGCAAGGACTTAATGTAGCAGCATAATATTATAACCAAACCTGCTGTTGATATGTATATTAAAGCTCATATTCCTTTGTGGCTATAACCAAACCTGTTGTTGATATGTATATTAATGCTCATATGCCTTAGTGGCAATAACATTTCACGCAACCACCATGTTGAAATGTAAACCCAATAGCACATGTGTGAATATGTATGTGTGGGATTTACATAACTGCAGCCACTGAATGGATTGGGAAAAAAATATGGCTTGTAGTCAAAATGTTGAAGGCCGTGATAGTATTTACCAATGTTTGATTAAAGGAAAAACACTTGTTCAAGAACTAGTGATCATAGAAAAGAGGGAAAGTAACTCTTCCATTTTTGGAATCTCAAATGATTTTTTTAATAATGACCCGTATTATTTCATATTAACTGTGGCTGCTGTAGCTTATAATATTACTATATCATTAGAGCTGGTCAAAAATTATGTCTTGCTCCTCTTCCCTGCCTGACTTTCATCAGCAGTGAATGTAATCTGATGAAATAGTAACCTACTATTCAGGTCTGGGTTACTCAATTAAGCATGCTGAGGTTCAGCGTCTCTCTTACATGGATACCAAGTGGGTACCAAGATTATTCTGTTTATCTAGTAGTCATGCAGAAATCACAGCAATTAACCACTTAGAAAGCTATTTGCAATTATTATTTTTGCCTAAATCATTCTGTGTAGAATGCAGTTGTCAGATGTAACTGGCCTGGTTAAAGAATAATAATGCCACAAGGAATTAACATCAAGGTCTTGTCAATGAGCCATTCCAAGAAAATTTATTCAGTAAGAGTCTTGGCCTAAGGACAGCAAAAGGATGTTTACTCTCTTTGGGAGAATATGAAATAATATTTAGAAAAGTAAAAAGTTTTTCAGCCATCTTAGGTTAGAATTATACAAATGTTGACCATAAATCTTTCAGCAGGAATAAAAGGTATGATTCTGCCACATGTATGCTATCAAAAGTTTTTTCATTTACAACAAAGGTCTCCAACCTTTTGGGCACCAGGGACCAGTTTCGTGGAGAGAGGTTTTTCCGTGGACTGGAGAGGGCGTGGTTTTGTGTGCTGCCTGGTTGCTGGCATGCCGCGGCCCGTTACTGGTCCACTGCATGCCACCTTTTTACAACATCCACCTTTTTTTTCTTTTGGTTCAGTAAAGGTATGCAGAATAAGACTGTGATCAACCATGAAGTTTCATTATCAGTATTACTATTTTTTTATTATCACTATTATTATTGCACTCATAGGGCAATAACATCAACCAATCTGCCACAAGCAAAGAAATAGTGCCCACTTCTTAGTCCCATCATCATTTTTCAATCCACATTGTTACTTCTGCAAGAGAGAGTTTGGATGGAAGCATAGGTCAGTTTCTCTGCAAGAACTATAGCTATACACAATCATCCACCCTGCTGTGTTATATCCAAGCTGATGGTTAAATTTCTGGATTTGTGGAAGAGAAGAGACCAAATGGGACACATATCTTCCCACGAGATCTAGTCAATATTTATATTAATGAAGAATTTCAGCTCTTGTATATTTTACTTTTAGAAGCCTGCTCCTTTTGTTTCTCATATTACAGCAACATTTCTGCAAGACTTCATTGGAATCTGTTTCATAAGATGTTGTGGAAAGAAAAGTATTTGCTTTTCACCATTTTTCTCCATCAATACACCATTTTCAATATAGCTCTTTTAAAAAAGGAATGTATTTAGCATCGAAGTAGGACTTTAGGTTTAAGTATATTTGATTTAGTACATCCTTCCTGAATGTGATGTGGTAGCTGGGGCCCATCTGCTAACATTTTCTTCCTTAATAGACAAAATCTCACCGTCTTGCTAATTCTAAAACTGGATTCATAATCAAAAAGATTTTTGAAATGATAATTTCTCTGTAGATTGTACCAATTTTATATAATGGTTCAGCCATGCCTCTTCAATCAGAGCCACTGTAGTTTCTAAGGTAAGGGTAGGACAACTTGGCTCTTCTAAATATTTTGGACTACAGTGGAGTGACTTTTTGCACTAGTGACCCAAACTGAACAATCCTCAGCCAAAGAGCATGGATTTGCTTGCAACAACCTCATGCAAGGGATCTACAGGATATCTACTAGGTAGCAAAGATGAACAATCAGACATGGAAAAGTACCAACGTCAAAATCCTTCAGTGTTTCATAGTCATTCTGGCATAAGTGAGGAAGGGAAGAGATGCAGAACTAATTCCAAACAGGAATTCCCTCTCAACAACAATTGAGCGATCTCCAGCAACAGCAGCAGCCAGAGAGAAAGGGAGGGAGGAAGAAGCCGGAACAGCTGATATTTGCAACAGGCAGCTGGGCCAGGCTGGAAAAGTGGAGGGGGAATGAAGAGACCATCAAGAATGACGTCAGTGAATTGACTGAGCAGGAAAACACGGCGTATGCGGGGGGGGGGGTGAGTGGGTTGAAGGGATCTGCTCTGTAAATGAATACAGAAAGCTGCGTGTGGAGGGGCTGTGGGAGACACGCAGCTAGCCAAACCTGACAACGCTGTGACGCGAACATGACAAGCAACCACGCAAAATGGTGACAATATTCCTTTTGGAAGGAGGGGGCCTGAATCCGCACTTGGGAAAACTCGCCCCAAAAGCGGAGGGGAGGGGGAATATATTAGCCTATGCAACAGCAAAAAGGAGAGGGGAGATGTAAGGGGGGGGGGGAAGGAGCTGCGCGGTGCTAACTCGCCTAGCGGGGGAACTCCCCCCCCCAATATTCTCAGGGGCAAAACAAGATGGAAAAGGGTGGGGGAGATAGCGTGGGATTCAGCCCACCAGGACCGGAGAAGTGGTTCGGTTCCGTTTTCAAGGAGCTGGTGCCGGATCTTCTGACGGATGCATTTTTTTAATAGAAGGAAGGTGCCCATTTGCCGCCGCTTCCAGGAAAGCAGCAGCCTGCAGAAAAGGGGAGAGGTGGAAGACTTCCCCGCCCTTCTGCCCGGTGAACCCCCTTTTTCCCCAAATCCCCACCATCTTTAGCGCTCAAAAGCACCGTTTCATCCCACCCAGCAAAAAGACGCTTCCCAACGCCCCCCTCCCCGGGGAAAAAAACCCCACCAAGTTTATTCTGGGGACGCAGATAGAGGGGGGGGGGAGAAAAATCACCTCTGTCCGGCGTGGAATAGATAAGGGCGTGCAACTCCATTCAACCATATGGAAGCAAAGGAGCTATGGCTGGTCGCTAGAAAGGGCAAAAAGCGGAGACACGGACCAGGCGGCTGTAGAGAGCCCGGGGGGGGAGCGCAATTCATCCTACCAATTCCAGCTCCGAGCATCCCAACCAAGTCTACCCGGTCCCCTTTTGGCATCTTCCCTCCCTCCCGGCAGCCCCTTTCAATACGCATCCTCGTCCTCAATTCTCACCGTGCAGCACTTGCAAGGAGCGATCTCCAGCAGCGCCGGCCGCCAAGAACGAAGGCGGCAACAGCAGCAGCAGCAGTGAAAGGCAGAAACCGTCCAGTGCCCGAATCAGACTCCGCCACCGCCCCATGCCGGCCGCTGCCCCAGCTCACCGCCCGGGCAGCCGCCACTTCCACGGCCGCTGCACCCTCCCTAATCAGCGCCCCCTCCAGACCAACACTGGCACAGCACCGCCCCGCAAACCAACCAATCTCAAGACCCATGCAAAATGGATTCTCGGCTCCATCAGCCTATGAGAGCCCAGGAACAGGACACGCCTGAATTCGAAACGCGGGGCTTAACTATCCCTGGCCACGCCCGACTTTTAGGGTTACGCCTCCGTATTAAAAATGAAGCCTCACCTCTCCCACCTGCTATTATACTGTACCTAGTGCGTTCCCAAGTCCTGGCAATGCCTCTTCCAATCAACTGAATTAACATTCTAAGTTGACGCCTTTCTGGTTAATAATGTTTCCCTGCATCAACCACAATGCAGGGAAATGGTAAATTATACCTCCTGCAGGCAGGCATTAAGCACAGCCTAGATTTTGCTCATTTGAAGCTTCAGCATATATCTGTAGCTCTTCTAAGCTTATGCAGCCCTGAAGCTGAAGGTCGACAATACCTATTTCTCACATGGCACACAGCTAGAGAGTGAATGTCTTGGTCTTAGGCCCTAAAACTGGCAACCCCAGAGCAGCAATATTAAATGCATTAGGCTTAAAGTGCCATGGATTAACATCTAAACATTCTTCAAGATACTGAAATGCAAGGATCCATATTTTTAGCATTTGTCTATTTGTAGCCCTTAATAGGATCCTTTATGAATCTGTTTCCTTTTTAAACTGCTTCAGTATTCATTCAATACATTGGTTTATTTTACCAGTTAATTTAGTGATTGAGAGGAACTGGAGGGAGGTTTTTTTAAAATCTTCAGATGATCTACCTTATATGACACTGGAACAAAGTTATTGTCAGTTCACTAGATCTGTTTTGCCATGCCCTCAAATTGGGTTGGGTGATAACTCAATTGCAGACATGTCTCTAAAAAGCACCCATTTTCTCATTTAAACACACTTAAGAAAATGATAGCAAACAAAATATGACATTGCCCAAGAATGCTTTTGGCTTCTTGCCAACTGAAATTTCAACCATTAAAGAATTTTTGTCCATCTATTCAATCCTGAAGTAAGAAGACAAATTTCAAGTCAATGTTAGGAAACTCATTCTAATTCTAGGAAAAGGTCTAATGGGAATCAATTGCTGAGGACAATCAGTCATTGGGACTAGACTGCCATCATGACTCCTTTCAACTCTGTGATTCTAAGAATTTGATAGGCAACTAAACAGGGTTCCTTACAATCAATTTAATTTCACTTTGAAAGGCAACAGAGAAGCAGCTGTAAAAAATCTCATATGCTGAAGAGTTCATATGTAGTACCATGAGTGATTGGAGTAACCGACTTATCATTTATCCTTGTAGCTGTGAGATCTAATGGTTCTAATCTAAAATTATTTATAATTACTATTAACAGCTACCTAGAACTGCCCAAGCAGTGAGATAGACACTATATCAATTTAATAATAAAAGTGTGTAAAAGTAGAGAAACTTATCCAAGTAAAAATGTAAGTGTCAAGGATGAAACTATGGCAGCTATGTGCCTCTGCATTTTAAGTTGCCTTTAGAGTAAGGGGGAGGTGTTACTTTTGAGTGGTGTAAAGGTTCCGTTAGATCAGTGGTTCTCAACCTTTTTAATGCTGTGACCACAACCGGTCGTAAGTCGAGGACTACCCAACTGGTCGTAAGTCGACTACCCAACCGGTCGTAAGTCGAGGACTTACCCTGCACGGGAGCGCCGCGCATGCATGGTGCCGCCTCCTGCGCTGGCCGAGGCATAGCTGGCAAGCGGCAGAGACGGCGCAGGCCAACCACCGGCTGGGCCACCAGCTGGCCCAGCCCAAGGGAGGTAAGGCACCCACCGGGCCCCACGCGCGCCACCAACCCTCCCTGTGCCTGCCGGCCTCCCACCCCTGGCCCTCTTTTACTTACATTTTTAATAGTTGCTCAGCAGGGAGGGGTGGAAGCTTCCAGATAGCTCACCTTCGCTGCAGACAACTTGCAGCACCGTTTGCAGAATGGGACTTTTGGCGGGCTCAGCAGGGCAGAGACAGCCTGGACAATTCCTATTGGCTTTTGAAAGCCAATAGAATTAGATTCTATTCAAGAGAGTCTATTCTATTGGCTTTCAAAAGCCAATAGAATAAAAGGGAGTAGCACAGCGAAGGAAAAGGGGAAAAAAATGGCGGACTGCGTTGTTTGGCGACCCCCGTGAAATGGTCGTTCGACCCCAAATGGGGTCCTGACCCACAGGTTGAGAACCACTGCGATAGATGAAACCATTTAAAAGAACTTCAAGGCAAAATTTCTTCCTTAAAGATATATTTTATTAGGAAATAAAATATTGGCACATACATAGGTGAACCCAAGACTAAAAATCCCCTTCCCTTGTTTACAAAGTTACTATTGCAATTCCCACCCCGAATTGCTGTCATAAATCACATTCACCAATTGTTGGAAAACGCGGGTCTCCTCCCAACTCCCCAGCCCGCCAAAATGTTATCAGCACTGACCTTGATTCTCACACATATGAATTGTTTTGGCTAACTGAGAACTACACATCCCCCACCCCTCTTCATTCATCTAAAATCTCTAAACTAAAATGTGGCAACCAAGACAAAATGAAAGTGGCTTCAGTTCAGTCTGTCACAGCACTGACAAGTGGGTTAGATGAAGAAGCAAAACTTCTATGATTCCGCTGAAGACCGTGAGAGCCTGAAACCTTTTCAAGGACATCATAAAAAGTGTGGATTTGAAACAGACGATTCCCATAACAAACTTAACTTGTTTATATGGACTACATAAGATGTTGGGGGTTTGGCTGGGAAAATTATTTTTTAAGTCTATGATTTGGTGTTGGAACCTTAGAGTTACTTTTGCTTCAACATTAAAATGCAGTGTATTCAATAAACAGATTTTCAGAGACGGAACGAACCTGGAGTTTTATTTGTATTCTCAAGCTGGATGTTGACTGTAAGGTAGTGCATACCATATTGGCTTTTTACTCTCAATGGTGCTAAAATAAAAAACCTGATCAAACCCAGTTAGGGGGAAGATTAGATAATAGGAATCTTAAGCAATGTATATGTGTTTGTTTTATGCCTTTCTAGATCCATTCTTCTTGCGGGGAGGTGTGTTAGCATGTCAAGGATGAAACTACGGTAGGTACATGCCTGTGTGTGTCAACATGCCTTTAGAGTAAGGGGGGGAGGTGTTACTTTTGAGTGGATTAGATGGAGAAACAAAACTTCTATGATTCCGCTGAAGACCGTGAGAGACTCATATCTTTTCAAGGACACCATATCAGGTGTGGATTTGAAGCAGACGGTTCTGATAACAAAATGAATTTTTTACATGGACTATGTAAGACATTGGGGGTTTGGCTGGGAAAATTATTGTTGAAGTCTATGATTTGGTGTTGGAACCTCAGAGTTACTTTTGGTTCAACATTAAAATGCAGTTGTTAAGATTTTCGTAGACGGAATGAACCTGGAATTTTATTTGGATTCTAGAGCTGGATGTTGACAGTAAAGTAGTGCCTACAATATTGGCTTTTTACTCTCAATGGTGGAAAAATAAATACCATAAAACTCACAGCAATTTTCCTTCAATCTTGTATGCGACTTAATATCTTCTAGAGAGCACAAAGACCGATTTTTAAACTGGTTGTGATACCAGTAAATTGTGAAGAAAATCTATACTTCTGCTGGCTGGAGAACTAGGGAGTTGAATCAACACACCTAGAGAGTATCATGTTGGGGAACGGTCATCTCTGATAAGAGATGAATAGAAAGGGGCGACAGTGGCAGGAAATGTTCTGCCAGCATCTTTGTAGCCCTACTTCTGCTAGTATCCGCCAGATTTCTGACTCTGGATTGCTCTTTCCCCCACACAGCTATATTTTAAAATCTTTTGAGATATGCAAAGAAGTACAATATGCAATAGCCCCACCCTACCATTACGATCTGATTGCATACTTAAAACGGTCATCTAAGAAAGTAATCTATGTGGAGCAGTTCTGCATACGTGACCTTGGTATGTTAGTTGAGGAGTAAGCATCGCCTTGCTAACTTCACACAGCCTGTGCAAGCAGGGGGTGTGGGAGTGGAAGGAGAAACTGAGATCTGCATCATTCGGCATTTAACCAACACCAGAATGTCATCTGTAATTTTACTTCCCACTTGAAATATTAAAATTATTCTGGGGCCCAGTATTTAAATTTCACCGTCTTACTGTTGACAGAAAAAACGAAGGGTTCAAAGGTTATTTTATGCCTCTCGGGCTCAGCCATAATAGTGTAAATATGACTAGGAGGTAATTTCTGTTCTGAAGCGAGACAGAAAAACAAATCAAAACTCAGCAAGCCTCTGAACTGCACAGAGGTCACTGGATTAAAGCTGCTTTAATTATTATCCAGCCTAAGGAAAAGGGAGAGCCTCTTTCAGCATTCAGGCTGCCCATCAGCTGCTCAGAAGTGCCTGATCCAAGGTGGGAAACAGATTGAAGAAGCCCTGGGAAGGAGAAAAGAGAGAAGTCAGGGTCAGAGGGGATGCAGAGAACGGCTCTCAAAGGGAAAAAAGCAGGCAGCTGTCAATACATACAATGGCGTCACCATGGCAGCCACAGAATCGTGAGGCACAGTGTTACCATGGAAACCCATCACTGATTCAAGGCCACCATTGTAGCCATGGCAACATGAAGACAAGATTACAAAGAAGAGCTAGCGAGCTACAAGAATCAAAGCCCAAACCTCAACCCAGGAACTGGGAGTGGAGGAAGGCAGGGATAAGGACCTGCTCCCATCTCACAAAGAACCCATTTGCTTCTTTCCTTTTGCACCCTCAAATCTGCTACCCGAGATCTGCTCGGAGGATGCTTATCTGAAAAAGGGCGTTGCTACCCTACCTAGGTACTTAGATCAACGAATCTTCACTGGGAGGTAGAGGGCAAAGGAAAGAGGCAGGCTATAACTTTGCATGCCGTCTTCAGCCCCATGCCCAGAGCAGAAGCACCCAAGCTGTCACCTACCTTGAAGAGAGTGATGGTCTGAAGAACCCCTGAGGTGCAGCACATCTCATGAATGGAGTGCATAGCTAATTGTGGGCAACCCATATCAAGAACACGCAAACCAAGGCGGGAAGCCAGGATGGGTCCAATGGTTGTGCCACAAGGAGAATCATTTTGAACCATAAATTCCTATAATCGACATGAGAGCGAGAGAGAAAAGGACAGCTGACAATCTCTTTGATAGCAACGAAGGAGGGAGAGCAGAATATAGAACTGAATCTTTTGAATGGGGTTCTCAGATCCTTGGTACTGGCCAGTCCAACTCAACAATCAAGCTGAAGTTTCTAATGTGGACTGAACCACCAAATAAAAAGGAGATGGGAACATCTTCAGAGGGAGAAGCCCTTCATTTAGAACAGTGCTTCTCAACGTTTGTGTGACGGCGACCCCCGTCACACAAATGTTCTGCGCATGCGCCGGGCCGCGCTCATGGGGCATGGGGGCATGGCGGCGCCCCATGCGCAGCGCGAGTGCGCGGCAGCGGCCGCATGCGCAGCGCGCGTGCGCAGCGGCGCTCCCATGCGCGGCGCACGTGCACGGCACCGTGAAAAATGGCGCATTGCCGCCTTTGGCGACCCCGGAAAAATGGGCGATCGACCCCAAATGGGGTCGCGACCCATAGGTTGAGAACCGCTGATTTAGAATTTAACTATAAAGCCCAGCATCCCTGGTCTTATTTCCCCTGTTCCTGGCAAGTAGGATGATTTGCCCCCAGAGAGTGTACAGTGATGTAGCGCAGTGGCAGTTCCTAAAGGCTGAAGCACCATGCAGCCATTGGCAGCATGCAGTCAACTTTCTTTAAGCTTGGAAATTAAGTGGGTCAGGCCTGCTTAGTACTTGGGACAGAAAACACCAGGGTATACCAGAGATACAGGCTAGACTGGCAGTCCGTGTAGTGTTGCCAATGAAAGTGCATGGATAAAGGGAATCTGTACTTTTTAAAATGCTTACTTGTAAAGGAACGTTGACACGAGTGGCAATCTCACAAATCAATGCCTCCGTGACAGCAATGGAGGCATAGCGTTAGTTGCTGTTTATTTTCAGAGCAGGTCCCTGCACAGGAAATCACCCATTTGAAAATCTGTTATTTGTTAATTCTACCTGAGCTTTCTTGAGATGTCCAATGGTTCCAGGGTTCGACTGGTGCTTCCCACCAGATTCTGAACTCTTAAAACTCTTAAAAATGATAGATCTCTTCACACAAATAATTTATTTATTTAAGATACAAAATATATAAAAAGAGAGCTTTCCTTCCTATCTGTGTGCTTTTCTCCAACTCTCTTCTCATCTCTTCATCTGGGTGAAGCACAATTATTTTGCTCAACAGGAAGGAATATATAGCTTCCAATAATCAAAATAATTGCCTTTAGTATATTTTCCCACATCTAGGCCATCAAAACAACAGCATAATCTCCAGAAAGTGCTTTTCCACCAATCATCTGCCATATGGAGTATCTCCTGAGCCCTCCCCAATGCTGAATCTATTCAAAACGGTTATCATTGTTTTGAGCACTCCCACAGCTGGCTCTCAAATAAGAAAAAGAAATCTCCATTTCAAGAACGGGTTTTGCATTTGAATCTGCCCTTCAGTGAGTTGTTCCTGTGTTGCTTGCTGAGATGCCTAGCTTTCAAAACACGCCCTGGCCAACTAGCCCGTGTTACCTACCTTGTGAAACTGTGGCCAATGGTTCTTATCATGCTTGTCCCTGAAAAAAGAACAGCCTATAATAAGCACTTCCGCTTGGGCCTGAATTTCAAAGATCAGAGGACAGAAGGAAAGAGGAGCTGTCGCCATAATGCATTCAAACCATTTTTAATAGATGAGACAGACTAGCCCTTTTGAGAGAACCAAGGAAGAAGTCTTTGTGCAGAGATCTTTCATTAGCACAGAACCTCTGGCCTGGAGAGAGAAGTGCTTCAAACAATTAGAATAAAATTACTTTATTCTGCAGCACATCAGCAACAGGATGAAGGAGGCCATCTCAGCACCAGTTCTGAAAGATGTCCCGTTTTCTGGATATATTGACATCTATGAAGACATTTTTTCCCCTCTTGCCATATATATATTTATTTTTGTATGATATTGGAACGGTTTTTGTTTTATGATTGTTTGCTGCCCAGAGTCAGTTGTTTTATGATATGGGTTCCCATAGAAATTAAATACATACAGTCATTTGTTTTAAGATATGGGTGCCTATAGAAATTAAATACATAGTCATTTGTTTTAAGATATGGGTGCCTACAAAAATTAAATTCATAGAGTCACTTGTTTTAAGATATGGATTCCCGTAGAAATTAAATATATACATACATACATACATACATACATACATACATACATACATACATACATACCTATATTGGGGAATCAACTATAATTTAGAGAGGAATATCAGTCATCTACCCTGTCATATACAAATAACCCAAAGCGATAAGGAGATTTTAAATAGCCCTTTGCCTCTTCAGACATGGGAAAAGTACAACAGGCAGCTTATAAGAGAGTCTGAGATTTTTATTATTCAAATAGCTTTCCTTGTTAAGATTCATACAATCTGAAGGATGGAATTGTGGGTAACAAATGAAAATAAGTTTTTTGAAAGCAGCAAGCATCCTTGTGACAAAATGTATATAAGAATGTACAATACTGAACAACATGCTTCCCTAGCACTGGAACACTATGGGGAGCAAATACCAATCTATTGTTTTGAAGCTAACCCAACCCCTTTACCCATGAACCCTCACTCCCAGAACAAGTGCATGCTGGGAAGCCAGACTCCATTTTCTTTAGCTTTTGGAGGGAAGCAGAAACACCTGGAAGAATCTAGCCTAAGCTGTGGCACATGGTCATCTGAGGACAAAACCTACATCCCATACTCACAGCATGGCTGGTGAGATTTAGATTTATCTATATTTGTCAATTGTTATGTTCACCAGCAACTCAATACTGCTTATTTTGTATTTGATTTTTATTTAAGTATTTCTTTTTTGCCCCAGTTTCACCCATCCTGTTCCTTTAATAAAGCATTCAGATCTATGCACACAGTCTGTTTTATTGGAGGATAGGAGGGTTCAGCTGCATGTCAAGCTGCACACAGTAACGTGTAGTACGGACAAAACACTAACACATAATTGGGGTATTCTGCATGAGCCATATCTGCACTGATCATGCACGATTTGGGCACTCAAATGCTCTAAGGTTCTGGGGCGAAGATGAAATGCGACAAAGAATAAGCTCTGTGAGGAGGGAGGCAGCCCCTTGAACGCTTTCTGAACCAACCTGCCACAAAGATGTATTCAAAAGGTGAAGTATCAAGAAGCGTTTTGACGCTACCAGAATTTTAATTGCCATCCCAATTTGGAGATCAGCTTATCCCTTCTTATTACTTCCAGTTCTGCTGCTGCTTCTTATCTGTAGTTTATTTTGTCCACAATCCCCCTATCTTGTGATTGATAAAGTTACTGTGGGCAACGTGCTACTCTTCTGCGCTCTTTTCTGACATTCACCTTTTTAATCTTCCTTTGGGTGGTGGCTTCAGACCTCTTTTTTAAATGCTCACCCCATCCTCTACATCAGCACAATCTGGGACTGGCTTAAGAGATGAGACTTATAGAAACTCATTTCATTCCTTAAATTACTCCCCACTCCCGGGCTGAAATTTTTGGTCCCATTCTAGTTAACTCATTGTATCACCAGTTTTCGATGTCAAAGGGTTGAAAGAGTGGTCAAAAAAATCTCCCAAACCATGTGGTCTATTAGATTTAACCATGTTACGATAAGTATCCCTTTAGATCAGAAAAGGATAGGCTCCTTTGACCTCCTATCCAGAAAAAGAGCTTACCACTAACCTCTTCATTGTCATAAAGTGCAACCAGGCGCACATTGGGCTCTTGAGCAAGAACATCAGGCTCATTGGTAGATTCAATCAAAGCCTGAAGAGGTAGACAAAGGACCAAGGTGAACAGATAAGATAGGAAACGCCTAAGGATTTTCAAAAATACTTTCTGCTGGCTTTCTCCCAGGTTTATGAGTTAGTATCTGTCAGAATGCTGGAAGCTTAAAGCCTAGGACAGGAAGGATCTGCAGTTCATAGCTAGATCATCCATACAAGAAGAAACCTGAAATAGACCTCCCACTCAACAAGGAAGTCTATTTGTAAGTCTTGACTAAGTGTTCTTCCAAAATGCCCATCTGGAAAAATATACCAGCCTAGGAAAATAGAGAGTTTTGATTTCTCTCCAGTTCCTTTAAGCTCTTTGTAGCTACAGTTACAGAAACATCTCCTCTAAGCCCAATTCTTAACACTACCCTCTTCTATGTCAGAAATTCATTGCAGTGGTAGAAGTAAGAGGGTAATAAAACTGTAAATAATAGATACTAATTGCTAAAAAATGCCGACCTGTATCTAAGTTGGCCAACTAGATTTGTTAAATTCCTCCAAATCTTTCAGTTTGTACTGTTTGTCTCCTGTCCTTCTAAAGATGCTGTTAAATGTTAATGCTCTGTTTGCGTAAATGTGCAATTATTTTCACTTCCACATGTAAATGGCACGATTATTCCCTTTTGCTCTCTGTTTCCTAGAAAAATATGATTTTAATATCTGTTCAGTCGATCAACCTTTGTGGGATGCTCTGCTGGTCTCTACACATTCAACCTTCATGAAATTTGTGGACACCAAGCGTGTCTGTGTGTATGAGAGAGATGCATTCCATAGTTTAGGAGGGACACTGGAGAAGGTCTCCTTTTTGCCAGGTAAGTGAGCCTCTTGACTGCACTCTTAACTTATTGCAGGATCCAGTCTGGGTCAGTCCCTCAGGGAACTTCTTTCTCACCAGAATGTGTGCTTTGGGTTACTCTAGCGCATAGTCCTGGTGACCGATCCAGATTGGATCCTGCACCATTATCCCAGGACACATATATTTGCCTTCATTCGTGACTTTAATTGTCTGGTAAACAAATGGTATCAGCAGAGGCTCACAGAGTGTCAACATGGACATGACTGAGGGTGAGTCTGCTGACACTATTTTGATTTTCAAAAAGCTTTTGAAAGAATTTTTCATCAAAGGCTCTTTGTAAATTTAGTGGCTATTGGTTAAGAAGACCTGTCTTTTTATGGATTACTAATTAAAAAAGAGAAAGCAAAGAGAAGGAATACATCAATATTTCTTTGGTGTAACATAGCAAGAAATGGTGTTGAATTGGAACCATTAGTTTTTAACTTAATAATCAATCATGACTGAAGTAAGCAATGAATAGCCAAGTTTGAAGGCAATGCTAAACTTTTAAAATGGTTAAAAAAACAAGCACCTGTGAAGAACTCCAGAACATTTCGCCATTTATAGGTGAATGGTCAACCAAATGGCAAATCAATTCAAGTTAGTTTGAGCTTAACGGGGGAAATCCCACTAACCTCCCATATACACTAATGGGACTTGGTCTGTAACTGATCATGCAAAGGAATGATCAAATGGATAATCCAATGTAGGTGTCAACTCAGAGTGTGGCAACTATGAAAAAGGCAAATTCTGTGTCCTGGGTCACTAGGAAAGTGACTAAAAATAGAAATTTGAACATCTATAGAAAGCTTCAGTACATCTAAGTGAATACAGTAGTAGTAGTGAATACAATTCTGACTTCCACATTTGAAAAATGGTTAACGGCTAGAAGTAGTACTGTACAGAAAATGGCTTGAATATTATCAAAGGGCTTGGATATCTTCTTAGTTGGAGAAGAAAAGCAACTGGGGGCAATATGCTGGGATTTATAGAAAAACATGACAGAGAAGAGAGGGAGTGTGTCTGCCTTCCTCCCTCAAATACTAGGACCAGAGGATATCTGAGAAAGCTGATAGATAAAGCTACAAAAATTCCACAGGACTCCATTTTTGTGCAATTCACTTTATTCTTCAGAGACTAGCCTGCTTAAGCAGAAATACTTCAGGTAGCATATAATGAAATGTATGCTGGTTTCAACACAAGAAGAAATATCAAGTTTTAGATCCAATCTTTATCCGTCTCCATTCAGCAAGGATATTACCATACTTAACGCCTTCAGCTCTTCATCTAGAAGTTATCCACTGTTTAATAAACTCTCAAGTCCTTAATGAATCAGTTTCACATAATTTGGTGATCCAGAAATATTGGGAATGGAGTTCCCATGATTGCCAGCCATTTTGATGGCATGAAATTTTGGGAATCACATCTGGAGAATGCAAGGAAGAGATAATCTATAGTTGCAGGCTTCTTATTGACACATTATAGGCTGGCTGGTAACAGGGCTTCTTTAGGTTTTCCTTCCTTCCTTCCTTCCTTCCTTCCTTCCTTCCTTCCTTCCTTCCTTCCTCCCTCCCTCCCTCCCTCCCTCCCTCCCTCCCTCCTTTTCTATAGCCACTCATCTCAATCAATGACTTTGGTAAGTTTACAATTCAAAAAATATATTACACTTAAGATATGAAAAACATTTTAAAACAAGAAAAAACAATGAAAAACATCCAAATTAATATACATAGCAGCTGAGACAATTGGCCTGTTGCAATAAAAACAGGAAAGGGGGCTCTTGATACATTCAGCACTGCAGGCTCAGGAACATGGCCAGCATTTTAGGGCTTTACAAAAGGCTATCAGGATTGGGGCCATTCTAATCTCCAAAAGGAAGATGTTCCATAGGGCAGGAACCGGTCCCCTTCAACTGACGGGATCTGGAGCATGCCCATTCTGCTAGATTGAGTTGGACAGGTAGAGACTCTTGGAAAAAAGGCAATCCTTCAGGTTAGCCGGTCCCAAAGGAATGCATATTGCACGAATTAAACCATTATGGTTTGCAAGTCCTAATTTATACTTCCTTATCATGTGTGAACCATGTTTTTCAATATGTCCCAATTTAAATAATGTGACGCATAAGTCTGCTGTTCATATAAACAAACTCTTGGTATGTTTGTTTCTCATATGCATGAAGCCCCAAATACCTGATTCAGTATTTTCTACTTCTCCACATCCCTTATACATATTGAAAAGCTAGAAGTTTCAAGAGTCCCCTTCTCACACAGCAGACCTAAAGAAATAAGAATCCAATATCTACCTGGGAAAACACATATCAAGAGGGACAAGTGTTGGCACACAAAGGGACTAGCAGCTCACGGAATGCATCTTTGCCAACTGCTGAAATCTGCCCTTTTAGCCTTCTAGTGTTTTGCATGGGTGTGCAGCAATTTAAATCTGAAGCAGAAAAAAGTGTTTTGCAAGGGACACAGAGTCTTATGCACAATATGCACTTTTGTGTTCCCTTCTGCTTCCAATGCAAAGCACTGCATATCCCTAGGGGTACATTTTAAATGTATTTTCAGATGTTCTTACAAACATGAGAATAAGAAACTTATGTGAATAAAAGCAAAATTAATTTCCTAATCTCGGAAAATTACCACTGAATGCAAGTCTTCTCAGAAGTAGTCCTTTTATAATAAACAGGTTCTAGCCTCAATTTTATTTTCCCTATTTATTATGAGATGCAATGTGCAGCTTCCTGTACTACTTTTTCAAAGTCCAGGAACAGAATACACCTGAATTCGAAACGCGGGGCTTAACTATCCCTGGCCACGCCCGACTTTTAGGGTTACGCCTCCGTATTAAAAATGAAGCCTCACCTCTCTCACCTGCTATTATACCTAGTGCGTTCCCAAGTCCTGGCAATGCCTCTTCCAATCAACTGAATTAACATTCTAAGATGACGCCTTTATGGCTAATAATGTTTCCCTGCATCAACCACAATGCAGGGAAATGGTAAATTATACCTCCTGCAGGCAGGCATTAAGCACAGCCTAGGTTTTGCTCATTTGAAGCTTCAGTATATACCTGTAGCTCTTCTAAGCTTTTGCAGCCCTGAAGCTGAAGGTCGACAATATCTACCATTTCTCACATGGCACACAGCTAGAGAGTGAACGTCTTGGTCTTAGGCCCTAAAACTGGCAACCCCAGAGCAGCATTATCTCATTTCTTTTGCTCAAATCTTGTCAGGAAATCCTGATACATCCATAAAGCAAAACCAACCTATAAGCTATAGCATCATTTTTTGGAGAGAGCATTTCAATGATAACTGCATCATATCTAGAAGCATTGCTTTTATTGTGCCCATTCCATACTACAAAAGACCTTGGAAAAAGTTCAGAGAAAAGCAACCAAGATGATCCAAGGCCTGGAGACTAAAACATATGAAGAACGGCTGTGGGACTTGGGTTTGACTAGTCTAAAGAAAAGAAGAAATAGGGGTGACCCGATAGCAGTATTCCAGTATTTGAGAGGCTGCCACAAAGAAGAGGGGGTCAAATTATTCTCCAAAGCACCAGAGGGCAGGACAAGAAACAATGGTTGGAAATTGATCAAAGAGAGAAGCAACCTGGAATTCAACCTGGAATTAAGGGGAAAGTTCCTAACGGTGAGGACAATTAACCAGTGGAACAACTTGCCTCCAGAAAGAACCTGGCTGCAGCCATTTTTTTTTTTTGTTCTAGGTTGCCACAGGAAGGGGGGGGGAGAGAGAGATGGTATTTCTAGTAGTCTAAACATGAGCAGTTCTTTCGGGAACCAAGGTCATTCCCATGCCGGAGGGAAGAAGGAGGATCGTAGAAAGCCCGCCAAGCCGTTTTATTGGGTGGCATGAATAGAGGGGTGGGAATTGTTACATTGTATTGCTTTGATTCTTGCAGAGAAAGTTTAGATCTGGTTTCATTTTTGAAGGTGCTACTCTTATGTATCCAATAAGCATGTTCTTTGAGGAACTTTCCTGCCTCGGAGTTCTGATTTATTTGGTCTTATTGATCAGAACCTTGACACAACTATGGTTCACGATTCCTCCTTTGCAGAGCAATTACCTTTAAAAAAAATTAAAATCATAAGGGGGTGACTTTCATGATGACACTTTTAAGATAGTTGTGATTGTAGTACAACTGGCTAGTACAGTTTCTTTTAACTTCTTAACTGTCATTCTTTGAACTTCAATATTAAATTTAGGTCCCTCCCTCCAAACTACCCTCATAAAATAATTTCTTTTCTTTTGTATACATCCTTTTTTAAAAGTGTAAATTTTTCTTTAAACCAATACATTTTCTTTAACTTTCTCTTAACACAAATACTCTCAAACACATTTTCAATAATGTTTTGCATACTTTAAGAATTACTTAGGCACTTTATATATATAAAAAGTTACATTTTCAAATTTTAGATCGACTTTCTTTCGATTATAAATATTAAACAGATAAAAATCCATCCTAATTCTAGTTAACTCATTAAGTTTAAGTCACAACTACTTCATGGAGTAAAACCTTTTTCTTCTCTGGAAAGTTTATCAAATAGTTATAAGCCTCCTTTTTTCTCAAGGATTTCTCAACCTTGTTAATGTCCTTAAAGAAAAAGTCCCAAACTTGTCCTTTTAAAAGTTGCAGATTTTCTTGACACTCTTCTTTCAGTTGTGTTGAGAGATTTATATTAAACTATCATAGTTAGAGTTGGTGTCAGGTTTATATCCCAAAGTTGCAGTTGACTCTTCTGCATTTTCAGCTAAAGATTCCTCAGTAGTTTGGTAACTTTCTACATGTTTGCATCTCTAAAATAGTTTGCGTTTTTTAAAATCATCCTTGGGGCACAGCTGATCTACAAATTGGTGGATTTTATTTAGAAAATTTTCAAATACATCTCTAATAATTTGCTCCTCCATCCTGATTCCCTCTTTGGTTAAAGAATAGCTTTTTTGTAAGTCACTTAGAAATTGCTAGCCATTCAGGAATCATAACAATCAGAAAGTTTTAGCCATCACAGCAAAGCAGACCAAGCAACAAATTACTACAAATAATAAATTAAAAACACAATTTTCTGCCTCTATATTTATCAGCTTTTTTTTTTTTTTTTTTTTTGCTTCACACTTCCTTATTTTGGCTTATCTTGGCAACCTTCTTCATTGTTTAACACTGAAGAAATCCCCCAAATGGCACAGGCTTGTGGTTTGTGGTAGTTTAAAGAAGCAAGCAACATGGCTTCCATCAGCATAATGGAAGGAGGTTTAGTAGTATCTCGGCTGAATGAGACAAACTACCTCTCCTGGAGTCTGAAAATGGAGATTACTTGAGAAGGGAGGAGTTGTGAATGATAGTTGCTGATCCACCTCCAGCCCTGGATGATGGAGACCAGGGAAACAATGAGAAAGCACTGGCCAGCATAATCCTGAGTTTAGAGGATAGCCAGCTGATGCACGTGAGGGGTCTCCAGTCTGCTAAGGAGTGCTGGGAAGCTTTGTGCAGTGTGTACGTGAGAGGGACTGTGGGCAGCAAAGTAATGCTTACAAGAAAGCTATATAAAGAACAACTGAAACCAGGAGAGTGCATGTCTACGCATTTACAGTCCATGAGAAAGACATTCCTAGAATTAGAGGAAGGAGGAATGACTTTTAGTGAGTCACATAAGGTGTATGTGGTGCTCAGTTCATTGGACAATTCATGGGATGTCCTAGAGACCAGTTTAGAGTCCATGCAGGAGAAGGACTTAACTATAAGTTAATTGACTGGCCAGTTGCTGGAGACAGAAACATCTGGAAAAGCAGCAGAGAGGGGGTGATGACAACGCACAACCCAAGTCTAGAGCTGCTACGTCCCTAGATGCTAGCAGAGTAGCTGAGAAAGTTTGCATGGTGAAATGCTGCTTCAAGTGTGATTCTACAAAGCATCTCCAGAGACGCTGCCCTGAGAGGAGAAACAGAGGAGCAGCGAGACAAGATCATAGAGCTACACAACCGACATTTTCCCTGGCGGTGACATTAACGGAGAAAAACACTTGGTTGTTGGACAGTAGGGCGTCAGCATATTGCAAATGACCCACAAATGTTTTCCAATTTGAGACCAGCTAAGCAAGCATTTGTTAGCTTGGCAAATGGACAACAGTCTGCTGTTAAAGGGAAAGTAAAGTTTATGTACCTGGTATAGGAGAAATGGATAATGTATTATATGTACCAGAGTTAGACCATAATTTACTCAGTATTTTGAGCTTGGATAAACTGGGATATGAAGTAATGTTTGCAAAGGGTCAATACACCATTAGGAAAGGTGGGAGGATTTGTGCACAAGATGTTTAAACAGAATAATTTGTATGTATTAAGGAAGCAGCAGGAAGGTTGGGCACGAACACTCACAAACACTCACAAGCATGATAACTGTGTACATTTATTACACAGAAGGTTAGGACATGCAAGTTTTAAATTGCTGCAGAGGATGCCAGATCTAGCTGAGGGACTTAGAATTAAAAAAATGCAACGCATATTTGGATTGTGTTATTTGCAAGGAGTTGAAGTCTAGTATATATCCTGTAAGGAAAGCATAAAGCAAACTAATAAGGTTTTGCGGTTGGTGCACGCTGATTTAATTGGTCCTATGGTGGCCCTCTCTTGGAGGAGCTAGGTACATACTAATCTTACAAGATGACTATACCAGGTTTGGGTTCTGCTATTTAATAAAGAGCAAAACTGAAGTTCTACAACAGGCAGTGGGTGAACTTTGTAGCAAGAAGGTATGGACATAAAGTATGCCAGCTCCAAACAGACAGGGAAACAGTGTTCATGTCTGATAATTTCCAAAGTTGGCTGAGAAATTTAGGCATAAGGCATAGATGTACAAACCTTTACCAGCAGAAAATGGGATGGCTGAAAGGAGAAATGATATATTGCAGACCATGAAAGTCTCACTACTGGCAGATGCAGTAATGAGTAACACGTACAGGGAAGAAGCCATAAAAACAGCCAATTATTTAGTGAACAGGGCATGGAGTGTTGCTATCAATGAAACTCCATATTACATGTTGTATGGAAGGAAACCTTTATTAGCTCACCTAAGGACATTTGGCAGTTATGCCTGGGTGCATATCCCCAAAAGCACCAGAAGGACAGAAAAAGGCCAGGAAACTTAGGTTTGTGGGATATGAGCCAGGTTCCAAGGGATATAGATTTTCAGATGGGACAAGGAAGGTTGTGATATCAAGGTCTGCTAGTTTTGCAGAACAAAATAATTGGGACAGGATGCATGCTAACACTTAAGTGTTCATGCCAACAAGTATCATTAGTCCTCAGGAAGAAGAGGCTACACAAAACCCAGTGAAGGAAGAACAGGATAGTAGGTCAGAGATAATAGGGATTGATGAGGATAGACCTGAAATAAAAAGGGAAACAGAAACACAGGAACATGTGATCCCGAGGTCTGAACGCAGCAATAAAGTTGTACCTCCTGATCGATTCACAGCAAGTGGGGTTAGAGCATATAATGTAAAGTATGAACCCCGTGATTACCAAGAGATGTTATCATTACCTCAAATAAAAAAGGATAAATGGAAGGACACAATAATGAAAGCCCTTCAATGTCTTATGTAGTCCATATAAACAAATTCACTTTGTTATGGGAACCATCTGCTTCAAATCTACATGTCAAAGCAATAATATCCTATATTAACATTTGAAGCAGATGGTTCCCATAACAAAGTGAACTTGTTTATATGGACTACATAAGACATTGGGGGGCTTTGGCTGGGAAAATTATTGTTGAAGTCTATGATTTGGTGTTGGAACCTCAGAGTTAGTTTCGCTTAAACATTACCATGCAGTGTATTCAATAAGCAGTAAGATTTTTGGAGACGGAATGAACCTGGAGTTTTTGGATTCTCGAGCTGGATGTTGACTTTAAACTAACTCACTCTAGCAGCCTACCTGGGTTTTCCTCCCAGGAATGTTGGGATATTGTGAGACTTGCATTGGACAAGAGAACAGATGGACAGGAGGACAATGGGGGAAATTCCCCTTCTGTGATCATCAGCTTTAACCCAGATGGGAGACGCCGACATTGACTGGGGCTCGTCCAAAGGAAAAAGCTGGATTAATAGAGCCACCACTTACTGCTGGAGAAGGGAGGCACACGGAGGCTTCTTGCCCAGTACCAAAAACTATGTGGGTGAGTGGCTTCAGGAAAGCAGCAGAAGCTGAATTTCCTCTGATTTTATCAGAGGCTTGGCCAATGAAGGCAAGTAAGGGGGCAGCAGAATGAGGAGAGCCGGGGGAGTGGAGGGAGGCTTCCTGTGTGTGTTTGCAGCCTTCTATGGAGCAATTGAGAGAGAAGTTCAGGGGATTGGAAGTTCGAGAGGCTGCCCCACTGAAGTAGTCGGTTGTGGATCCCACTCATCAGATTGCTACACCAACACCACCCCATCAAAAGCCAGTGGCTTCGGGCTGGTCTGGGACATCAGGGGCTGTCTGGCAGAGGTTGGCATGAGATCGCATCCTAACAACTGTTAGCCCGATGAGTCTTGGGACACCACCTGACTGTCAAACAGCTGAAAGGACCGGTGCTCAGGCAGCAGCACTGGGTGCTGACCTACCACCCAGATATGTACTGGGGCTGGAGAATCAACAGGCTCCTCCTTTTAAAGTTATGTTGGATGGCTACCAGAGAAGTTGGCTTACTTTCTGACCCAGGTGTGAAATTGCTTAGAAAGATATGGAGGCAGACATATGCACAGGAATGCTATTTCTGCAAATCTGGAAAGGGATGCAGCGGAGTGGTTGATGTCCTTATATGATGTGGAATTAGATTTGATTACTGACATCACACTAGTTAAGACAACCGACCTCATGCAGCTGAGAGGCACCCAGCTGGCCGAGGAAGCAAGAGAAATGTTCCAAAGACTAGAAGGAAGGGACCTGCTCTGGGTATAGGAGCATGTTTCTGTTGTGGAAAAGGGCACAGAGCCGCTGATTACCCTGCACCACACAAAACATCAGCATGTCAAGTTCCAAGCAAGACTTAAGACAAAGAAACCTGTTACCGAAGTCCAAAGAACAAACAAAAGTCGCTCAACAGGTTGTAGAGGTCTCTTCCCCATCCAGCAAACGGGAGAGAACTCTGACTCGAGAAGCCTGGACTTGTTTTCTGAGAGTGACAGTGAAGGGAAGAATGACCCAATGGTAAGCGGTCCTATTTCCCTGATGACTACCAGGGTAGAACTGTTTGTACCCTCCTCGGGAGCAAGGGAGACATTCATGGCCCAACTGGACTCGGGGTGCACAAGGTGTGTGATCAGCTTGCAAACAGAAGAAAAAGTGGGACTATAACTCAGAAAGTTGAGACAACCCATGGGGTTCAAGCAGCTAGATGGGTCTCTTGGGTGGGGGGAGAACCTGCAACCTATCTCACTGAGCCAATGACTATAAAGCTTGAAAATCATACTGAAATCATTATTTTTATTGTAGCCCCTGGGATGAGTGTAAATATGATTTTAGGATTAGCTTGGGTAAAGAAATGGAATCCCTCAGTAGATTGGAATAACAGCAAGTGGCGAATGAGGAAAAGAGTAAGCAATCCACAAAAGCCGCAGGCAATGCCGATTGCTTGCCATAAACCGGTGGTTGAGAAATCGAAAGTGTTGGCAGTGAATACACTAAAAGCAGACAGGCAGTTAGAAAATAGTGTCCTGGTAGATTACAGAGACTTAATTGAAATATTTAGTGAAAAGGAATCAGATGTACTCCCACCTCATCGACCAACTGAATGTGCTATATTAGTAATGGCGAATCTTTTAGAGACTGAGTGCCTAAACTGCAACCCAAACCCCCCTTATGCATCGTTGAGTGCCAGGTGGGTGTGGCCCATTGTCTGGGTGTGGCCCATTGGGTGGGTGTGGCCAATTGGATGGGCATGGCTGCAGTGGTAAGGCAGACTGGGTGGGACTAAAAAGTTCAATCAATCAATTCCAACTTTGCAAGAACTTTTTTTTTCCTTGAGAAGTTGAAATTGACTGAACCTTTTTTTTTTTTGTACATGGTGGCGGAGGCCTAAAGAAAAAGGTTTTATAAAACCCAGCTGAAGGCCTAGGACTGGGGCGACGATGCACGTGCCCACAGAGAGGGCTCTGAGTGCCGTCTCTGGCACCCGTGCCATAGGTTCGCCACTACTGTGCTATATAGTCCCAGGGGTTAAGTTTCCTAAAGTGAAGATGTATGCTATAATGCCTAAAGAAATGGAAGAGAAGGTTTTTAGATAAAAACCTGGCTCCGGTTCATCCAACCTGCTAAATCAAAAATGGCTGTCCTTATATTATTTAGAAATAAAAAGGATGGAAGCCTTAGAATGTTTGTGTATTATTAAAATCTCAATGTTATATCAGTGGAAAATATGTACCCCTCCCCCCTTATGAAAGACATATCGGGGTACCTGTGTAAGGGGGAATTTTTTACAAAATTGGACCTAAGCCTATTACAGAGTAAGGATTAAAAAAGGTGATAACTGGAAAACTGCATTTAATTGCCCTTTAGAGTGTTATCAATTCAGAGTGATGCCATTTGGGCTACAAGGGGTACCTGCAGTATCCATGCAATTGATAAATCAGGTGCTACATGAATATCTGTATAAGGGGTATTGGTGTATTTAGATGATATTTTAATTTATACCGAAACACTGGAAGAACTTGTAAAGCTAGTAAGAGCAGTGTTAAAGAAGTTACTAGAAAACCAGCTGTATGCCAAATTGTCAAAATGTGATTTTCATGAAAACAGATTAGATTACTTGGGGTATCGTGTTTCTGCAGGAGGCACAGAAATGGAGTAAAGGCAACATTGGAATGGGAAGCTCCCTGGACCAGACGGCAATTAGAAATTTTTTTGGGATTTGCAAATTTCTATAGACAATTTATTCCTATATTTGCACATTGCTTTACTCGTAACAAATTTATTAAAGACAGGAAAAGATGAAGCCCAAACCAAGTCACCCCTTAGGTTGGACCCTTGCATTTCAAATGGCATTTGAAAAAATAAAAAAGCTTTTTGCTGCAGAACCACTATTAAGACAGACCCAGACCCAGAGAAGCCGCTTGTTATTCAAGTAGATCCAAGTGATGTGGCAGTGGGAGCAGTGTTGCTACAAAAAAAATGAGAAGGGAGAGTTACAACCATGTACACCTCTCAAAAGTTATCAGACACTGAGATAAGATAGGCTGTGTGGGAAAAGGAGGCCTTTGCTGTATGCTGGGCTCTCCTAACATGGAGACATTTTAAAGAGGCTAGTAAAATCCCATTTGAAGTATGGACATAAGAACTTAGAGGCTTTAAAGACCCCAAGAAAATTGTCCCTGAAACAGGGTTCAATATTTCAATCAATTTAATTTCAGTCTCCATTATATACTGGGGGGGGGGGGAATTGGCTGATGCTTTCACATATGCCTCAGTACAAAAGTACCAAGGAAGTAGTAAATTCTATAATCCTTTCCAGCCAGCTCGCATCAGCTTGAGGGGTTCCATGCAGGGGAAAACCTCCCATATTAGGTTCACTGAGGCGGAGGCAAAAGTTTAAAGAGGCTTTGGAACAAGATACTTGGTTCCAAAACCATAAAGATGCTCTAATGATAAAACATGATATGACATGGAAAGGGACAAAAGTGCACATCCCAGATAGTCAAAGGATAATAGTGTTAGAAAGAGCACATGATGCAAAATTAGCAGGCCACTTTGGGTTTGTAAAAACCCTTCATCTTGTGAAGACTATTTTGGTGGCCAAAACTGAAAAGAGACATGAATGAATATGTTACTAGTTGCTCAGTTTGTGCTTCCATGAAGCAATTACCTGGGGAAACCCCAGGTTTATTACAATCAGTGGCTAACCCTAGAAGACCATTGTAAGAAATAGCCATGGATTTCATTGTGGAATTGCCTGAGTGTTGGAAATACTGTAATATCAGCCGTAGTTGACCTATTCTCAAAACAAGCACCTTTTGTAGCCTGCCCAAAGCTCCCCTCAGTTAAGAGTTTGGCCATAATGTTTCTGCAGCATATTTATAGGCTGCATGGAGTCCCTAAAAGAATCATCTCAGACAGGGGGGTGCACTTCACCACAAAATTTGGAAGTTCATTTGATCAATAGGATCATCATCCCAAGAACTCAATTCTGGATTTCATCCGTGCACAAATTGAGTGGCGGAATGTATGAATGCAATGATAGAATATACAAAATTCTATGTAAGTTATCAACAAAATATTTGGGCTGAATTATTACCATTTGCTGAAGTATCATATAATAATGTGGTAGATAGCAGCACTGGACTTACCCCTTTTAAAGTGGCTACAGGGTTCAAGTATGTAGCTATGCCCGAGATCCCTCAAGGTATCCTTTCCTCAACATTAAGAGAGTGGATGGATACTATAAAGAGCACATGGCCTGGAGTACTCAAAGCGTTAGAAAAAGCACAAAAAAGTAAAAAAAGACAGGCAGATAAGAGCTACTCAAAAGGAGTTTAAAGTGGGCAACAAGATATATTTTTCCACAAAATACTTGAACCTTAAAATACCTTGTAAAAAACTAGGTCCTAAAACTATAGGTCCTTTTACTGTCATAAGAATCAACCCAGTTCCTGTAAAATTGCAATTACCAAGGGATTTTAAACGGATTTATCCAGTGTTCCATTATAGCTTATTAAAGCCTGTTCGAGATTCAAGAATGAGAACAATTGAGAAACTACCTCCCCTCCCAATTCTGGCCAAGGGAAAAAGGCATTATGAGATTGAAGAAATTTTGGATTCTAGATATTGTAGGGGGAGAGCTGCAATATCGGGTAAGGTGGAAAGGATACACCCTTACGGAGGCACAGTGGGTAGCAGCGACTAATGCTAGAGCCGTTAATAAAGAAATTCCATTCTAGATACCCTGATCAACCCGAGTTAGGGGGAAGATTAGGTAATAGGAATGTTAAGCAATGTATATGTTTGTTTTATGCCTTTCTAGATCCATTCTTCTTGTGGGGAGGTGTGTTAGCATGTCAAGGATGAAACTATGGCAGGTACATGCCTGTGTGTGTCAACATGCCTTTAGAGTAAGGGGGGAAGTGTTACTTTGGAGTGGATTAGATGGAGAAACAAAACTTCTATGATTCCGCTGAAGACCGTGAGAGACTCATATCTTTTCAAGGACACCACATCAGGTGTGGATTTGAAGCAGACGGTTCCGATAACAAAGTGAATTTTTTACATGGACTATGTAAGACATTGGGGGTTTGGCTGGGAAAATTATTGCTGAAGTCTATGATTTGGTATTGGAACCTCAGAGTTACTTTTGGTTCAACATTAAAATGCGGTTGTTAAGATTTTCGTAGACGGAATGAACCTGGAGTTTTATTTGGATTCTAGAGCTGGATGTTGACAGTAAAGTAGTGCCTACAATATTGGCTTTTTACTCTCAATGGTGGAAAAATAAATACCATAAAACTCACAGCAATTTTCCTTCAATCTTGTATGCGACTTAATATCTTCTAGAGAGCACAAAGACCGATTTTTAAACTGGTTGTGATACCAGTAAATTGTGAAGAAAATCTATACTTCTGCTGGCTAGAGAACTAGGGAGTTGAATCAACACACCTAGAGAGTATCATGTTGGGGAACGCTCATCTCTGATAACAGATGAATAGAATGGGGCGACAGTGGCAGGAAATGTTCTGCCAGCATCTTTGTAGCCCTACTTCTGCTAGTATCCGCCAGATTTCTGACTCTGGATTGCTCTTTCCCCCACACAGCTATATTTTAAAATCTTTTGAGATATGCAAAGAAGTACAATATGCAATAGCCCCACCCTACCATTACGATCTAATTGCATACTTAAAACGGTCATCTAAGAAAGTAATCTATGTGGAGCAGTTCTGCATACGTGACCTTGGTATGTTAGTTGAGGAGTCAGCATCGCCTTGCTAACTTCACACAGCCTGTGCAAGCAGGGGGTGTGGGAGTGGAAGGAGAAACTGAGATCTGCATCATTCGGCATTTAACCAACACCAGAATGTCATCTGTAATTTTACTTCCCACTTGAAATATTAAAATTATTCTGGGGCCCAGTATTTAAATTTCACCGTCTTACTGTTGACAGAAAAAACGAAGGGTTCAAAGGTTATTTTATGCCTCTCGGGCTCAGCCATAATAGTGTAAATATGACTAGGAGGTAATTTCTGTTCTGAAGCGAGACAGAAAAACAAATCAAAACTCAGCAAGCCTCTGAACTGCACAGAGGTCACTGGATTAAAGCTGCTTTAATTATTATCCAGCCTAAGGAAAAGGGAGAGCCTCTTTCAGCATTCAGGCTGCCCATCAGCTGCTCAGAAGTGCCTGATCCAAGGTGGGAAACAGATTGAAGAAGCCCTGGGAAGGAGAAAAGAGAGAAGTCAGGGTCAGAGGGGATGCAGAGAACGGCTCTCAAAGAGAAAAAAGCAGGCAGCTATCAATACATACAATGGTGTCACCATGGCAGCCACAGAATCGTGAGGCACTGTTACCATAGAAACCCATCACTGATTCAAGGCTACCATTGTAGCCATGGCAACATGAAGACAAGATTACAAAGAAGAGCTAGCGAGTTACAAGAATCAAAGCCCAAACCTCAACCCAGGAACTGGGAGTGGAGGAAGGCAGGGATTAGGACCTGCTCCCATCTCACAAAGAACCCATTTGCTTCTTTCCTTTCGCACCCTCAAATCTGCTACCCGAGATCTGCTCGGAGGATGCTTATCTGAAAAAGGGCATTGCTACCCTACCTAGGTGCTTAGTATATTCGCTTAGATTAACCAATCTTCACTGGGAGGTAGAGGGCAAAGGAAAGAAGAGGCAGGCTATAACTTTGCATGTTGTCTGCAGCCCCATTCACAGGGCAGAAGCACCCAAGCTGTCACCTACCTTGAAGAGAGTGATGGTCTGAAGAACCCCTGAGGTGCAGCACATCTCACGAATGGAGTGCATAGCTAATTGTGGGCAACCCATATCAAGAACACGCAAACCAAGGCGGGAAGCCAGGATGGGTCCAATGGTTGTGCCACAAGGAGAATCATTTCGAACCATAAATTCCTATAACCGACATGAGAGCGAGAGAGAAAAGAGCAGACAGCTGACAATCTCTTTGATAGCAATGAAGGAGGGAGAGCAGAATATAGAACTGAATCTTTTGAATGGGGTTCTCAGATCCTTGGTACTGGCCAATCCAACTCAACAATCAAGCTGAAGTTTCTAATGTGGACTGAACCACCAAATAAAAAAGGAGATGGGAACATCTTTAGAGGGAGAAGCCCTTCATTTAGCATTTAACTATAATGAGCCGAGGTGGCGCAGCAGTTAGAGTGCAGTACTGCAGGCCACTTTAGCTGACTGTGTTCAGCAGGTCAGCGGTTCAAATCTCACCGGCTCAAGGTTGACTCTGCCTTCCATCCTTCCGGGGTAGGACCCAGATTGTTATATATATATATAAAACCCGAACAACCAAAGACCTACATATATATATATAGGTCTTTGGTTGTTCGGGTTTTCTCCCGCGTAAAATTGGAAGTGTCTTGGCGACGTTTCGACGAAGTCCCATTCGTCATCTTCAGGCTGGTGTTTTCATACACACACACATACATACATACACATTTTTAGGTTGCTAACAAAGAATAAAGAGAGAACTGGTATAGCTATTTCGAGTTCCGTTAACTCTCTTCAGCCAGACTTACTCTTCTGAGATTCGAACCTGGGCTTATCTGCATGTTAGGCAGTTGTTATAACCTCTAAGCCACAGGCTCTCTCCCACTCTGTTAGCTATCAGGAGAGAGACAGGGGGAGGAGATTTTTACCTTGAATGTACACCCTGTCAGCCCAAATATGGGAGAAAGAAATCTTCTTTTCTTTTTCTTTTGCCTGTATCAGCTCAATCTAGAGCCATCCACAAGCAGCAGTCGCCAACGCGACATCATTTTACATTTTTAGGTTGCTAACAAAAAATAAAGAGAGAACTGGTATAGCTATTTCGAGTTCCGTTAACTCTCTTCAGCCAGACTTACTCTTCTGAGATTCGAACCTGGGCTTATCTGCATGTTAGGCAGTTGTTACATATATATATATATATACATTGCTTACTGGTGTACACCGCTTAGAGCAGCGGTTCTCAACCTATGGGTCGCGACCCCATTTGGGGTCGATCAACCATTTTACGGGGATCGCCAAACAATGCAATCCGCCATTTCCCCCCCCGGGGGCGCTGCCGCGCATGGGGGCATCGTGCATGCATGCCGTGCATGAGGACGCCATCGCGCATGGGGGGCGCCGCGCATGTGCGGCACGTTTGTGTGACGGGGGTCGCCGTCACACAAACGTTGAGAAACACTGGCTTAGAGAGTGCTTGCATTTAAAGCGGTATATAAATCTCATCAATAAATAAAGCCCAGCATCCCTGGTCTTATTTCCCCCGTTCCTGGCAAGTAGAATGATTTGCCCCCAGAGAGTGTACACTGATGTAGCGCAGTGGCAGTTCCTAATGGCTGAAGCAGCATGCAGGCATTGGCAGCATGCAGTCAACCTTCTTTAAGCTTGGAAATTAAGTGGATCAGGCCTGCTTAGTACTTGGGACAGAAAACACCAGGGTATACCAGAGATACAGGCTAGACTGGGAGTCTGTGTAGTGTTGCCAATTAAAGTGCATGGATAAAGGGAATCTGTACTTTTTAAAATGCTTACTTGTAAAGGAACGTTGACACGAGTGGCAATCTCACGAATCAATGCCTCCGTGACAGCAGTGGAGGCATAGCGCTGGTTGCTGTTTATTTTCAGAGCAGGTCCCTGCACAGGAAATCACCCGTTTGAAAATCTGTTATTTGTTAATTCTTCCTGGGCTTTCTTGAGATGTCCAATGGTTCCAGGGTTCGACTGGTGCTTCCCACCACATTCTGAACTCTTAAAACTCTTAAAAACGATAGATCTCTTCACATAAATAATTTACTTATTTAAGATACAAAATATATAAAAAGAGAACTTTCTTTCCTATCTGTGTGCTTTTCTCCAACTCTCTTCCCATCTCTTCATCTGGGTGAAGTACAATTGTTTTGCTCAACAGGAAGGAAGATATAGCTTCCAATAATCAAAATAATTGCCTTTAGTATACTTTCCCACATCTAGGCCACCAAAACAGCAGCATAATCTCCAGAAAGTGCTTTTCTACCAGTCATCTGCCATATGGAGTATCTTCTGAGCCCTCCCCAATCCCGAATCTATTCAAAATTCAACAATCTATCATTGTTTTGAGCACTCCCACAGCGGGCTCTCAAATAAGAAAAAGAAATCTCCATTTCAAGAACGGGTTTTGCATTTGAATCTGCCCCTCAGTGAGTTGTTCCTGTGTTGCTTGCTGAGATGCCTAGCTTTCAAAAACACGCCCTGGCCAACTAGCCCGTGTTACCTACCTTGTGAAACTGTGGCCGATGGTTCTTATCATGCTTGTCCCTGCAAAAAGAACAAGCCTATAATAAGCACTTCCGCTTGGGCCTGAATTTCAAAGATCAGAGGACAGAAGGAAAGAGGAGCTGTCGCCATAATGCATTCAAACCATTTTTAATAGATGAGACAGACTAGCCCTTTTGAGAGAACCAAGGAAGAAGTCTTTGTGCAGAGATCTTTCATTAGCACAGAACCTCTGGCCTGGAGAGAGAAGTGCTTCAAACAATTAGAATGAAATTACTTTATTCTGCAGCACATCAGCAACAGGATGAAGGAGGCCATCTCAGCACCAGTTCTGAAAGATGTTTCAAGCTTGAAAGCACACGGCATGGAGGGCTGCACGGACCCACTTGCGTATTCAGGTTGATTTTTTATCATACAGGCTGTTCTCGCTTAACGACTGGTTACCTAGTACCAATTTGAGGTTATGGCAGTGCTTACAACCTGGTTTGATTTACAACTGCCCCACTTGTTTAATGAGAGCTCCAAAAAAAAAAAAAAAAAGGTCACAAAAATGGTCACTTGAGCGCCTTGACTTATGACTGGCATGATGGAAATTCTGGGCTCCATTGTGGTCATAAATTGAAAACTACCTGTACTCCTTTTGGCAACTTCAAGGCTTTGGAAGAATGACTCTGCCCCGAAATCTGGTTCAATCTTTTACAAAATAGGTAAACAGATCCATTCTAAAAAGTTAGTCACTTTCAGAGGAACCCAAAACCCAGGAACAAAATGATTTCTACACATCCAATTCAATCCAACAGGCTGGATATGCTGTGGGTTCTGTCAGCCAAGGAATGTCAGCTGGTGGGGACTAGGAGATGTGCCTTCTCTGCCGTAGCTTCTGTCCTCTGGAACATTCTCCCCTCAGAGCTGACTCTGACCCTGTTGGCCTTTCATAAGGACCTGAAGGCCTAGCTTTGTCCCTGGGCCCCCAAGTGCATGAAGGGTCCCGTTTCCTGGATATATTAACATCTATGATGACATTTTTTTTCCCCCTCTTGCTATATATATTTATTTTTGTATGATATTGGAACTGTTCTTGTTTTATGATTGTTGGCTGCCCAGAGTCACTTGTTTTAAGATATGAGTGCCTATAGAAATTAAATATAGTCACTTGTTTTAAGATGAGGGTGCTTATAATAATTAAATACATACATACAATCACTTGTTTTAAGATATGGGTGCCTATAGAAATTAAATATATACATACATAGAGTCTCTTGTTTTAAGATATGGATTCCCATAGAAATTAAATACATACCTATATTGGGGAATCATCTATAATTTGGAGAGGAGTATCAGTCATCTACCCTGTGATATACAAATAACCCAAAGTGATAAGGAGATTTTAAATAGCCCTTTGCCTCTTCAGATATGGGGAAAGTACAACAGGCAGCTTACAAGAGAGTCTGAGGTTTTTATTATTCAAGTAGCTTTCCCCGTTAAGATTCATACAGTCTGAAGGATGGAATTGTGGGTAACAAATGAAAATAAGTTTTTTGAAAGCAGCAAGCATCCTTGTGACAAACTGTATATAAGAATGTCCAATACTGAACGACATACTTCTCCAGCCCCGGTACACTATCTCACGCTTTCCATTAGCAACATACTTACGCATAATTGGGGTGCACTGCATGAGCCATATCTGCACTGATCATGCACGATTTGGGAACTGCTTCCTCAAATGCTGTAAGGTTCTGGGGCGAAGATGAAATGCGACGAAGAATAAGCTCCGTGAGGAGGGAGGCAGCCCCTTGAGCGCTTTCTGAACCAACCTGCCACAAAGATGCATTTAAAAGGTGAAGTATGAAGAAGCGTTTTGATGCTACCAGAATTTTAATTGCCATCCCAATTTGGAGATCAGCTTTATTCCCGCTCATCAGTTTTGGATGTCAAAGGGTTGAAAGAGTGGTCAAAAAAAAATCTCCCAAACCATGTGGTCTATTAGATTTAAACCATGTTACGGTAAGTATCCCTTCAGATCAGAACAGGATAGGCTCCTTTGACCTCCTATCCAGAAAAAGAGCTTACCACTAACCTCTTCATTGTCATAAAGTGCAACCAGGCGCACATTGGGCTCTTGAGCAAGAACGTCAGGCTCATCGGTAGATTCAATCAAAGCCTGAAGAGGTAGACAAAGGACCAAAGTGAACAGATAAGATAGGAAACACCTAAGGATACTTTCTCCCGGGTTTATGAGTTAGTATCTGTCAGAATGCTGGAAGCTTAAAGCCTAGGACCGGAAGGATCTGCAGTTCATAGCTAGATCATCCATACAAGAAGAAACCTGAATTAGACCTCCCACTCAACAAGGAAGTCTATTTGTAAGTCTTGACTAAGTGTTCTTCCAAAATGCCCATCTGGAAAAATATACCAGCCTAGGAAAATAGAGAGCTTTGATTTCTCTCCAGTTCCTTTAAGCTCTTTGTAGCTACAGTTACAGAAACATCTCCTCTAAGCCCAATTCTTAACACTACCCTCTTCTATGTCAGAAATTCATTGCAGTGGTAGAAGTAAGAGGGTAATAAAACTGTAAATAATAGATACTAATTGCTAAAAAATGCTGACCTGTATCTAAGTTGGCCAACTAGATTTGTTAAATTCCTCCAAATCTTTCAGTTTGTACTGTTTATCTCCTGTCCTTCTAAAGATGCTGTTAAATGTTAATGCTGTTTGCGTAAATGCACAATTACTTTCACTTCCACATTTAAATGGCACGATTATTCCCTTTTGCTCTCTGTTTCCTAGAAAAATATGATTTTAATATCTGTTCAGTCGATCAACCTTTGTGGGATGCTCTGCTGGTCTCTACACATTCAACCTTCATGAAATTTGTGGACACCAAGCGTGCCTGTGTATATGAGAGAGATGCATTCCATAGTTTAGGAGGGACACTGGAGAAGGTCTCCTTTTTGCCAGGTAAGTGAGTCTCTTGACTGCACTCTTAACTTATTGCAGGATCCAGTCTGGGTCGGTCACCGGGACCAAAGGTTTAGTCTTCCAAGCTTTCAGACATATGCTGGACTCCATCCTCAGGGAACTTCTTTCTCACCAGAATGTGTGCTTTGGGTTACTCTAGCGCATAGTCCCGGTGACCGACCCAGATTGGATCCTGCACCATTATCCTGGGACACACATATTTGCCTTCATTCATCGCTTTAATCAAATGAAATGTCTCAGATTAACATAGATTGGTCCATTTGCCATGATTCAACCTTTAGGCCACTAACTTCGTTTTTAAAAAGCAGGATTGGAAAAATACGCCCCCCCCCAGGTTGCGGACAGCATTCCTCAAAATGTTATAGGAATACAGCAGAAATAAGGAACATGTTGCCATCTCCCACTTATGAGTACTGCACAGAAACAAGATGCTAGAGTAAGATGGGCCTTGGCCTGATCCCACAGGCTATTTTTGTGCACAGAACAGGTACAAGATCTGCATGTACATGATGACCCTTCCCTGGATCCAGCCATATGTTTCATCTGTGCAGACCCAGTAAAAGTACATTTGGTCTATGCATGGATTTGAAGCACACATCTTCTGTTAGAGATGCTCTAGAACAGAAAGAATAGGTCATCCAAGGTCATTCCAGAGCTCAGGAGGAGACTGTGAAAAGTAGAGCAAATAACAAGCATACTTTCCTGGCTGCCAAAAGCAGCAATACATATTCAAACCCAGCTAACTCTCCTGAGGATGCTGTGGATGCTGATATTCTAACTCCCTGCTGTCAAATCTCAGGATGCTACAACATGGAGACAAAGCTGGATTTGGTGAGTTAACAGAATAACTCAATTCAGCCAGGCTTCAGCAATATGTGCATTATATGTTTTAATCAGTAACTGACTCAGCACTGAGGAACAGGATGGTTTGGTTGGAGGAGTCATCTTCATGGTTAACTTGACTTCCTTCATTAGACTAAGTCTGAATGGACCCAACAGGGAGACCAATTGGTGGCTTACCTTCCCTTGTGTCATTTTTACCCCTTCTGTTTGTCGGCAGGACATTTTTCCCTCTGTGTTCCCCTGCACTTATCAGTCTGGCCTATCTTCAAGCATCAAGCCCAGTTAAAAACAACAGACTAGGTTCCCAATCCCTCATATTAAAAGCCTTTTCCCGGCATGCACATATGTACAAAACAGAGTGAGGTAATCTCAGCTGCATGGCTTTTCTAAGAGGCTTCTAAAGCAGCAGTCTCCTTCAAGGAAAGGAATGCGCAGATACAGAGCCATTCTTTTAAAGCTCAGGAGAGATGGCCACCTCTTGAGCTGAGACCTCTGCCAGGAGCACAAAATGAAGGACATATAGCCCTCTTGAACACCAGGAATTTTTGGGTCACCAGAGGTGTCAAGGTATTGATTTAACAACTAACCAGCTTATGTAATGTAAGATGTAATTATGGGAATGACTCAGCAGGGTCTGTGTCTCTTTAAGAGCCTTTGTATAAAGGGAAGACTCTGCTGATGTGTTCTTCCTCTCTTCCTTTTCCTGCTGTAACTGCTGTGTATTGGATCCTGCTGTATTAGCACGTGTATGTATATTGTTCCTGGTGTAGGATATTGTAGATAGTGTAAGATAAATCACCATTTAATATAGACAACTGTTTACTTTAGTGTTTACTCCTGGGTTATCTCAGCGCACTAAGACTGCGCATGCTCTGACAAGAGGGTTTGGGCTTCTGAGCCTCACCTCTCCTGTTCAGCTCAACCTGCAGGAAGATGCTGGTGCATAAGGGCCTCCAGGGTGACTTTCTGTTAGAACCTGATGGCGTGCATAGCAGAAAGCCAGACAATGCATGGAGAGCAAATAGCATCTACAAACTTATGACAACTGAGAGGGTACTTCCGATGCTTAGAGATTTTACAACCTTTTACCATGGTCAAGCAAATCACTGTCATTAAGCAAATCTGGCTTCTCCCCCCTCTCGACTTTCCTTGCTAGAAGCTCCCAGTGCAGTCGCAAATGGTGATCATGTGACTCTGGGATGCTGCAACCGTAGTAGATACATGCTAGTTGGCAAGTGCCTGAATTCTGATCACATGGTCACAGGGATGCTGCAATGGTCATAAGTGCGAGGACTCACCGTAAGTCACATTCTTCAGCGCTATTCTAACTATGAATGGTCGTAAGTCAAGGGCTACCTGTATGTTCCAGTGTAGCTCTTTCCTGGGTGCTGAGGTAGCAGCACAGCAACAAGAAAGCTCTTGGTATTAAGTTACTCACCTGCAGGGCACAATAGCAGCTGTGGAGGTTATCCAGGCGAGGAGAGAATATAAATTCATTGAAGGCACCACCCAGTGTCTATTGGGAAGTCATGGGCAAAAAATAATAAAATAAAATGATACAATTGACAGAATCCTTGAAGGGCATCCAGTCCCTGCTTATAGGATTTGTTAAAGCACTTTGATCTGATGGCTACCTTGTCTCTTTCTGAAGACTCCACCGAAGGGAAACGTACCACTTTATGAGATATAGCCCATCCCACTGGCTGACTACTGCTATTGTCAGGAAATTCCTCAGACTATCTAAATTGAGCCTAAATCCCTACAGATTTAACTCAAGGGCTCCCCTCTTTCCCTCAGAAATGACAAAGAAGTCTAGTTGGCAATCCCAAGGGCTGCTATTATACTTCCTCTCAATCTTAAACCAGTTCTGTGAGCTGCCTAGAATCCATTAGATTTCAAACAGTGGACAAATCTCATAAGCAAACAAATAAACTTTCCTCGCAGGACTTGGATTTCCAGTCCCTTCACTTCCTTCTTTTAAGTTGTTCCAGATCCATTTTGATTACAATGCTCAGTACTGGACATAGCACCTTAAATGTGGTATAGCCAAGGCAGAATAAAATACAAGAATTATTTCCCATAATCTGGACTCTTATACTCTTGTTAATATTTTCTCAAACATCAGTTGCCTTTTTGGCAGCTGCATCACCATAATTTGGGAAATGTTTTTGCCCTTCCTAGTGTATCCCCATCTCTATATCTCTCATACTGCCTACATGTGAGCAAATAAATGAAAACAAAGCAGAGTACGAAGCTGGAGCAAGTCTCAACCTCTTGACAAATCTCACTTCAGGGCATTTCTAGAAAATCAAGCTACATTACAGAAGAACACAATTTTATCTCCCTCTTGCAACCTGCCCTTTAAAACGTGGGACTGCCTAAATACAAGCCACCCCAACTCATTATGTAGCAATGCAAAAATAAAAATAAAACTGCTTACCGGGGGCTGCGTATCTACTAAACACAGTTCCATCTCCACCAGTTGTTCAGGTTTCACTTCCAGATGGGAGCAGAGAAGGGAGATCAGAATGGGAGAATGACGATTCTGGTAGACAAGAGAGAAGTTAGGAATGTGCAACACTCTGGCGAACATCCTACAGTGACAGAGACAGGCTTTCTCTCACTTGCAGCCCTATTGCTCCCAACCAATAGCTTATGACCGATACAGACTGATGAGTCTACTGCACCCTCTATCCCAGGGGTCTTCAAACTTGGCCCTTTTATGACTTGTGGACTTCAACTCCCAGAATTCCTCAGCCAGCGTGCCTGGCTGAGGAATTCTGGGAGTTGAAGTCCACAAGTCATGAAAGGGCCAAGTTTGAAGACCCCTGTCCTATCCAATTATCTTACCTGGAAAGATTGGGTGCAGCTGTCTTCTGTTATGGAGTCTCCCTTCTCCAATATCTCCTGCGCTTGAGTGGCCAGAATTGGAACCCTGTGAAAAGCCAATGAACTGGCTGTTATAGTTGCTCCCTGGAGAATCTTAGAACTTAAAAATACAGAGCCAGCAGAATTCAGAGCTGAGGAAGCAAGCAGAGCATCCTGCATGTAGCTAATAGGTCACATACTTCTCATCCCCATGGAGGTAGTGTCCAGAAATCCCGGATTACATCATCTATTATTCTCAATCTGCAAAATACTGGGGAGGGATGGGAATCTAGTCCAACCCACCTAAAGGGCGTGATGTTTGGAAAACTGCTCTAGATATTTCTCCTATTTTTCTCAGGATGTTCTCCCATCATTACGTTCAGAATACTGCTAAAGCATCCAAGAGCTAGAGAACAGCCTGGGTAGTATAAGAGGTCTTGTTCAGCACTTCTAGACAGAAGAAGGCTCCTTTGCCTCCAGATGCAGCTTTTCTGAAAGAAAATGTGAGCATGGATGTTCCCCCCCCCTCCCCATCATTGTGAGGCGAACTCTACTCCCCTGGCAGACTCCATCCTACTATTCAGTTACTACTAATACAAACTAAGCCTTCAAGTAAAAGTCTGAAGGTCATGGTCAGGTTCTGAGAGTTCCAAGTCAGAGAAGAAAGGATTCTGATGGCTGACTGGCAGAAGAGACAACCTTCATAACTTTTTCCTGAACTTATAGTCTTCTATACCCACCTCAGTAACGGTTCCAAAGGACGGTAGGTCCTCTAGGATAGTAAGAGAAATTGCAAGGCAAGGAGATGGGAAATCACTAAAGATCGCTTCCATTGATGGGAGCACACTGAGCAGCAGAAAAGTAGCATTCAACCCAGGGAGTGAATGGCCAAGAAGTATATCAAGCCCTCCCTTTCTAGCAGTATTTTAGCTGGGTGCTCTTGAATGAGGACATTCTTGCTCATGATTTCCTGTTATCAAGTAGGGAACTGGACCATACTCCACAGATTCAAGAAATCTGCTCTGAGTAAATCTGGACCAACATTATAACTTCACCTATGTTTATTTTAAGGTGGACTCTACTTTAATAGTAACTACCTTAACCAAGGGAAATCAAAGGGACTCATAATAAAAGCAGTGTCGTATACAGTATATTGAAAGCAGAGAATTCATACTTCATTTGCCAGATGATTATTTGGCTTTATTAAAAGAGAAGCAATAAGGTGCAGGAGAAAGCCTTCAGGCAAATCTCTTGTAAAAGTGTTTACCAACTCAAAATGCCACATTGGCAAAAGCCCTTCCTGAATCCCACTTACAAATTTTGATAAAACTGCAACATCCTTTCTCCAGAATTGTACGCAATAAAAGGTTACTCAGTGTGGTTATGTGTATGTGCGCGTGCAGCACAATCGGAACTTTTGTCCACAGCACAAAGTTAATCTATGGAATTCAGTACTGCAAGACATAGCACCGAGTTAAGAAATAAACAAGGATGTTTATTCCCCAATTGGTGGGGAATAATAGGGAGACTGGACTTCCACACTTGTGCCAAGCTTGTTATGGATTTCCTAGAGCCATTTAGTTTGACAGTGCGGGAACAGCATACTGCAATAATTAAGGCTTTGGTCCAATCCCAGCAAAGCTCCTTTGCACTGCAGGCCTTGCTAGAAAAAAGTCAATAAACAGGGCTCCTGGGATCTCTTTTCCTAAAGACTGACTAACTGATTAGCCCTAACATAACAGCTTCCAAGAAAGGCTCCTTGTTTGAGACAGTGCAGGACAAGGACTGTTTACTCTCTCACAGGTGTTGCTCGGTATTTGGTCCAAAGCTCTCATTCACGTTGCGCTGGAGATGGATGGCTAAATTTGGGATACGGAGAAGTGGCTGTTCCACCCGCACTAGCTGTTGCTCCAGCCGCCCTGTGGACAGGTCCTGCAATGAAACAGAAAGCAGTATAAAACCATTGTTGTTTGAATTGAATGAGTAAATCTCATGATTAAAAAAAAGGACAGAATAGAGGAAAGCTATACAGCAGGGGTGTCAAACTCAATTTCATAGAGGGCTGCATCAGCATTGCGGTTGCCCTGGGGGGCCGGGTGGGTGTGGCCAGGGTGGGTGCAGCATACTGGGTCGGCATGGATGGAATGGGTGTGGCCTACTGGCTGGACATGGCCAGCTCTACATCGTTCGCATCAAGGGTGCCTGTGGGGGCCTGGGCAGGAGTGGGACAGATCTGAGGTCTCTGACAGAAGGGGGTGGGACTGGGGCAAGTGCCAAGGCATGGTCCATTTCTTCATTCTCACAAAGGGTGACACCTCCACAGCATGCATCTAGGGGGCGGGGCTGATGCGGCAGGGGCTGGTTCCTCGCTGTTTCTAGATGGCTTTGTGGAGCTAAGACTGAATGCGTTTCAGCATAGATGGCCACCACAAAATTGTACATTGGCTCCCGGCAGGCCTGGGCCAAGGCAGCGGGGGCCGTTCTCTCACTGTTTCCAGGATGGCTTCACAGGCCACATGAAACCACTTCGTAGGCCGTATCTGGCCCCCGGGCCTTGTGTTTGACATGTCTGCTATACAGGAAACAGTTCCAGCAAGTAACTCTGTCTTAGCAGTTATCAAAAGAAAACCAACTCCAATGGCCCAAATAAATGTATCATTGAACTTTAACTAAGAACAGGTGGAGAATTTCATGGCTCTGATTTTTATCCCAATAGTTTTATTTTTAATGTCCCAGCCCCAGTGTTTAGTGGCCGGGAAAGAGGAAATGTAGTAATCTTTAACAACACTGCTGCCAAATAAGAAACTGGAGATTTGAAGAGAGATCCTTTGTATTATATCTATTTCAGCCTCAAGTGCTTTCAAGATGAACTTTTCATTGACTGTTATTGACTTTACAACAAAACTACAAAAATTCCACAGGATTCTATTTTTTGTGCAATTCACTTTATTCTTCAGAGACTAGTCTGCTTAAGCAAATACTCGAGGTAGCACATAAGGAAATGTGTGCTGGTTTCAACACAGGAAGAAATATCAAGTTTTAGATCCAATCTTTATCTACCTCCATTCAGCAAGGATATTACCATACTTTAGTGCCTTCAGCTCTTCATCTAGAAGTTATCCACTGTTTAATAAACTCTCAAGTCCTTAATAAATCAGTTTCACATAATTGGGTGATCCAGAAATATTGGGAATGGAGTTCCCATGATTGCCAGCCATCTTGATGGCATGAAATTTTGGAAATCATATCTGGAGAATGCAAGGAAGAGATAATCTACACTTGCAGGCTTCTTATTGACACACTATAGGCTGGCTGGTAACAGGGCTTCTTTAGGTTTTCCTTCCTTCCTTCCTTCCTTCCTTCCTTCCTTCCTTCCTTCCTTCCTTCCTTCACTCACTCACTCACTCACTCACTCATTCATTCATTTTCTATAGCCACTCAATCAATAAGTCTGGAAAGTTTACAATTCAAAAAATATATTACAATTAAGACATGAAAAACATTTTAAAACAAGAAAAAACAATGAAAAACATCCAAATTAATATACATAGCAGCCAAGACAGTTGGCCTGTTGCAATAAAAACAGGAAAGGGGGCTCTTGACACATTCAGCACTGCAGGCTCAGGAACATGGCCAGCATTTTAGGGCTTTACAAAAGGCTATCAGGATTGGGGCCATTCTAATCTCCAAAAGGAGGATGTTTCATAGGGCAGGAACTGGTCCCCTTCAATTGATGGGATCTAGAGTATGCCCATTCTGCTAGATTGAGTTGGACAGGTAGAGACTCTTGGAAAAAAGACAATCCTTCAGGTTAGCCGGTCCCAAAGGAATGCATATTGCACGAATTAAACCATTATGGTTTGTAAGTCCTAATTTATACTTCCTTATCATGTGTGAACCATGTTTTTCAATATGTCCCAATTTAAATAATGTGACGCATAAGTCTGCTGTTCATATAAACAAACTCTTGGTATGTTTCTTGTATGCGTGAAGCCCCAAATACCTGATTCAGTATTTTCTACTTCTCCACATCCCTTATACATATTGAAAAGCTAGAGGTTTCAAGAGTCCCCTTCTCACACAGCAGGCCTAAAGAAATAAGAATCCAATATCTACCTGGGAAAACACATATCAAGAGGGACAAGTGTTGGCACACAAAGAAACTAGCAGCTCACGGAATGCATCTTTGCCAACTGCTGAAATCTGCCCTTTTAGCCTTCTACTGTTTTGCATGGGTGTGCAGCAATTTAAATCTGAAGCAGAAAAAAGTGTTTTGCAAGGGACACAGAGCCTTATGCACAATATGCACTTTTGTGTTCCCTTCTGCTTCCAATGCAAAGCACTGCGTATGCCTAGGGCAGTGGTGGCAAACCTATGGCACGGGTGCCAGAGGCAGCACTCAGAGCCCTCTCTGTGGGCACGTGCGCCGTCGCCCCAGTCCTAGGCTTTCAGCTGGGTTTTATAAAACCTTTTTGCTTTAGGCCTCCGCTGCCATGTGCAAAAAAAAAAAAAAAAAAGATTCAATCAGTCAATTTCAACTTCTCGCAGGAAAAAAAAGATCTTGCAAAGTTGGAATTGATTGCTTGAACCTTTTAGTCCCACCCAGTCTGCCGTTACCACCACAGCCACGCCCATCCAATTGGCCATGCCCAGCCAATGGGCCACACCCACCTGGCACTCAACGATGCATAAGTGGGTTTTGGGTTTGCAGTTTGGGCACTCAGTCTCTAAAAGGTTCACCATTACTGCCCTAGGGGTACATTTTAAATGTATTTTCAGATGTTCTTAAAAACATGAGAACAAGAAACTTATGTGAATAAAGGCAAAACCCATTTCATAATCTGGGAAAATTACCACTGAGTGCAAGTCTTCTCAGAAGTAGTCTGTTTATAATAAACGGGTTTTAGCCTCAATTTTATTTTCCTTATTTATTATGAGATGCAATGTGCAATTTGTACTACTTTTTCAAACCTAAATCGATAAAATTAACTTCCCACCATTCTTCCAAGAGCAATCAAACACAGCCTTGCTGAATTTATTTTTAAGATGTGGCAAGATTTTCCTGTCCTTTTGCTCTTAAGTTTTGAGATCCAAGTAACATTCAACACTTCAGGAGTATTTCTGATAGCAGAATATATGCTTTGTTCATTTAAGTAACATAGGAAAACTAATTTTAGAAACTAAAGTGGCAAGGGAGCTAGAGAGAGGACACTAAAAGGCAAATACTTTAAAATTTCAGTTAGTTTTAATTAATTCCCAAGAAACCCTTGAGAGGTTTTGTTGATGTCACATAGTAGATTCAGAACTAAACCTGCAGTTACAGCAGTCTTGCAACTTTAAATACACAAATTTACCTATCTAAAGTTAATATCTATTTATTAGGTATGCAGATTTTTTTCTAGAGCACCCCTTTAAAAAAACTCTTTAAAAGTTTAAGTTTAAAAATGAGTGTTTGGAGAAACGGAATTTTTTTTAAAGAAAAAATGTATCTACTTTTTCTACTTTAATATAACTTAAGAACAATTTTCTCATCCCAGACAGACAGAAAAGGAACAGACATATTTTGGTTTCTGTCACTTCTCCGTATATTTCAAATCGCAAACAGCAGCAATAGCAATCTTTGTTTCCAGGCACGTTAAATGAAGAGAACATTAACTTCTCTGAACATGTGCAAATGATATGTTCCAATACATTAGTAATCACACCTATAACATCTTAATAATGCAATTCTATACAAAAGCAAAATCTGCTTTGTTCAAAAGCTCTGTGCTCAGGTGGAGGTAGACAGATTTGCATCTCTGATAAGAAGTAACATCAGATTTTGAGTGTATTAGTCATTTGTGGTTTTTAGTTCCACTCAGAAAATATTAAAATTTGGCTTTGCACCATACGCAAAGTCAACGAGCAAAATGCTGCATTACACACTTTAAATGACTCTCCAATCATTTATAAATAATATTAGGCATCCGGGTCCTCTGAGCGTACTGATTACACCAGGACTGAAAGCCTGATCCAGTAATTCATAGAAGTGCTGAGGCTTAACATTCTTATGGGCTCTTTCTGTAATATTATTGCTTCCATTTCCAATCACGAAATGAATAGAAAACATTGTATTCTACACAAGGCCCTAGAAATCTATTTTATAACACAAACATTGACATTTGGATGGAGGATTAAATGCCAACACACATTTATACATGTTTGCATTTAACCCTCCAACATCTTCAGTCCCAGAGAACAGTGACTGTTTCACAAAGCAACTACTAAAAAGTCAACTAAAAATCATGAGTTGGTTCTGGTTCTGTAAATCAGGTTACTTAACCATCTCAAGGCACCTTAGATGGGAAAATTGCTGTTAACTTTTTGCTATGAAATATCTGGTTTTTTTCTTATGTTTTCTTGGGGTCCATGGGAAGAAATCGACTACAGTTGTTGCCATGCATTGAGGTACCGTAAATGCCGGCGTATAAGACAACTTCCGCGAGCGCTGAAATCGGCGCCAAAGACGGGGGTCGTCTTATACGCTGAGTCGTCTTATACGCCAGAAATACTGGTAGTTTCCGGCGTATAAGACGACGTTCTAGGAATGCGGTCCGGCTATAAAGACGGGGGTCGTCTTATACGCCGGGTCGCCTAATACGCTGGCATATACGGTAATATAAAAGTAGATCTTTTTGTGACATCCTTATAATACTAGATGGAGAAAGAAATGAGTCTCAAGTTCTTTTCCAATTGTACGAATCTAAGAATGTAGAACAAGAGTAATTCAGGCAGGACTGACCTTGAAAATTACTCTTCCCGCCACAGAGAGATCACGGTCAAACCAGGTGTTCCAGATACCGCCTCCATATGTTTCCACAGCCACCTGGACTGTACCTTCCTGATTACATGTTGAAGACCGTTTCACCTGGAAGAGACACAACCATAACCTCACGTCTCCCCAAGAGTCGTGTTCAATTGCTATGTGGCACTTTAATGTCATTTTTAAAAGAAATAGGCTGTGAATACAAAAACAGAAATCCTTCCAAGAAGTGTAAGAAATAGTGCCACCATATAGGAAATTGTAGCTGAGGAGAAGAGGATGAAGCTCTACTGGTTGAAGTACAACCAGACCAATGTGCTTAGGAATGTGTTAGCTTAGGAATGTGATAGCAGGGAAAATTAAGATAATTAGTAGAAGCAGGAAAGAAAAATCCAGCCAAGAGCAAAAATATCAGACAAGGATTATATCATTGCTTACCCGCAAACAGGGACTGTCAGTGTGAGCTCCAACCAATGTGAAGCCATTACCTGGTTGGAATTGTCCTCCCACAGCAAAAGCAACCAACGTTGAAAAGTTTCGGGTCACAAAATACTGAGGCCCAAAAAAAGTACAGAAAGAAAGAGAGACATCAATATTTTGCTTTGTCTCTCCAGGGAAATATCTGGAGGGACTTCCACCCCACCCTCCATCTCTTTCAAAATAAAGGCAACACAACTATAAATCAGAAGGAAGGTACAGAAATGTCATTATGTTCATCCTCCTCACCTTTCTGTCAGGCTTGATATCCCAGTGTTCAGTTTCTTTCAGTTCCTGGAAACCAGCCTGAAGCAGGCGGTTCCGACATTCAGCAACCACTGCAGGAAGGAAGAGGAGAAGCAATCACAAAAGGAAACAAACAGCAAAGGCATCTGGCAAGAAAGCTTGCTGTAAAATTCCTCCAGAGATCCACAATCCTGAGTGACCTCCAAATTAACAGGATGCGATGCAACTCTACTGATGCTCATCAGAATTGTTTGACACACCTCAGGAACAGGTGGTGTGATGGTGATCTTATCCTGGGTACCTTCAGGCAGCTTTCCCCCACTTGGGCTGGGACTGCAATTCCCCAAATTGTCCTTAGCTTTTGGCCTAGCTAGTTGAGAATTCTGAAAGTTGCCATCCCAACAAAGTTGGAGGTCAATAAAACCGAAGAGCAATTTTAGGGTTATAATTATTAGGAAGGTTGTCCTGAGACTGTCAACACAACTTTGGCCCTAAGGCCTCAAGATGTGATCTTCCTCTGCAAGTCTTCCTCTGCACTTACTTTTGGTTTATTACACTTTGGATTGCAGATCAAGACAGAATGTACAAGATGCTTACCCAAGGAAATAAGACAATTATTTAAGAAGCAAAGAGGCTAGACAGAAACAAAGCTGTTACATCAGAAATATGTCTGTGCATGCAAGAAATGCATATACATACAGTGCAAATATGATACATTTTATACATAATTTCTAAATAGATCCTCATTAGCATGGAATCTGAATATTTACTCTGTGCCTCGTGTTAGAGAATGAATTGCTAAAAGTTCCTCCCAAATTTTCCCCATATAATTTCAGTACCTTAATCCAAAATTTTTTAAAAAATTCTAAGAACAGAGCTTTTTATATTTTAATGACTCTCTGAAGCCATGCTTTAAAAAGAGTGTAGAAGTATAATCCTGATGGGAATAGTCCACCCCAGTCACACTAGCAGAAGTGGCATGCTTTGGACTCTGCCAGCCAAGGATTTTGGGCTGGCAAGGCCCAGAAGAAGAGCCTTTTCCACTATGGCTCCCTGAAGTGGATTGTTTTGGCCTTCCAAAAGACCTTGAAGATATGGCTATGCCAACTAGCCTGGGGTCCCATTGGGGATATAGTACTTTGGAGGTGGCTAATGAAGTAGGTAACATCCCACCTCCTCCCTGTGTGTACACTTTGCTCCCTCCCTCTCCATCCCAATTAGTTTTATTTGAATTTAATTTTAATTGAATTCAAATTTATTTGAATTTAATTTTATTTGAATTTAAAATTTATGGTCCTTATTTATTGTCTTAACATTATATAGTGCATTTTAGTTGAATGTCTATAAGCTACCTAGAGTTGCTGCTGGTGAGATGGGCGGCATACAGGTTTAATAAATAAAAAAATGACATTTTAATATAGGGGAGAGGACCTTAACCAATACCACTGCATGCTAAACATGGATGCAAATATTAATAAACCAGTTAAGTTATTTAATATGAACATCTAGGACCATTTCCACACAACTCCTTAATACCAATTTGTGGCTTTTGTGTTAAGCTTCTTGACTATTTTGAAGCAGCCACCATTTCTGATTAACATTAGTTGGAATTTGTATCCATGGCACATGCTCATGTTACACAGCCTGAGTAATTTAATCTTTTGTGTGAATGTGCCTGCAGTCAGAAGAGTCTGCAGAATCTGATACTTTTGTCAAAATGATGAAAGTAGGTTTTTACTGCAAGCTTCACCCTTTTCATACATTGTGGTGGTACAATACACATACAAAAGGGGGGAATATGCTGCACAATGCTTACATCATCTAACTTTTTTGACCTCCCTTGCAGATGCTCCTGCCCACAATACCTGTATAATACGCAACTTATGTTTGGCCATTGAAAATAGTGTTATTTTGCTTCAGAGGTTACAGTTCTGTAATTCTGATGGAGATGCAAAAGTTAATATTGAAAGTACACGAGAACATTCTATTAGCAAAAGATAGGAATATTAAGATCTGTCAGCAAAATGCACATATAATTTCTAACTTTTTTTAAACAGAGAAAAAAGCAATGAATTGGGCAAAATTATGAATTTTATTTAAATAGTTAAGATAATTTGTTGTTTGTCAAGAAGTATTCTAAATATGGACCGTTAAGTCTACTATTAAAGTAAATCCTACGGGTGTATGGAAGAGAAGATTAAGGACATTAAAATTGTATTTGCTGTCTCCGTGTATTACAAAAGAGCAAGCTTCTGCTTCAAAGAAGTAATTAAGGTGCTGTTAATGATTCAACAATATCAAATTATGCTAATCATAGCTTGCAGGGAGCAAAGACAGGGACCAAAGTTCTGCAAAAAAGATTATGAAGGCTCAGGAAGATAGGAAACTTAGGAAACTAAGAAAATGGGAAAGTTATCTTTTAGTCTACCTATGCTCACCAAGTATAATAAAAGTTAATAATTTCTCACACTGCAGTGGCACAGAAGAATTGGGACACTAAAAAACATTACTTTGGGAGGTGGAGAAAGACAATAGTAGGAAAAAAAACACAGGAGTAAGAAAAAGAAATGTAACTATATTGGCAAATCAAATGCTGAAACATCCTCATTCAACTTGCTTTTAGCACATTAAAAAAATGAACTTGTATTGCACTATCTGTGTCCTGAGTGAATATTCTAATGCTGGGTAAAAGTCTAAAAAAGGGACAATGTTTAAAAATCAAGCCTATACAGGAGTTTTTACATGTTAACTGTGAGGCCAGGCCTAAGATTCAAGAAAAGGCATAATAAGCCCGGCAACAGCCGGGCAAAGGTGCACAGCCACCCGGGAAGGCCTCTGGTGACACCGGGTCGGCGGCAAAGCTCCCGATTTCGCCGAATCCCTCTTTCTTACCGTGGTAAGGGGACGGGCTGCGGTGCACAAACTTCAGCAGCTCTTGCGCCGCCGCCTGCACCGCTTGCTTGGAGCTGGTCTGGAAAGGAAAAACACAGCCGAATTAGGTGGGATGCGCCCCATCCCAGTCCCTCCAAAGGGGTCTTCCGCGCCTCTCGGCTGAACTACGCGACCCGACAGATCGCCCACCCAGATGGAGTCCGCCCTCCGAGGTCTTCCGAGCGCCCGCTATTTCCCGCAGCGAGCGGCCTGACGGAAGAGCCGGGGGCGCGAAAAGCGCTTCTCGGTGCTCCTCTACCTGCATGCTCTACCGCCTGTACAACCCCCAAACGAACAGGACGCCGCTGCCCGGGCCACCCCGCCTCGGAAAGAGTGCGATCGGCTCCACCCCACACCGCTCGGCCTGCTGGGGACTTGGGAAGGGAAATTGTGGGTCGGAGCCCTCTGCAGGTGTCCCTTGGTACGACCGAGGGCTATTAGATTTAACCAAGGAAGGAGATTCCCGAAGCTAAGGCCTATCTTCTTGTAAGCGCGTCTGATTCCTAATGAATGACTGGTTTCGGTGTAAGGTTACAGAAGCTGGCCGATTTTGGCTGATTTCAAAAGAGCTATGCAAGTCAGATCTGGTATGAATTTGGATGGGAGACAACCAGGGTGAAAGGCAGTGGCAAAGTACTAGAATATTCTGCCTCCAAAGCTATATGAAGTCACAAGGAATTAAACTTGATTCAAGAGACATTTACAGTACAGCTTTCACCTCCATCCTACTCGGAGTGCCTAGAAGCCTTTTGGAAATGAACAAATTACGCCCTGCTTACTTTTGGTGCCACTGCATTCCTTCAAATCAAGGGTAGGAAACATACTATCCATGGGACCCGAATACCTGCCTTGGTCTCTCCTAATCTCTTTTCCCTCTCTGGTTTTTATAAAGACCCGTTTTAATTTTTTTAAGCTGATTTAGGAAGCTGCAGAGTACTGGCCTCTCATGTCATGTAGCACCAATGTCTTCAGCGTGGAAAAAAGGTGTTATGTATAGAGAGCTACTTCATTTTCCAGCTTAAGGAAATAATTGGAAAGTTGCCATGTTCACCATGGTAAAAAACTTGCTTATCCTTCAATGCCTATGGTGCCATTTTTGTAGTCTGACCACCATATGTTTTCTGGCTCCAAAGATTGCCAATTCATAGTTCTGCTTTAGATCTGCTTTATTCATCACATTTTCTATTGTGTTAACATTATGTATTCTCACCAAGTGTCTTCAGGAGCACCTATAAAGCTTGTTTCTAGCACTTGTAAAGTTTACAGAGTCTCTCATCCAAATAGGATGGCCCACGGTGAAGTAGAGTTATTGTCATAAAAGGCTATTCCCTGCCACCACTTTTTTCTCATCCAGAGTAATCTTAGCAGCAAATCCAAAAGAAGAAATATTCTTTCACCTTTCTTTTGCGTGAGAAATACCAATGTATCTTCAACCAATATACGGTAGTCAGTGGTAGTTAATCTGCTTTAAACCTTCTAAGGCATGTGATAAGGTTACAACACTGACACCAAAATTGTCTTTCGAAACAAACTGGACAAAATTTGGACAAAATCCAAGAATATCCCCCCTCAAAAAAAAATTCAAAATTCTAATGATTGATTATATTCAACTAAAAATCTGAGTATATGGAATTCCTAAATCATAGATGACTTCATCTTAATAGGAATGGACTTAAATCTTTTTCTTTCTCACTGTCAGCTGCAGTTTCTGGGAAGAATTAAAAGATGAGAATGCCTAACAAACCCTTTCTATTTAAAGAAACAGAAGACCACCCAGCTCACAGTTAATCCAAAACTTGCATTGCTAGAGGTATCAGATATGGTTTAAAAAGGCAATAACTGAGCTATGTTGCTGAATTCAATAGATTCTCCCTCTCCCCAGCTGAAACAAATGTAATAATAACTATTTTATGACATTAATTAGCATAGGGAATTATTTATCATGAATGGTTAAATCTTCACAGCACTACAAAATTTTGCTTTCTGCAGTAGATTAGCATGCTATTCTTCCAGAAATTATAAAAATGCTTATATTATTTGCATTGAGTCAGAATATGGGCAATTGTAAAAGCCTAGGTTACCCAAGATGATAATTTCTATTAGTAATGTTTCTAAGCTTTAATAAAGATTGCTCACATAAAAAAGGAAGAATAGGCAAAAAACATGCAGTTTGCTAATAAAAAGTTAATGTATTTAAATTAAAGGGTAAAAATAGAAGAAGCAGAGGTCTTGATATATAGTAATTTAGTCAGAACAGATAGTAATTTTTTCTAGGCAGTGTAAATTTTACCTCCATATTCACAACTTGATTTTGGCATCTTCTGCATTTAAAAGGTAGCTGTGACACTTAGTTTTGCTTCAGAGCAGTTTGTCCACTCACCCCAAAATCTATGATCTAGGTCAACATGTTTGCTGCCAAGTGCTAATGCTGAATAAGGAAGAACTGGCTTATGTATATGCATTCTTATGTGAAGGGGGGAATAGCACATGGAAACACTTGAACAGTCAATCACATCCAGCACTTGTGCCTCGGTTTTGTGCAGAAAATCAGCATTTTCTCCTCGGTAGACATGATAACAGCGGGTCATCATTGCTTCATTTGCAGTCACGCCTGTACTGGAAATCAAATTAGTCAGTCCCCTTCTCATCAAATGGAACAAACAAGTTAAGACTACAACAATACTCCCGTGCCCCACGCCTGTAAGCCAAGGGAACAAGAGAGCCTGTAGGATAAAGGAGTGATCTGAATTTCCTCTTATGAACGTTTCACCATAATAGTACTTTTTCTTCTAATTTCTTTCTTTCTTTAGATTTAGACACTATCCCACTCCAGAGGGACTCTGGATAGGTCACGGTTTAAAATAAACAACAATATATAAAATACAATATGCAACAACATATGCCTAGGCAACACGTCTTGAGCCACTTCACATATGATTTGTTAAAAGCCTATGATTTGAGCATCCAACAGCGTAGGTAAAAACACAGCAGTGGCAGCACATTTCAGGGAAATCTGGAATAGAGACACTGATAAAAAGATGAAAGCCATTTTATACAGAATCGCACGGTGTGTGTGTGTGTGTGTGTGTGTGTGTGTGTAGAAGCACCACCGCTATGCCATTCATAGTTATTTGAGGCTACCAGAGAATTGCCTCATCTGTGGATCTTTTCTTGTCCAGCTGCCCAAATATTTTTTCTGCCCAAGTTCTAACATGTAACCATACAATATTTAGCTTTCAAAATTTTCACACTTAACAATCTTGATTGATTCAAGTGATATCCATAAAATGTAGTTTTAGGGGCTGGCAATTATTATGGAACAGTTCATTAAATCTTTCCATCCATCTAGCATTCTACTCTTTCCATACTGTCAGCTTATCTTATTCTTTTCTATCTTGAGCAGTGGGCTTGATTCATTCATAAAAAGCAGCATCTGTCTTAATTTAATCTCGTCTTATAATTTTATACAGTACTGTAGAGAGTATTTGATGCTAACATTTCACTCTGGAAATAAGCAGGATTATAGATCGACAACAAAGATAAAAATCAAAAAATCCATGGAATTTGCCTTTGCATTCACAGTCAACTGAACCTGAAGTTTCAAACTATTCAAATAGAGCTTCGAATATTAAAATAGTCATCCAAGTCCCTTCCCAATAAGTATGGAAAGTTTTGCAGTAATATTTTTTAAAAATGTAATAAATGTATGTTGAATGGTATATTATAATTCTCTTCATTTCTGACTCACTACAGACATTTGTGTGAATGTAAAGAAAGTCTCAGTATTGCAGCTCTCATACTAATGAAGTAGTCCTCATGTGGCCCTCATGATGACAATTTGATTTAGAAAACCTGTGTATAGTTTGATAGTTCATTGTGTATAAGAACAGCAGAGAGAACCATCAGCCTTGAAAGAAAACCCACTGTGGGAAGGAAGTGACTTTTTTAAGCAAGGGAAAAAAATGGTTGGTCGAAAAAGAAACAATAAACTGAATTAGGGCTAGAGCTTCTGAAATGTCTAACTCTGCTTCCATCTAGTGGCTAACTGGATTCTTGCAGACCAGCTCTGCTAGCCCTCCCACGCTAAAAAGAAGGTACATGACTTTCCATCACTTTGGGATTTGCATGTTCAAACCAATAGCAGCAGCAGGAAGGGCAAAAGAAAAGAATTCAAATCACAACTATTGCAAGGCAACTCCTACCCACTAACCTACAGAACTGAGCAGAATATACTGGTAGAGATAGTAGATTATTTTTTTGGCTATTTTAATTCTTAACAATATATATCTTGATCTAGGATCTGCATATATTGTCTTCAGTCCTTGGAAAAAGTAACCTACACAGCAGCAGACACGTACACAGGGAAGATGCTTCCAAAAACTAAATTTGGATTAATGAAGCAACTTCAATTTAATTTTAATTCATAAAATTCAGCATGATGGCTCCATGCATGTTAATTCATTTTCTCTTTTGATCATATTGAAAATACAATTCTGTGGCAACTTTGGGAAGATAATAAATGAGGGATACATTCAGTTCTGGATCAAGCAAACTGCAAAGCTACAGATATTCTAAAAAGCTGTTTAAGAAATCATTTTCTCAATAACTTCGGCTATTGGGCAATTTAAAAAATATAATAAATTAAGGAAAAATTAAAAATTGCTTCTTGTTCCCTAAGGCTGGCTTTAGTGCCCACTTGGGGGAGCTGCTGTTGCAATAATAATTTTTCCTAGTGGTAAATTCTAGGAAACTAACATTTCTGCACATTCTTCATATCAATCTAACTTTGATTTTGGATACTTTACTGGCACAAACAAGCAAATTTTGACAATTTATATGGTGAGGAAAAATAATCAGGAAATGTGACCCAGAGAGGAAAAGTTGTAAAAGGCATAAATTCCAACATTTCTACTGTTTCTTCTCAAGAATCGCCTTTCTTCCGTATACATTCCCAACATCAAAGTGTAGCATTTAAATTTTGCAACCCTATTTCCCCTAGCAATGAGTAAGTGAGAGTAGTTGTTATAGGATAAGGCCATTTTGTAAAGCATCCTGTCTATTTGTGAAGGTCACCAGACTATTCTGAACCAGCCTACCTTGGTCTCCACTCCTGATGTCCTGAAATCTTGTTTCAGCATATCAATAGAAGGATCGACGAATAGAAATTTAGTCAATGCCACACTCTCTGAGTTATTTCAGCTGTAGAAATAACAGACAAACAAACAAACAAAAATCCCTCATTCCTGGGGAAAAGTATAGGTAGTCCTTGACTTATGACAGATCATTTAGCAACCATTCAAAGTTATGGCGGATGCCCCCTTTTCCCCAAAACCCAATTCTGAAGTTCCAATGGTAATCCATGCACCCCCACCTCCTGTGGTCAAGTAACCCCATTTTGGGTACTCGACAACCTGCCTGCATTTACAGCTGTTTGTAGTCATGACTGTAAATCACAGTATTTTTGCTGAAAACCAGCGTTTACTTCCAGTTTTTGGCACAAAATGTCCTGTAGTAAACCAGGAAGGGGACAACTCAGCACGGCCAACTTGCGATGAGAATTAGTAGCAGGACAACTCACTGCTGGACAATTCAACCAATACCAAAGTTAAATTAATTTTGACAGAACCATGGCCAATAATGATAAAATAATGTCAATCCAGAAATGCAAGAATTACAGTAATTTTGACAAAACTGTGGTTGCCGATAATAAATATATTATTTATTAATTATTATTAATAAAAATAAGTAAATTAAAAATACCTGAATGAAACAATGAATGCAGCACTGAATTGTTCTGCGGCAAGTTGTCCTGCGGCAAATAGGCCACAGTAAGTTGGACATGGTGAGTTGGCTGCAGTAAGTTGTCCAAGACCCAGAAAACCATGGGTTTGCTTAATGACTGTGGTATTTGCTTAATGACCATGGCAGTCATTTTACAATCTTTACTGGAGCATTCATTTAACAACCACTGCCCAAATCATAAAATTGGATCATTCACATGACGAACCGCATTATGATTGTCACAAATTACAACCGTAATTGGCAGGTTCCATTATGTTCATAAATCAAGGACTAACAATATGAGTTTGTGTGTGTGTGTGTGTGCGTGTGTGTGTGTTTGGCAGTTTTCCAAGAAACCTAAGCTGTTGGTATGATGGGAGGCCTGTCTGGTCATCAATCTGCCATTCTTTCTGCATATAAATTCCCACTAAATGCTGGAAGGATGATGCATCACCATAGTACTGCAGCCAGCATTCCCCCCCCCCCCCAACAGCTGCAGTCATGGCTTTAGGTTGCCGTGTACAGCCTTTACACTACACGGATGGTAATATAGAGAAATGGCTTACTGAGACCAAAGGCTGCGACATGGGGTGAATTTAATGCATAATGTTGTTTTAAGAAGAGAAAACCAAGCTGGGTAGGTTTTCATAGGGATTGTGAAATTGATTAGAAAGGCTAAAGTTAGCTATCCCATCCTCTGGAACAGCATCTCTTGGACACCTAATATAGGTAGCAATAAAATCATCAGATCATAGGGTCGTAAGGGATCTTGGGCTCTTTTAATCCAACCCCCTACCTTAGGTAGGAGTCCTCATACCATCTCAGACAAAGGTTGCCCCATATTTTCTTCCTCATCCCTGTTTAGTAACTGCTTCAGACAGTGACCATTCACAGATGTGAAAATGATGAAAAACCTTGGCAACCAATCCTCAGATGTATGACTTTTGCAAGAAGCTGAAGTAAGTTCATAAGCATTGTTGCGGCTTCATTTTGCAACTACTTGGCTATATGAATGAATTACTGGTCCTAATTGTGGTTGCTAAAGGAGGACCACTTGTACTGTCCACTATTCTGGGATTCTGGAAGGCCCTTAAGACCTATCTCTGGTCCCAGATCAGGGGTAGTGTATTTGTTGTGTCTTTATATTGTTATGGCTGCTTTTTAGTGCAGACTGTTTCATTTTGTTCTTATATTTTTAACTGCTTTAAGCGTACTTTTTATTGTTGTAAACTGCCCTGGGTTGTCATTATTGTTTAAATAATAATAGCTGATGATAAATTTAACTATGAAATCTCCTAAAGAAATCTAAATTCAGGTACCAGGAAACACTAAGGTAAGACAAGAGTGCCAGCTAATGGAAAAACAACCTGCTTCCAAGCCATAGGTATCCATTAGAAATTGCTGTAACTTTACGATGCATTTATTGGATTTGCACCAAACACATTCCACAACTGATTCAAATTATACAATTGCATCATTTGCATGATGATACCATGATGCTCATGATGTCAATTCCCATCTGTCTGGACAGCCATGTCCCAGTTCCATAGAGCAGAGATCCCCAACCTTTTGGGCACCAGGGACCGGTTACATGGAGAGAGGTTTTTCCATGGACCGGAGGGGACGTCGTTTTGTGTGCTGCCTGCATCCTGTGGATGGGGCTTTTCTTGTTTGTGCAGACCAGATGCTGGCATGCCGCAGCCCAGTACTGGTCCACAGACTGGGGATTGGGGACCCCTGCCATAGAGCACTGTACCTTGCTAAAGAGAATCTTTGTAAATTGAGATGAGCCACAGCTCAAACATTGTGAGACACAATGGTCTGTGTGGCATTGACATGAGTTTGGTACAAATACTACAGTAAGTACAAAAAGACTCAAAAGTTTATCTCAGAGGAAACTTTGCTTTAACAATAACCTAGAAAATCTAGAACAGAGTTATGTGAGCTTTTTCAATCGCTAAAACTCTCATGCCACAAATGTTAGCCCACCAAATGCCGAGTTCAACTTTCAACATTTAAACAACAGCGTGCGCAACAGGTTTTGCTATCAAGAGTTCTCTCAGACCACAGTTCACAAATGATAATTGAGAAAGGAGTATTGGAAATTGTGGAGAATTTAGACCCTCTAACCTGGATCTAGTATCTGGGGGAATTCACAGAGAACTAATCATATTTTTCAGGACTCCAAAGATTGACTCATTCACCAATCTAGTATCCTACAGACCACGGGTGTCAAACTCACCACATCACGTGACGTGTCATGATGTATCGCGACTTTTTTTGCATTGCCGGAGCTGGGGTGGGCACGGTCTTCGTATGATGCAATCAGCCCATGGACCGGCAGTTTGACACCCCTGCTATAGACAGTAGGTGAATAAAAGCCTATATAGTATTCATTTGCTTCTTGATTTTCAATTTTCTAATTGGATTAAAGAAGGCAATACTGTATGCGGCACAGAAGAAAAAGTAGGATGTTGATCTGGAGTTCACACATTTCAGTTCCAAGAGTATCCACCTCATTAACTTTCTGTTATCTATCCATGCAAAGGGTGTCTTTAGCTATCTCAGCTATGATAGATGTCACCCTTTATAATTCTCAAAAATCAATGCTACATCTAAGCCAGGAGTGGAGCAGAGGGCAAAGTGCCACTCTTTGAAGAACTCAGAATAGCAGACCAACCCTGAAATCCAATCCATTTCAAGCAGAGAAGTCTTCCCTCAGATGCTGGAGACACACACACACACACATACATGTTATGCCCACCAGCTTTCATTCCATGGGACATCCTCTGCTGCCACTCAAGATGTCATTTCAGCTGCTTAGATCTCCATGACAACCAAAGACAACCCGGACAAACATCAAAGAGACAGAAATAGGCCATATTGCCGTTCATTGCCCAAGCAGAAACCAGTGGGCTCTTTCCTTCTGAAGAAGAGGAAGGCAAGAACGGCAGAATATGAGGGACCTAAATCATATGGCTAGGACTGATGGTGAAGAAGCAGGCCTTCCCTCTTGCTCCAGTCACATAACTTCTGAGTAATGGTACAAGAGCTGCTAAGAACAGTGCAAGCCTTTTTTATGCCATTCATATATGAATATACAATGATACACAAAGTGCTAAATGAAAATTGATGAAAATTGAGGGCACAGATGGAAGATGTCTTTGACTAATAACCTAGTAAACTGGGGGAGAACCAGTTTGAGCTTCTTTTTAACCACTTGTCTGTTTCTCAGGCTTAAAGCATACTTTTATTTTTTATTTTTGAATATTGTTTTGCTTCTGCTTATTTTCTCAAGGTCATCTCTGTGGCTCTCTACAGTCAGTTCTCTCTATTGACATTTCCTAGCAGTGGAAAAAATTATTATGTATCAGATATAATGACAGCTTTTTTCCTTCATCCAGAGAGGCCTTTACTCCAGCAACCTGACTCTGGTAATCAATATAAGTCAAGAGAAGTTATGTTGGGTTTTAAATTAAATTAAATTGGTGTTGTAACTGAGGCAGCCAATCTTCACTAGGCCCACTTCCCCATCTCACCTTAGCAATACATGTCAGGTTTTGAATATTAATCTACACTAGATTGTCTGAGTCTAAGGCAGCCTACCACCTGTGTAGTAGGAGCAACTAGAAGGGATTATATCAGTGAACAACCAGTTCTCTGTGTGGATGCTACTTCCGGAAGTCCATTCTGGGCTTGGGCAACAAAAAATTAGCTTCCGGTTCTGCCACAGTGGTGCGAACCGACTGAATCCCACCACTGGATTATATCATTGTGTTGGATCCTCTTTATCCTGCCATAGTCTCCTATATGGACATTATTGAAACATTTGTGTGTGCCAGTATTGCAGATTGAACCTAAGAACTTCTGTGGATGCGAGTTGCTCTACATTTTGAGCTTAGACTATCTTGCTTATGGCCCCATAAAGCTGAGGCTGAAGCTCTGCTAATGTTCTGGTTAATATTTTTTAAGCTCAGTAGACAATAAAGTTGCCCCTTTCTAATTCTTCATGTGTGAGTTTTGGGATTTTCTCTTCTGGAACTCTTTTCCCAAATTCATTGTTTGATGAACTAGAGCAGTGGTTCTCAACCTGTGGGTCGGGACCCCATTTGGGGTCGAACGACCATTTCACTGGGGTCGCCAAACAAGGCTGTCCGCCATTTTTTCCCCCTTTTCTTTGGCCACGCCCCTGGCACCCGGTGATGTATAAGTGGTTGGGGGTCACCACAACATGGGGAACTGTATTATGGGGTCGAGGCATTAGAAAGGTTGAGAACCACTGAACTAGAGTGTAACAGTATTTGTTGACTAATGATTGTAAATTGAGGATAAGCAATGGTCCTAACCAGGAGGGAGGATGGCAACGCCTCCAGGTTCAGTGTAAGCTTTAATGCCCTGCAGAAGAACAAAAGAGGGAATTATAAATTGTGAGGGATAAGGAGCAGCTACATCAGCCCCAAGTGAGAAAGAAAATGAGCTCTTCCGCAAAGCATTAGAGGATTGATGGTGGAACTGTCGGTAAGATCTATATTATACTGTTTTGAACGAGGGCTTCATTTTATGCTTTAGAGTTTTATTGTTTTTAATTGATTTTGTGTACTTACTGTGGAAGTTTTAAATCTGTATCATGGATGTTTTATTATGTAAATGTTTTTATTGTTGTGAATCATCAGGAGTCCTTAATAGATTACAGCAGTGCAAAAAGTGTGATACATAATTAAATAATAAAATGAGCTTCCTTTCCTTATCATCCTTCTGTTGGCCTCAGGGTTATTCCCTGTTTGCTGATGCCCCCCCCTTTTTTTTTTGAGAAAGAGAGCGGAGGCATAGTTTGAATACTTTGCCATAAGCAGGGGAATAGCTGAATAACAAATAAAGGGTACAGAATAATCTTTGCTTTAAATTACGCAAATGTCTTATAATTTTTGCTTTTGGTATTAATAACTGTAAATAATGTTTCTTATTCAGTTATAAATTTATATGCCCCCCCTTCAGTGTCTCTTCTCAGCTCTCTATATAACCCCTTTAATATATTTAAAAATTGTGCAGCTAATTATAGTATAATTTTAGTGCTTTAGCTAAACACTACAAAATCCAAAGACTTTAAAACTCTAAAAGTGCCAGACAAAAAAAGAATAGGCTCAATCGTCTTCCCAAAGGGAGGGGGTACTTCAACCCCAACAGCTATTTATTCTGTGGATTCCCCACTGTAGAAAAAAAAACTGATTTTGTTGTTTATGTTACATTTAACTATGGCCAAGCCTGAGAACCTAAGAGTGTGAGGAGACAGCACAGATATTCTTGGTCCTGCATGAAATGGACCTAAGATATGTAAGGTTTTATATACCCAATTATGGACGTTGAATGGGGCTCAGAGAGCAACTAGCCATTTCAACATGGAGGTAATATATCACTCACCATCCAGGTTAGCACATTCCAAGCCAGCTTCCTTTTCCAGCCTATCTTCAAAGGCTGTCCCATGAAAAGTGCATTTCAGTTGAGATGGCATGCAGTGGAAACACTTGTGGAAAGAGAAGGAGAGATGTTGCTTGGGAAACAATCTTAGGAACCCACAATTGCTTAACAGTCACAGAAAGAAATTGAGAAAGGATCCGCCCTAATGGATCAGGCGTTAAAAGTGGCAGGGGAAAAGTTTATATTTTCAGGCTTGCAATATTCTATTAATGCAGCCTTACAATAAAGTAGAATTACTCCATCTAGTTCTGTTCCCTGTCTGGTTTACCTGGGAGGGCTGACATCATTAAACCAGCCACAAGTTTACCAGTGCATGTTTGAGTGAAATCAGGTCGTTCTCCTCCAGGTAAGCCAATGCTGGTTAACAACTCCTGACATTGTTATGTGATTATCCTGTATCAGTGCTAGATCCAGGAAAATCCCGACTGTGAAGCTGTTATTTAAGGGGAAGTAAACCCTATCTACTTACCTGAAACCTGAAATCCAAATCAGCTTCAACTTATTCTCTTGCACCCAGTCCTTAGCAATCTGAAAGCATGTGTTTAGTCTTGAAACATCCAATCCTGATCTCACAGAAAAAAGTATAGCTGAATATCATCAGTGTACAGATAGCAAATAGCTCCAGATCTGTAAATGATCCTTGCCAGCAGCTTTATGTAGACTGTAGGTAACCTATGAGAGAAGATGGAATCTTGTAGGTTTCTGGGACCTTGAACTGATGCTTCTCACTATCACCTTCTAATATGATTTATTTATAATTTATGATTTATTACTTTGTTGCTTGTATGTATACTGAGAGCTTATGTACCAAAGACCAATTATTTTCATAAATAAAGTCTGAAGCCTAGAAAGAAATAATTGAAAACTTGATGACATTCTTGGCACTGTGTCCTATCAATCATGTCATCATTTTTTGATAGATTGATAGTGCCATCACTCCTATCAATCATGCATCATTCTGCTGAACACTTAATGCCCACAGTTTTGTCTTATTAAGACACTTAACGCCCACAGTTAATTGTCTTATTGTTACCTTTAATAATATTATTATTTGTTGTTTTGCAGGTACATTGAGATCTTATGCACTGGAGCCAAATTCCTTGTGTGATCTATTCTATTCTATTCTATCTATTCTATTCTATTCTATTCTATTCTATTCTATTCTATTCTATTCTATTCTATTCTATTCTACTCTACTCTACTCTACTCTACTCTACTCTACTCTACTCTACTCTACTCTACTCCATTCCATCCAAAGAGACAAAAATGGAATCACTGCAAAATAGCATATCTTGCTCTCAATCATTTGAGCTGTCCCTATGATCAGTGGTATCAAAAACCACTGAGAGATCCTCTGCTCCTCTGTCTTTCTTCCTTGCTTGCCATATTGTCGCCCATCAGGATGACCAAGAACTGAACCATCTTCCTGGTTGCCCAGTGTGAGGATGGACCCTCTACCATTTTGGGAGAGCAGGAACAGATAAAATCATGCTTGGCCCAATCTTAGACTGTTGGGAAGGGGGCCTGCATCTGAGTTTTCATCAGAAAGTGAAATGGGTTTTTCTTTTTTCTACCAGCATAATGAGAACAGTCTGGTCTGCTGGCTGCTCTTCATTCCTTTCTATGTTATGTCATGTGCCTCCCTACCAATTGGCTTGTATATGCTCTGTTGGCATGACCCACCCCGTCCTGGCTCTTTGCCCTCCATAGCTATTTCATACAGAGCTGCTGGGTGCCTGCCATGAAAGAGTAGACATTTTCTCCCAAGATTCAGTAGCAGAAAGGTGAAATGCTGACTGTTGCTCTCTTTGTGTGTGTTTTTTTTAAAAAAAAAAAACACAGTGAAATTGGCAAAAGTTCTGCCAAGGTTCTCCTTCTAACCTGATATAGACCTATTGCTGTTGGTTTTACTGGTCATTGAGAGGCATATCCACAGAATGGAAAGCAATGGATGGGAAAGGAAGGGAAAGGATACAGAGTAATCCAGCAACTGGGGGCTATGTTTTCTGGCCAGAACACATTACTATGGTCAAAATTGGAGGAAAGATTTGAAATCCAGAAAGGGATTTCATAAATTGGCATCATTTCCAGTCAGTTTAAGCATGGGAGACAAGTGGCTGAAGGCTGCATGCACAGAAGCTCCACAACTGTCTATCTGCCAAGTCTCCATCTGAAGAGGGTCTAGATAATTCAGTTCCTGAAGCTTCTGTGCCAGTTTCTTTGCCATCAGCTTGGCTAAATATAGAATATTGGATACCAGCCTATGGTTGTTCAAATTGGCTGCATCCAAAGCTGCTTTTGAGTGCTGTAAAGTGCTCCCCATCACCACCTTTTAGCTTGCAGGAAACTCTACCTGTCTCAGAGAAATGTTGATAATGTCACAAATCTTTGGCAAGACAGACTTTTTAGAGGCTCTTTTAAGAGAAGCAGGGTGGGATCTAAAAGGCAAATATGGTACAAATTGATATTTAGGATTGTTCAAAATGCTTGGAAAAGGTGGTTTGCAAAATGCATTATGGTGAACTAAGTATCCAGTTCTGAAGTATTAAAGCAGCAGTATCCTTTGAAAATCTATGACGCTCCCTTGAAGAATGTCCCTGATCGTCTCCAGTGTCACTCTTTCCACTGATACTAGCAGAGCAAGAAAGAGCTGGACATGGATACACCGTGCAGATAGTCAAGGACAATCTTCAAAGCAGCTGCGGCATCTTTGCAAAGGATGTGTTCAAGCGTGGGAAATCAGAAGTCCAGGCAGTTAAAATAAATATATAGGTTTATTGCAAGCTTCCAGTCTCTACAAGAATCTGAACTACTAACAGTCAAAGCAAATTGGAGGTAGAGAAGAGTCAAAGGAACTCCAGGTGGGCTGGACATACATCTTTTGTCAGCATGAAGGGACTTGAGATTGATGACGCATTTGATCTCTCCCTCAGCCACAGCCTGGTCATTTCCTACAAGATGGTTATTTTAATGCTTCAAAGAAAGATGGTTTTTTAAATGATTGGCAAAAGCTACAACTATCGTTATTGGGGAGAATTTCAGTAGTGAAGATAAATGTTTTACCAAAGTTTCTTTTTTTGTTTCAGATGATACCCATTTTAAAGAAGGATGCTAATTTGGATGAGTGGCAGAAGGGTATTAATAAATTTATTTGGGGCGGGAAGAAATCAAGGGTAAAGTTTAAGATTTTACAAGATGCTCGAGAAAGAGGTGGACTTAAAGCACCAAATTTGAAATTATATTATGATGCGGCCACTTTAACTTTAGTAAGTGACTGGCTCAATTTAACAAATAGAGATATTCTTGTTCTTGAAGGGTGGGATTTATTATATGGTTGGCATGCATATTTAATTTTTGATAAGAAAGTAGATTTGGTCTTTAAGTCACATATTTTAAAATATGCTTTACTTCGAGTTTGGAAAAAATATTATTATAAGTTAAATTATAAAATACCTATTTGGGGGATCCCTGGACAAGCAATCCAGGGGGTTTACAAGGGGTGAATTTTGACAACATTTCGTATAAAGAGTTACATACTTGGTCGGGTACTGATTGGCAATTAAAGTCTTCTGATGTGTTAAGGCAAGAAAACATTTTACAATCGTGGTTTCAGTATTTGCAAATTGTGCAGAGATGGATTTTGGATAAGAAAGTGGGAATTACTTTAGTAGATGAAAATTTGGTAATTCAGATCAAGGATCAGAAATGTGCCCATATTAAAAGAATTTATAATGAGTTAATAAAATTGGATTCAGAAACAGAGTTAGTTAAAGATTGTATGATTAAATGGGCCCAGAATATTCAAGAACCGATCTCGTTGGACTTATGGGAGGTAATTTGGACTAGAAATGTTAAATTTATGCAGGCCCAGAATTTGAGGGAAAATTTTTACAAAATGTTTTATAGATGGCATCTGGATCCTAAAAAGTTGTCCTGTATGTACCCGAACCTGCAACCTAAATGTTGGAGATGTGGTTGCTTGGATGCAACCTATTTTCATGTTTGGTGGACTTGTAAAGTTATTAAAGCCTTCTGGATTATGATTTGGTGGAACATTCAAAAGGTTTTTAAAAGGAAGATTAAGTTTACTCCCCAACTGTTTCTTTTGGGAATTTTTGTGGACTTTAATGTTAAAGAAACTATTTTAATGTTGAATTTAATAACAGCAGCAAGATTACTGGTGGGTCAATACTGGAAGAAGGATATTCTGCCTTCTTTAGAAGAATAGGTATTTAAGGTTTCTAATTTAGCAGAAATGGTCTTTATTTAAAGGACCATTCACAAGAGAGATATTTTAACGTATGGAGAAGATGGATAGAATATGTTCAGAAGAAATATGGAACAAAGTTTCACTTATTCTATGAGTAATGATTTTGTTTATAAACTTATGATGTTAAAGTTTGAAGAGAGTTAAGGGTTTTTATGATTTTGTTCATTGTATAATTAGTAAACTTAAATAGATTATGTTTAATATGTTTGCATAATCCTGTATTTTGCTCTGGGAAGTCGGGGTGGGGGGAGGGGGGGTGGGGGGTGGATGGGTTGAAGTTTAAGTAGTTCAGATAAAGTAGAAATAATTGTATATAATATTAATGTTTTAATTTTGAGAGAGGAACTGCTCGGGCATTTCCCCTGGACCGCATCAAGAGGGAGGAGAAGAAGGTGAGAAGTAAGTAGGAAGGTTGAGGTGAAGGAGGAGAGGGGGTGAGTGAAGAAAAGGAGGGAAAGAAGTAAGTTGGTTTGAGGTGGGATGCGGTTTGGGGGGAAATGGGCGGGCAAGACCGAATGTGGTGTGTTTCAATTTGTTTTATTTTTTATCTGAAGTATTTGTAAGATTGTTATGGATTGTAAAGTTGAAAATAAAAATTTTTACAAAAAAAAAAGAAAGAAAGATGGTTTGTTCACTCTTGGTTCATTTTGTGAAGCATCTCTTTGGAACACTTTTAATTTTAACAGACATTATAATGAAATGGAATTTTCTGAGCCTGTGATGTATTTCTTTTGTATTCACTGAAATGGATTTGTTTACATCTATTTATTCAGCAATTGTTCGATGGTGATCCTGAAATAATGGACTTAATGATTGGCCCTTGAAGTTCGGACCATCTCATGATCATGATCCAGACACTCACATGTTCAACTTGCAATTACAACATTGTAGTGAGTTATGTCATGTGATTCTCATTTGTGACCTTCCCTGCTATCTCCCCACAAGCAAAGTCAATGGGGAAGCAAGCAGGGAAGGTCACAAGTTGCCCCAGTAAATTGTTGTTGTTTTTTGAGGAGCCCACTGCGGATCCCAGGGATCTAATACTATGTAGCACCCCCCCACCACCCATTCCCCCACTCCATAGGCTTCAACAACTTTTTGCAGTCTCTGTCTATTCTCTCATGACCCAATGGACCTGCCCATTCTCCCTAGTCCAGTCATGGCAAACCTTTTAGAGACCAAGTGCCCAAAAATTGGCTCTGCCCCTGTCCCTGCCCCGCCCCCTGCCCTGCCCCAACTCTGCCCCACCCTGCCTGCACGCAGGGCCACTCACCACCTCCAGGGGCCACTGCAGATTGCCCAGGCAGCCCAGAAGCACCACGGCAGTCACACCCTCTCCCGCACCCTGCAGCATCAATTGTGTGTGTTGGGGTGTGAGGGCAGAGTCTTGTCTGCTGCCTGGCTGCCATGTCCTTGGTTGCGCTGCTCCGTGTGGGCCATGCTCAAGGGTAATTCTCCTCCAGGGAGGCTGCTGGTGAGAAGGGGGTCGTGGGTGGAGGCAAGGCTGGGGCAACGGCATGTGTGCCCCACAGAGAGGGCTCTGAGTGCCGCCTCTGGCACCCGTGCCATAGGTTCACCACCTAGTCCCTCCCCATGGCACACCCACATACTCCTTGCCTGTGTCTTCTGCCTCTTCCCATTTAACAACCTGTGTGTCCTGGAGTTACAACAGCAACCGGGGCTGCTGGGATTGCTGTGCTAAGCATGTAGTCTCATGACATAGTCCTTTCTGACCGCATTTCTTAGTGACAGCAATCCTGTTTCCGATTACCCTCATAACTCAAGGTCTACCTGAATTTGATTTCTGAGTCTTGGTTAAGGCATCCAAACTAGTTGAAAATGCATGGCAATGAGGGATTGGAGGGGAGGATTATCTGGGTGGGTGATGGTTCTTTGAGGGAATTCCTAGTCTGGCTCTGAATGTCTGTTCAATGACTTGCTAATTTCCAAGTATATCAATCCCAATGGGAAATTCTTTTTCCGGGATTCTACCGCCCAGAGGTGATTGGCAGCAGCTGCTGCAGCCCTGCCCTGGCAGCTATTTTAAGGCAAAGGCGGAGAAGCTGCCAAAAACAGAACTCTCACCTCCACCATTCACGGCTGTCCCCTATCTGTCACTAGTCCAGAGTAATCTACAGACCCCTACTGGGATCTGAAAAGCTAACTATCCAGAGGGACATTTTAGAATAGTAGTATTTGAAACAAAATAAGGGTGCGGGGGTGGGTGGGTGGGTGACCAGCCTGCTCTATGAAAGTGATAAAATAAGGGACACCTGTTCATCAGGAAGATAAAAGGTATCTGGCAACCTCAGCAGTGAAATGCGCATATATATACAAGACTTGCACACCAGTTTCCAAAACACAGCTATCACCTCACATAGCAACCGACTTCTCAATGCCCTTGATGTCCAACTTTTATTGCTTCTACCACAGACAGTTAAACAAAAATTGCTTCCAGGAATGCCTTCTCCTGCTCCCCCATCCTCCAAAAAGAATCTTCTCTTTTCAGATTATCTTTCCTTGCTTGCTGGTTTCAATTTTTTTATTGCCTCATGGAGAACATCCCAGCCTGAGGCTAGAAAGATATTTTGGATAACTCATTCATCATCCCTGGACATTTGCTGACAGTGTTATCAGCTATTCCCAGATTTAATTTGGAAAGAGAAATGTGTCTGAGTTTTGTAAAAAATTTCTATCCTTCTGCTGCCTACTTGCCTCCCTGGTCAGTCCTTTCCTTCTCCTGGATTTTTTCATCTCTTTCAACCTTCTGAAAGAATATATTCTTTTCTCCCTACCTCAGATGGCACTGGTAAGCCCCACATATATGTCTCTGGTTGTCAAAGTCCTCTCTCCCAATGAAGCAGAAAACTTCTTCTGCAGGATCCAGTCTGAACTGGACTGGGACCAAAGTTTCTACAAACTTTTCCTGGGACATGTATTATTTACCTTCATTCACAATGTCTTCTGGTTCAAACTGTGGTTTTCCTGCGGGTAACATTGATTGGTACAGCAGAAATATTTAGGACTGATTGATATCATGGAATCAGCTCTCTTGAAATAACCAGTTAAGTCAGTGAAACGCTCCTTAAAGTCCAGAATGCAAGGAGTTTAACATATCAGGAAACAGCAACTAATTTTACTAAAGCAATATAAGCTATGAGGTCCTGGCAGTGGTGGGATTCAAATATGTGGACAACCGGTTCTCTGTGTGGATGCTGCTTCCAGAAGTCCATTCTGGGCCTGGGCAACAAAAAATTAGCTACCGGTTCTGCCAAAGTGGTGTGAACTGGCTGAATCCCAGCACTGGATCCTGGAGGGTGAAAGGTCAGAGAATCTGATCCAGGTGGATTCCAGTAAGAGATAAAATACAACTTTTTCTGAAGATGTGATCAAAGTGGTTTGCAGACTTAAGCAGGATATGCTTGAACCAAGTAGCTGTACAGCACTTCACATCTGGTGGCTTTTGTGGAGCTTCTGGAGTTATAGCAGACAATGCCCAACTGTTGCAGCCTCACTTTTACCAAGGAAGGACAGGTTGCAGATGCAATGGGCTTTCAGTGATATGAGCAGCCAGAAGCCAATTTGTTTAGCATTTCACTGAACTCTCTGCCTCTGGCTGTTTTGCAGTGCAAAGGCTGACATTACTTTGGGTTTCATTCAGTGGTGGGATTCAGCCAGTTCACACCACTTCGGCAGAACTGGTAGCTAATTTTTTGTTGCCCAGGCCCAGAATAGACTTCTGGAAGCGGCATTGACACAGAGAACAGGTTGTTCACATATTTGAATCCCACCACTGGTTTCATTCATTTTCTCGACTTGCCACTTCTTAAATGCCCTCTGTTGTGCTAATGGAAAGGGACACTTCTGAGAAGGTTCTGGCAGCCCAGTTGGGTGTTCAACTTTTCTCTCAGCATTGAATACAGGCTCAAGATTGACCAGTGCAATATCCAATTTTATTTAATTTTATTTATTGTACTTTTACGCTGCTGCAATCCAATGACCTACAGCAGCTTACAAGCTTTGTAAACACATTAAAAGATCCACAGGGAATTTAGGGACCAATCGTAACAATGATAATGATAACCACATTCAGTCCTAACTTAAGGACAGAAAAGTTACAACAAAGAATAAAACAAGAAACAGAAAACTAGATGGTATCATGTTCAGACTCAAGGAGTAGTCCTCCAAAACAACTCAGTTTTTAAAAGTTTGATTTTGGGTCAAACCTTACTATTTTATCTCTTTTCCTCTTTTTTTGTTGTTGTTAATTGCGAAGTCATGTCCGACCCATCGCGACCCCATGGACAACGTTCCTCCAGGCTTTCCTGTCCTCTACCATCTTTTGGAGTCCATTTAAGCTCACACCTACTGCTTCAGTGACTCCATCCAGCCACCTCATTCTCTGTCATCCCCTTCTTCTATTGCTCTCAATCTTTCCCAGCATTAGGCACTTCTCCAGTGAGTCCTTCCTTCTCATTAGGTGGCCAAAGTATTTGAGTTTCAACTTCAGGATCTGGCCTTCTAAAGAGCAGTCGGGGTTGATCTCTTCTAGGACTGACCAGTTTGATCGCCTTGCAGTCCAGGGAACTCACAGGAGTCTTCTCCAGCACCATAGTTCAAAGGCCTCAATTCTTTGGCGCTCAGCCTTTCTTATGGTCCAACTTTCACATCCATACATTGCAACTGGGAAAACCATGGCCTTGACTATATACACTTTTATTGGCAAGGTGATCTCTCTGCTTTTTAGCATGCTGTCTAGATTTGCCATAGCTTTCCTCCCCAGGAGCAAGCATTTTTTAATTTCTTGGCTGCAGTCCCCATCTGAGGTGATCTTGGAGCCCAGGAAATAAAATCTGTCACTACCTCCATTTCTTCCCCATCTATTTGCCAGGAACTGAGAGGGCCAGATGCTATCTTTTTGCCTTTTAGTACTGTCCATGGGGTTTTCATGGCAAAGATACTGGAGTGGTTTGCCATTTCCTTCTCCAGTGGATCACATTTTGTCAGAATTCTCTGCTATGACCTGTCCGTCTTGGGTGGCCCTGCACGGCATAGCTCATAGCTTCATTGAGTTACGCAAGCCCCTTCGCTACAACAAGGCAGTAATCCATAAAGGGGTTCCTCTCTTTTATCAAAGATCAAAATATCAGATCCAATCTCATCCAATCAAGCAAGATAAGATATTCCACACCATCCCCAGGTGGCTTGTTAAGAGCAGAAGCATTTAATTGGAGCACAGATAATGCAATTCATATAAAAAGACACACAAAGCAGCCTCAGTTGTTCTATCTGAATATGGAATCTTACCCCCTCTTCCCTCTGCTACTGTCAGCCTAGTAAGATAGTCTGGACAGGAAGCAGGAACAGATGGACTAATTCTGCTTTACTGTTAGGTTACATTAACAGAATTTCCCCTGTCATCTTTACAGTCCAAGAAACTAGGGAGGATCTCTTCTGAGATATTTGCCGTACTCACTTTTCTTTTGCAGGTTAAGCTGCCTCTTGTCCGATTGTTCCCCTACCTGTGTCTCTTCTCCCTGCCTCCCAAGTCATTCTCACATACCATTATATCTGCTTATACATTCTGAATATTGAGCAGTAAGGCTTCAAAAGCCATTTTCTTGATATTAGCTTTTTTCTCACTGCCTGCCTATTTCTAACACACTGTGCCAGTCTGTTTTGGCTCTTTTCATCTCTACTAACTCACTAGCCTAGCATAATGCAAGCTACAACCCTAGCCACGACTCTAACTGAGCCCTGCACCCACCAAGTAATAGTTATGCCAACCATTCTGGTATATCACAACACCCAGTGATCAGAAGTAACAAAGCATTTGCTCAAGTAAGCCTATCCACCCCCAGCAAATGGTAATTTTTTTTTTTACTTTTTATAAATTTCAAACATTTTTATTTTTTAATTTGGACACTTTGGGCTTTGTTGGACAATTTGGAGGTTGTTGTATTGGTTTTTTTCCTCATTCTTACTATCTTTGCCTTAAAAGGGATGGATAGGGAATATTTGTAAAGTACCTATCATTATTGCTATTTACATCTGATTTTGCTTCCAGGTAAAGTAACGGCAGAGGCTTGATGCTTCCTTATTATAGCCTATGGCTACTTTTTCCCAACTGAATCTCAGATCACATTCAGCACTCAAATAGCATAACACTGTATCCAATAGGAGCCTAATCAAAAATGAACCTTAATAATGGATAAGCTTAATTTCAGAAAGTGTTGATGTTTTCTGTATTTCTTTGATGCCAATCAATCATCACTAGCTAGATTCTACATACCTAAAGAAAAACACATTTCACATTTTCTGTTCTTCTCTCACATTCCCTACAGACATAAATAAGCATGTGTATATATAACAGCTAAGACCACACATTGCTCCTCGAAGCACGAAGCTGAAGACACCAGCCTGAAGATGACGAATGGGACTTCGTCGAAACGTCGCCAAGACACTTCCAATTTTACGTGGGAGAAAACCCGAATAACCAATGACCTACATACAAACACCCGCGAAAACCTCAGAAAACATATATATATATATGCAGGAAGTTTTTCAGACAGATGTCTAATTGATTACACCTTGACATTTTTTAACTACTATACTGCAGTTTTACTTTTTACAATCTCTTTTGCCTTGCAGCCCCCAACTAGGGGCGTTAAGCAGGCTCAAGTCGCAACTGCGAAACATTACAAATCCAAATTTATTCTTGTCAGAAAAACTGCCCAGGTTCGAATCCCATAAAGGGTGTGGCTAACTGAAGAGAGCAGAATGAGCTCGAAATGGCCATCTTAGTCTCCCAATTTAATTCTTTAATTCTTTGTCAGAAAAAGAAATTTGGATTTGTAATGTTTCGCAGTTGCGACTTGAGCCTGCTTAATGCCCCTAGTTGGGGGGCTGTAAGGCAAAAGAGATTGTAAAAAACTGCAGTATAGCAGTTAAAAAATGTCAAGGTGTAATCAATTAGACATCTGTCTGAAAAACTTCCTGCATATATATATATATATATATATATATATATCTGAGGTTTTCGCGGGTGTTTGTATGTAGGTCTTTAGTTATTCTGGTTTTCTCCCGCATCAAATTGGAAGTGTCTTGGCGACGTTTCAATGAAGTCTCATTTGTCATCTTCAGGCTGGTGTTCTCGGCTTCGTGCTTCCAGGAAGCAAGAAGCCAAAAACACCAGCCTGAAGATTACGAATGGGACTTCGACTTTGTCGAAATGTCACCAAGACACTTCCAATTTGACACAAGAGAAAACCCGAATAATCAAAGACCTACATACAAACACCCGCAAAAACCTCAGAAAACACACATACACACACACACACACACACACACACACACACAGTGGGAAAAATAATAACCAAATTATGCAGAATATTCTCCAGAATATCCAATTGCTAAAACCATTCTCTTCCAGCCATTTTCTTCTTTCATATGGAACTAATTTCCCATTTTATATCTCTCTAAAAGAAAGGCAGAATTTCAATAGCTATTTATTATTCACTATTAGAGTGCTATACTTTAAAACTCACCAGTCCTGCTTTGGAGCAATCTAGACACATTCTGATTTGGACATTTGTCTGTCACAGTTGTTCTAGGTTAGCAGACATAGAAATTCAAATGCCTTCTTAGTTGGCTTCATGCCATGTAATAATCAAGTTACATTTTCCATGGCATAGGATGTCAGTTTCGTTATCCATAATAGTTTCTTCAGAAACATAACTCAATGAGTCAATCATATAGAATCCATCTGTGGCTAGAAATGAAACAGATTTTTCCATATCACAGCAGAAGTATTACATGAGTTGTCGATCATTTGATATTCAAGAATAAGGCCTTTGAATGACACAGGGTGAAAATTTATAATTCTTCCAGACAAACTGGCAAGCCCAGAAGATCGCATGAAATTAGGTATTTCATAAACAGTCAGAACACATTTCCAATAAACAGGCTGCTTTCAGGTCAATGGTTCTTAGCACTATCATACCATAATTCTGTGATTTGCTCTTTCTCCTTAAAAGCTTGTTTTCTGGCTAGAAAGAAGAGGGATGAAGCAACAAGTGAACAATAAAGGATTTAAAAGGCAGATATTATCTGGACTATTATCTGGATCCCTTATTTGAGGCTGGATGATTGCAAAATAGAAATATTGTCCAGACGCTCTTTATCATAGCCAGCTTAAAATATTATCATCCACAAAAAATATTATAGTATAAAAGTTTACTGCCTCCATTGGTGATTCATATGCCATCGCCAAGATGATGCTAACAAAAGATGTTCTCCTTATTTATGTTACATAGTACAAGGCATGTTAAGGACAGGAACTGGGGGGCTCCAGAGATTTGTTTCTCTATCAGCCAGAGTGAAAACATTCACCAATCACTCTCCTTTATGTGGGACGGGTCAAGGGCAGGAGGTGAATTTTGACACTTGGCAAGATTAGTGGGTTTAGACATTTGTCAAGATTTACTCTGGTTTTGCACAAAGGTTTTGCATGAGTGTGTTCAGAGGGACATTAACTAGTACTTCTAATAGAATACTAAATTCATCTTCAGAAGCAGCCCAAACAACAGCTGATGTGCATTTTACTATGCAGCCCCACCGCTGCTGGTCAGCTACCATACAGACTGAACTGGGGATTGGCTTGGAGACCTGGCAGGTGTTAAGAGAGAGACTAGATTGAAAGAAACTGGACTCTCCTGGTTGACTTAACCAGAATGTTTTGGAACACAATGCCCAGGGACCACAGGAAAGGAGGATGCCACTTGACCTAAAATGGTCAATTGGTGCTGGTCGAATCACCTCAATGAGGTATTACAGACAAATAGTATCAGAATAAAAGGGGAAACACTACTTTAAAACCAGAATAGCTAAGGACTTGAGCTGAAGACCAGATAGTGATATTGCACAGAAAAAAGGTTTCCAGGCATGTTTATGCTGATGAAGTGCCAGTAGAAAAAAGGCTCTAGAAACATCCTCTTGTGCGAATAATATTTTTTTTCTAAATCAAGCACTGAAATAAACATTCAATCTGCTAAATACTAGTGTACTGTACAGTAAAAATGCATTGGCATTTCAGCAGATCTTGTGCATTGGCACTACAGATCTTGTTCTTAAGGATGTAATTTGGGAGATGGAACAATAACTTGCATAGATGAATTTGTAATTATCTATTATGGTCATATTTTAGGCTGGATTTAACAGGATTGTCAACATGGTTTTAGAATAACTGCTGTCTGCAAAGGCATGTATCTTCTTCTATGTCTTCTGTGAAATATAAGAAGACTGAGGTGCAGCTTTCCAGAAAGGAGCAAGGAAAGATAATGAAGCTTACTGGGACAAACAATGTAAACCGTTTGAAGTGGACTACATGAACGGACACACCAGGAATGTGTTTATGCAAGCCAAAAAGATGTGAGCACCATTTATTGCTTGTAAAGTCATCATTAAAAATGAGCAAGGAAAAGAGCCATCTGACCAACAAGGCATCGAGAACAGATAGCAACATTATACAGAAGAGCTGAGCGCAGGTTGCAAAGAGGCCCAGCCTCAGGATGGCAAGGATAGAAAGTAGAAATAGAACTGGCAATCCTTGAGGAAGAGATCATATAGACAATGAGCCAACTACCAAACCACAAGACTCCGGGTCAGGCAACCTTGGCTCTTTTATGACTCGTGGACTTCAACTCCCAGAATTCCTGAGCCAACATGGCTGGCTCAGAAATTCTAGAAGTTGAAGTCCACGAGTCATAAAAGAGCCAAGGTTGAAAGATAAAATTTACCCCACAATTATTTTTATTGGGTGTTATTACAGATTGGGATGTTAAAGAAATTAATTTGATGTTGAATTTGATTACAGCTGCAAGGTTATTAGTAGGGCAATATTGGAAGAAGGATTGCTTGCCTACTATAGAAGAATGGACGATTAAAGTGTCAAATTTAGCAGAAATGGCTAAGATTTCTGCTTATTTGAAGGATCATTCACAAGAAAGATATATGTCAGAATCCAATTATATTTCATCTTTAATTATCAAACATAGAAACTCCCAATTCTGCCTTCTCTGGATTCTGCCATAAGAGGGAGAAAAGGGGGAGAGCAAAGGGGCTTTATGGCCCTCACTTCCTTCAGCACACTTCAAAGGACTGAATGTGTGTTTATTGTGGCCTCTAAGCTTTAACATATCAAAGAAGAGTAATTGCCTTTCATGTAGTTATCTGAAGTCTCCATCCAGACGGAAGAAGAAAGGGGATGGAATTGTGATACTTGAAACTATCACTGGAAGGGGGGTTGATTGGGTGGGACTACTGGGGAACCCCTTAAAACCTTGAATGGGAGAGCTTGAACCCCAAGTCCTGTCTAGCATGCCTGCAACCATTTTCTCTTAATAAAGGATTCCTGTTGGAAGAGCTATTCCAAGAGTTCTGTCTTCTTAAGATGCAAAGTGGGGTGGGTCCTTACATTAGACAGGACTTGCAAAATTAATCCACCTGGAAGGTAGACCCTTGCCGGGGGATTTTGCAAAAATTTACCATGTCAGACAACGAAGCAAGAGAGGGAGAAAACTCCCTGGAAAGAGAGCCGCTGACCCAGTTGGAACCTTGCCAGATGTTGGGATCCGAGAGGCCAGATTTCTCAGAAGAAGAAGTGGTGGAGACACAGGACCACAAGCCTCGCTGGTCGATGGGCGTTGGAAAGAAAAGCGAGTGGGGAAAGGAATCAAGAAAAGTGACCCTGAGACGGGGACCAAGCAACCAGAATGGAAGCAGGAGATGGAGAAATCCCTGCACGCAAGTGAAGAGGGAGGAAGCTGTATGCCGTACTCAGACTGGATCCTAGAGAGAGCTATTGACCTGATGAAGAGAACTCTCAGCTCCCTAGGAGAGGAGATTCCTGAGCCCTACGCCCGCCCCAGTTCCTGGAGCCACAAAGGGAGAGACACCGAGGGGGACGTGGAACCTGCAACCCCAGGGACATTTACTGATCCAGGAGCTCCCACCCCCTACCGGACCACAGATGGAAATCTGGACGGAAGACACTACCACCCACAATGGAGGCACCGATCCATTCCAAGACGTCCACCGTTGGAGGTGAAATTCAAAGGGGAGCCAACACGCTTGGGGTTTTTCCTAACCCAAGTCCTCAGCTACATGGAGGAATATGGGCAGGACATCCCCAGCGACAAAGCCCGCATCCGGATCGTGCAATCTGCCCTGGATGGACCAGCTGCAGATTGGGTGGTGAACCTGCATGACTCCAATGCCCCAGAACTCAGTAACTTCAACCGTTTCATGTCCTCGTTGAGAAGACGGTTTGAAGACCCCCTGGCTGATCGCAAAGCCCGTGAAAGAATAACAACGATGAGGCAGGGCAAACGCCCAGTGGCTGAGTATACACAAGAATTCCGAGCCATTGCCAGCAAACTGAATTGGCCAGAAGACATCCTCCTTGGCCGTTTCAAAGACGGACTAAACTATGATCTATATGATGCTTGCCTGCCCCGAGGAGACCCACATCGACTTGAGGAATGGTACGTCTTGGCAGAGGAAGCAGAGATCGACATATTGAAGAGGCATCGCCGAGGAAAACAATGGAGCCGCCCCCCGCCTGAGCTGACACACCAACCGGTGAAATCATCGGATACAGCCAAGAAGCAGATGGGGTGTTTCAAGTGCGGAAGAGAAGGGCATCGAGCTGTAGAATGCCGCTCAAAGGCCCCCCAGCACAACCCAGACAGATCCCCAATCAACAAACCCAGAGGGTATTCAGCTAAGCCAAAAGAAACAGCCATGAAAATGATGGAAATTGCAGAAAACCCCACCTCTGCTCACCAAGGGGAAAGAACTCCAGCCTACACCACAGGGACGGTGGATGCCTCAGATGACAGCTCGGAAGGCGAACCCCTGGTAAGTGGACGCATCACACCCATCTTCAAAACAGTGACTATATTAATCCCCCCCATGCCCGAAGCTGTGAAGGTGAAAGCCTTAATAGACTCTGGCTGCACCCGCTGCCTCATTAGCCCAACACTAGTGGGGAATCTGGGCATCCCATCCAGGAGACTGGAACAACCAATCTCATTTGGACAGCTAGATGGATCCATAGCAGGGGGGGTGCCAGCTACCCTAGCCACTTTGCCAATACATCTCTCCCTGGGCAACCATGAAGAGGACTTAACGTTTGTGGTGACCCCAGGTATGGAATGCCCAATGATTCTAGGGATGGAATGGTTGAAAAAATGGAACCCCTGGGTAAATGGGAGGACGACAGAAATCAAATTCCCGAAGGGGGACCCTATGGACTTAAAACCCCAAGAGAGGCTACCAGAATCAAGAATAGAAAAAGCATCCATAGGAGAGGAAAAAAGAATAACAGAAATACCAGAGGAATATAGGGACCTTGCTGAAGTCTTCAGTGAGGAGAGGGCGAATGAGCTTCCCCCCCACCGACCCCCAGACTGTACCATTGAATTCAAGCCTGGGGCAAAACTCCCGAAGCCCAGATTATACTCCATGAGCCCAAAGGAGAAGGAGGAAATGGAAAGATTTATAAAAAAAAACCTGGAGAGAGGTTTCATTGAGCCAGCCAAGCCTAAAGTGGCTGCCCCGGTCCTTTTTAGAGAGAAGAAGGATGGATCTTTACGGTTATGCGTGGATTATAGGGCCCTGAATACAATCAGTGAAAGCAACCTTATACCCGCTGCCCTCATGAAAGACATGCTGTCACACCTATCGAAAGGGAAAATTTTTTCTAAACTAGACTTAAGGGAAGCTTACTATCGCGTGAGAATCAAGGAAGGGGACGAATGGAAGACTGCATTTAACTGCCCCATGGGGTGCTATCAATTCAAAGTCTTGCCATTTGGATTACAAGGGGGCCCTGCAGTCTTATGCAATTAATCAATGACGTTCTAAGGGAGCACCTGTTTAAGGGGGTCCTTGTTTACTTGGACGACATTCTTATCTTTACCGAAACAAAAGAAGAACACGTCAAACTTGTCAGAGCGGTTTTAAAGAAGCTGCGAGCGCTCACCTATATGCCAAACTCTCAAAATGCGAATTCCACCAGGAAAGGATAGACTACCTAGGCTATCGCATATCCCCACAGGGCATTGAAATGGACCCAGAGAAGGTCAAGCAGTATTAGAATGGGCACCACCCCGCACAAGAAAGCAACTACAAAGTTTCCTGGGCTTTGCAAATTTTTACCGCCAATTCATCCCCTCATTTGCACAGATAGCCTTGCCCCTCACTAACTTACTAAAAACGAAGGGAACATCCTCAGTAAAACCTAGCCAGCCACTAACATGGACAATGGAGTGCCAAGCAGCGTTTGAGAGACTAAAGAGACTTTTTTCTGCCGAACCAGTACTAAGGCACCCAGACATGGACAAGCCCTTCATAATACAGGCAGATGCAAGTGATGTGGCAGTGGGGGCTGTGCTATTACAAGAAAATGATGATGCAGTATTGCAACCCTGTGCATATACATCCAAGAAACTCACGGAAACAGAACAGCGCTGGCCCGTATGGGAGAAGGAGGCTTATGGGATACGTTGGGCATTACTCACGTGGCGACAGTTCCTGGAAGGCAACAAAATCCCCTTCCAGGTGTGGACTGATCACAAAAATTTAGAAGCCCTGAAAACTTCCAGGAAACTCAATCCCAAACAAGCCCGCTGGTCCCAGCATTTTCACCAATTCCAATTTAAGCTCAAACATTTACCAGGAAGAAAGAACTTCCTGGCAGATGCACTATCTCGCATGCCCCAATATAACAGCGCACGAACCACAGACTCTAGACCAATAATGGCAGAGTCACAACTGGCAGCGCCAGTAACCACAAGAACCCAAGCCAAAATAAAACCACAACTGGACAGCCAAACTGGGATTGAATTCAGAAAAAGTTTGGAAACAGATGATGGTTCCAGAAAAACAAACATGTGTGCACAATGAGAGACGGATTGCCTTGGGTAGGGGTATATATACCAACAACTCAAAGACTAACTTTCATGCAACTTTGCCATGACACAAAATCAGCAGGGCATTTTGGATTTGTAAAAACTTTACACTTAATTAAACGGCAATTTGGTGGCCATCAATAAAAAAGGACATAGAAAGTTATGTTGCCAGCTGCCCAACCTGTGCATCAGCAAAGAGGTTGCAAGGGAAATCGCCAGGGCTATTACAACCAGTGGCAAGTCCCTCAGCCCCTGGAGGGAAATAGCCATGGATTTTATAGTGGAATTGCCAGAAAGCAATGGGAATACTGTTATCTGGACAGTCACGGACCTATTTTCCAAACAGGTGCACTTTATCCCTTGCCAAAAATTCCCACTGCAAAGGCCTTAGCAAAACTTTTTATCCAGCACATTTACAGATTGCACGGGGCACCCCAACGCATCATCTCTGATAGGGGAGTGCAATTTACGTCTGCATTTTGGAAGGAATTTTTATCCCTCTTAGGGACCACTCAGGGACTGACATCTAGCCATCACCCTCAGACAGATGGACAAGCGGAACGCTGCCAGTCGGTACTTGAGCAATATTTGAGATGTTTTTTAAATTTCCAACAGAGTGATTGGACGGACTTACTTCCTTTTGCAGAAGTTGCCTACAATAATGCAGTCCACTCCAGCACAGGCTACACTCCTTTTCAAATAGCCAACGGCCAAAGTTTCAACCCTATGCCAGAGTTAACCCCAAAAGAACCAACGATCCCTTCACTGAAAGAATGGATGGAAAGCCTACAAAACACCTGGCCAATAGTCAGAAAATCACTAGAGGAAGCTAGGCGGGCATACAAAGCACAAGCCGATAAAAAAAGGGTTGAGCCTACACCATTCATTATAGGAGAAATGGTGTACTTATCTACAAAATACCTAAAGTCCCTACAGCCCTGTAAAAACTTGGACCAAAATATATAGGACCTTTTCCAATTAAAAGGATCATAAATCCAGTAACAGTAGAATTAGAATTACCCAAAAACCTCAGGCAAATACACCCAATTTTTCATTGCAGCTTGCTGAAAAGAGAGCATCAGTCACCTCTACGGCCAAAAATCCCCCCCCCACCACCTCCAATCCTGGTGGAGGGGGAACAACACGTCGAAATAAAAGAGATCCTTGACTCTAGGAGATATCGTGGAACAACTCAGTACCTAGTTGCCTGGAAACACCTCCCTGCCTCACAAAATGAGTGGGTCCATAAACGTCACGTCAGAGCCCCGAAGCTATTGAAGAAGTTTAACACAGAGTATCCTAACAAGCCTAACTAAATTTTTTACTTGTGTTTTCTTTCAGGTGGATCTCTCTTATTGTTAAGAGGGGCCGGATGTCAGAATCCAATTATATTTCATCTTTAATTATCAAACATAGAAACTCCCAATTCTGCCTTTTCTGGATTCTGCCATAAGAGGGAGAAAAGGGGGAGAGCAAAGGGGCTTTATGGCCCTCACTTCCTTCAGCACACTTCAAAGGACTGAATGTGTGTTTATTGTGGCCTCTACGCTTTAACATATCAAAGAAGAGTAATTGCCTTTCATGTAGTTATCTGAAGTCTCCATCCAGACGGAAGAAGAAATGGGATGGAATTGTGATACTTGAAACTATCACTGGAAGGGGGGTTGATTGGGTGGGACTACTGGGGAACCCCTTAAAACCTTGAATGGGAGAGCTTGAACCCCAAGTCCTGTCTAGCATGCCTGCAACCATTTTCTCTTAATAAAGGGTTCCTGTTGGAAGAGCTATTCCAAGAGTTCTGTCTTCTTAAGATGCAAAGTGGGGTGGGTCCTTACAATATATTTCGGTCTGGAGAAGATGGATAAATTATATTCAGAATAAATATGGGACTAAATATTGTAATTTTTATAAAACTTTTTAATATATATATATATATATATATATATATATAAAAAGAGCCAAGGTTGCCTACCCCTGCTCCATTATCCCCGAGAATTACTGAGACCTTACCACCCACGATCATTAAAGACCTATGCCAGAAAATTTGGAAAACCAATCTGTGGCCTTAGGATTGGAAATGCTCTGTGTTCATTCCACTGCTGAAAAAGGGTGACTCTAAAAACTGCTCTAATTATTGCACAGTTGCTCTCATCAGCAAGATTTGCTTAAAATTATACAACAACATCTAATAGCAACCATCGAAAGGGAATTACCAGATGTCCAACTGGCTTCTGTAGAGGTCATGGTACACGTGACTGTACGGCAAATTTGTGCTGGATCATGGAAAATATTGTTAATATCAAAAGATCATTTACATGTGGTTCATCAACTGCAAGAAAATCTTCAATTATGTTGATCATGAGAAGCTATGGAGAGCCCTACATGACCTGGGGGTACCAGCACATCTGGTCAAATTGGTGCAATCACCATACACAGATCAGAAAGCCACTGTGAGAAGGCCATATTGAGACACCGATTGGTTTAAGATAGAGAAGTCCAACAAGGCTGAGATCTGTCCCCTTTCTCATTTAACCTGTATGCCAAAATGATCACAAGGAAGCTAAATCTTGAAGAATAGAAAATCAGGATAAAGATTAGTGAAACAAACATCCACAATCTTTGATATGCTGATGATACAACTCTCCTCTCAGAAACCAAAGAAGGCTTGGTAAGTCTGATCAAGAAAATCAAAGAAGAAAGTGAGAGTTTTCATCTCTTTCTGAATATCAAAATTACCAAGCTTATGACCACTTCAGGGAATGGAAACATCAAAATGGAAATTGACAGTGAAGAGATAGAATGCATGGAAAAATTCACTTTCCTTGGATAGCTCAAAGCGGAGAATGCAGCGCACAGAAATAAAATGCCAGATTGTACTGGGTCGCCCAGCAGTGATGAACATGAGCCAAATATGGAAAAGCAGGGACATCAGTCTGGCAACCAAATGTAGGTTGATCTGCTCTATTGTGTCCCCTTTGGCTACCTATGGTTGTGAAAGTTGGACCTTAAAAAAGGAAAACAGGAAGAAAATCAACTCATTTGAGCTGTGGTGCTGTAGAAGGCTCCTGCATATTCTGTAGATAGCAAAGGTTGACTAACAAGCAAGTAGTGGAACACATAACACCAGACAAGTCACTGGAAGGCAACATCACAAAACTGCATCTTACTTACTTTGGCCATGTCTTACAGGAGAAAGCAATTATGTTTGGAAGAGTTAGTGATGAAAGGGAAGTTAGTGATCAAAGAATGATTTCAGAAGCATAGGTAAACTGGGTGGGTCTAATCCATGCCCTGTTGTTTACGGTTGGGTGGAGGATGGGCCCTTTTAGTTTGGGGATGGAAAGAGGTGAGGAAGATGAGGGGGAGGTTGTGAGGTGGGAGCAGTACCGGTATTTCACATTTGCTGTCAGCCCTTTGAGATGGTCCAGACAAGAAGCACAAATCATGGATTCTAACGCTACCTTTATTATTAGGCTACAGTAACAGAATCTTGCACATCTGAAGGCATTTCTCTTCTCCTCTGCTTCTACTTTAAAAAAAACTAGGAAGGATGCCTCCTGAGGCATTTCCCCTGCCCGTTCTGGTTCTGCGGGCTGAGATACCCCTTGCATGATGGTTGTCTACAGACTGTGGATCTTCTTTCTGTCTCCCAAGGTCACTCCCACATACTGTTACATCTGCCCATATCACACCGCTTTAAAATATTTTTAAAAATAAATATTCTATGAAGGAGTCTATTTTAATTTTCATTATGGTGAATAAATATACCCCCCCCCCAAAAGAGGGGGAAAAAGCTCTTTTGTAGTCATCCATATTTTTTAAAGGAGGGAAGTGGCCTTCAGAGAAAAAAATGTTTAAGAAACACGGAGTAGAGGATCCTTAAGTCTCTTTCTAACCCTTCCATTCCAAGATTCTTTGGTTCATAACACCCCTTTCTGACCTTTGACCATTTTTTCCCCTCACATAAGAGGCAGCCACAATGATTTAAGGGCCAGTATTTTAAACCCTGCTATGCTCCCTGACAAAAATGATGCTTCCTTTGGCTTATCTAGGCTGCATGCATCATTTCAAAGAGATGGAGCATGGTCTGCTGTCTTCCAACTTGACTCCTTTTCAACCCCTGGTTCTCATTCCTTTTAGAGACATGAAGAACCATTAACAACATTTCCCTAAGTTGGAAATGTCTCTGCTGCCTTGTTCTCTCCTTATTATTGTCTATATGTGAGAGTCTCTGAAGCCAGAGCAGGGACTGGAGAACATTTCCCAACCATTGTTCCTTGCAGAGTTTTCACAAAGAATACTGTCTTCTTGTACTGAATGAATAGGTGATTACACATTAGCTTCCTACATGGGGAGGAAAAGCAGCAGGATTGATGATCATATGTATTTTGCTTTTTCTCATTGATTTAATGATTGGAGTCGTCCAGAGGCATTTACAGGATCGTAATCAAAATGACAAAGGCAATGTCATGTCGTGAGTTCCATCCTTTTTGTATGTTATAGGACAAGGTGGAGCTTGTATCATGATAGGACAACTCTTCTTTCATCATTTGCCCCCTCTTTGGACAACTCTCGATCCATCTATGCTACCTGCTGTTTTGAATGATCTGGCAAGGAGAAAGATTTTGTGCATATTAAATATTATATTCACTCACTTTGATAGTGGTATACTTAGAAGTCAACCCAAATGATGGGAAGAGTATACAGGTAGTCCTCGGCCTACGACCACAATTGTTGCTATGTGAGACATTTGTTAAATGAGTTTTGCCCCCTTTTATGACATTTCTTGCCACAGCTCTTCAGTGAATCACTGCACTGTTAATAAATTAGTAACCTGAATCTGACTTCCCCATTGACTTTGCTTGTCAAAAGGTTGCAAAAAGTGATCACATGACCCTGGGATGCTGCAATGGTCATAAATATGAACCAGTTACTAAGCAAATGAATTTTGATCACATAAGCATGGGGGATGCCGCAAGGCTCGTAACTGTGGAAAAACGGTCATAAGTCACATTTTTCAGTACCACTGTAATTTGAACGGTCACTAAACGAACTGTTGTACATTGAGGACTACCTACGATAATGATGTCAATAAAGTGGATTAAAAAAAAAACAGATGCAGCTAGAGGCTGCATGTAAAGGACTGTGAAATATGAACTGTGAGGTGCATACTAAGAGTGCTATGCAGCAGATTGAATATTTTAGACCCAGTTTCCCCAATCTTGTGCCTTATAGATATGTTGCAAATACCAATCCTCACGCCACATGGCCAGAAGCTAAAATCCCTCTGTCAACTCTTTTTACTATTACAAGTTTGCCATGAGGTAATAGAATATCGGTAGACCTCAACTTACAACCATTCACAATTCTTCCATATCTCCCTCCTAGATGCAGCTTTTAATCCTCCTAGGTCAGAGGTAGGCAACCTTGGCTTTTATGACTTGTGGACTTCAACTCTCAGAATTCCAGAGCCAGTCATGCTGGCTCAGGAATTCTGGGAGTTGAAGTCCATGAACCATAAAAGAGCCAAGGTTGCCTACCCCTGGCCTAAGTGGCAGCTCTGAGGAGCCTGAGGCCTGAAATCATGGCCATGGGGTTCCTTAAGATATGCCACTGCTAGCAGCAACTACACTTCTTGCAGGATTTGATGGCTTCATCCTTTGACACCATTCCCAAGATCGACACATTAATCCTTTCCCATAAATCAGCCTCCATCCCTAGTTGAGAGCAATCTTCCTGCCTGGCCCTGAGACCTGTTGCTGGAAGGAATATGATGGCTCCTAGGTTCTCATTTCAAGCCTTCCTCATAGACAGCCCTTTCACACTTCCTGACATGTCTACTTTCCCCAGCCCCTTTCGGGAACAAAAGTAGAATTACATAAAGGGGTTTACTTCCATCTCTCTCCCCCAATATCCTTTCTTGCCTCTTGGGATTCTGACAAAACCATGAACTTTTGCTTGTCTTAAAGGACAGAACATTCTGTCCTGTTCTAAGACAATCAGGCCATCTGTGAAAGATAAAAAAACAATAAAAATGGTGACTTTCCGTCACTGGCCTCTACCTAAATGGTCAAGGATAATGTAATCCCATTTTAAATCAGAGCTAAGATAATGTTAATGCCATAGTTTACTCTAGAGCAGGGGTAGGCAACCTTGGCTCTTTTATGACTCATGGACTTCAACTCCCAGAATTCCTGAGCCAGTTATGAAGTCCATGAGTCATAAAAGAGCCAAGGTTGCCTACCTCTGCTCTAGAACATGGGCTAAGAATGGGGAAATTCACAGAGAAGGTTGATTACATATTTTTAGATATATTCAGGATTAAATCTTTCCCATCCCCAGTGCTGTGTTGAGTGATACAGAATACTTTGAATTTATGCAACAGTTCACAACATTTTACATTATTACCCCATTTTGCAGGTAGAGATTGTTGTGGCTTGGAAAGACGGGTGCTGAGGCCTTTCCTCACTATAGAGTTCCTGCCCTCAGCTCCTCCTTGGACCAGAATAAACAATGCTGGACTCAAATGCACTGTTCCCATTGCCAACCCCTGTCCTGCCTCTGTCTCATTCATTCATGAATGGAGTGCTGAACAGGAGAGGCAACAACGCTGGAGGAAATAACCATCTGCCCTGCTTATCATGGACTGTACGTGCATACTCAAGTAGCCCTTTGGGCAGTGCAGAACTGGTGCAACAGAGGCGGGAAAGTCCATGCTGATGTAGTTTTAGAGCAAATTGTCCATCGTGGATATCAGTATGGACAATATTTTCTAATAACAGAATAGCATCTATAAAAGGAGCAGTTTTAGCCAATGGGCTACATAGATACTCATCATGTAAAGAAAACAATGATCATAAGAATCAGAAAGGACATGTAAGAGGAAGTTTATTAAAGAATTGGGATTCCCTAAAAGCAAGGATAAGTCCAATTATTTCAGCAATAGCATCACCATCAAATTTTTCTAAGATAATTATAATCAGAAAGATTGGATTATATATGCCGACATGATACATCTGGATACAAGACATAGATTAACCACAAAAATTGCTCAGTGAAGGAAGAAATCTGACAGGGTTAATGTATACAAAATAATACAAAACAATCTTAAAGAAGAAGGAGGGAGCATGAGGAAGATGACAAAATAAAATACATATACATAATCAAGATAATGTATTAGGATGTATCTAGAAATTGCTATTTAAATATGATACAGAGACGGAACAAATTCAAAAACAGTATGATAAAATAGATGCAAAATTTCAAAGAAGCAATAACAGTGGATCAAAGGGAAGATTTACAGAGTGACATTTTAAGGCTACCTTCATTCATGGGTTGAGGAATTACTTGATTAGCATCACAGTCTCTGCATGTCTTTGCTTCACTAGCTCTTAACACAATACCTTTGTAAACGTTTCTTGGACTTCTGAGTCAGAAATGTAATTACTATCAAGCAGTAACCTATGGTGCAAATTGCATATAGGAACATAGCAGAAAATAGGAACCATCAACCAGCCTTCCAATAATACTCTTCAGTGCAAGCCACTCTGCCCAATCTCATCCTGTCATCATAATGTTTAGCATTCAACCACTGAATGGGGGGATAATATAAATATTAATCAAACAAGAAATCTTTAAAATACAGCTTAAGAAAACTAAATGATAAAAGAGCAATCTGTTTAAAAGAGACAACTGTTAAAAGTCCATAAAAGGCAACAAAATTAATTCCAAGAAATCAGGTCAGAATCTCCTTTCATGTACATAAAATGCTTTATTTATAATTAAACAACTTCTTTTTGTTCTTCTTTTCTAGGTTAGACTGGGGGGGGGTTGCCTTAACATTTAAATGTTTGTTAAATCATTGAAAATATCCAGAATGAGTTGCTGAGTTATTCACAGTGGCATTCAGCAACATCAGAGGAATCTATGAATATACAACTTAACCAGCACATAAATCATAGTAAGAACTGCAACTCACGAATTAATTACCATATATCAATAATATTGCCTTGTTTAGTTGCATCTCTTTGCTTTTGCAGCATTGAGTTATGAAAAACACTAAGAGCACGATTGCTGGTAACTATATAAGGATGCATTTTCTCATGTTTAATGAGTGTCATAGTTTTTATTTTTTTCCCTGAAAGATTTAGTTGTGAAAGCTGTGTTGAAAACAATGGCTATATGGAATATCAGACCTTTTTTTTTTTTTATTAGAGGGCCTTCTTTATTGTATTTTAGAAGAAGAAAACAGGATAAAGGAGAGGTGATAGTTTTAGCCAAAGGATAAAGCTTGAAGAAAAAGAAAAAGAAAAAAAAAGAAAAGAGACAGAGGAAGGAAGGAAGGAAAGGAAAGAAAGAAAGAAAGAAAGAAAGAAAGAAAGAAAAAGAAAGGAAGGAAGGAAGAAAGAAAGAAAGAAAGAAAGGAAGGAAGGAAGGAAGGAAGGAAGGAAGGAAGGAAGGAAGGAAAAAAGAAAGAAAGAAAGAAAGAAAGAAAGGAAATAAGGAAAAGATCAAGGCTGAATGGAAGGGCGGGAGTGTTCATGATAGCAACTTGCCTTCGTCTCCATTCTTTCCTCCTCACATACAATGTTGGAATGAGGCAATCCTCATTAGGAAATACCTTCCCTTTTACAGTAAGAAAGAAAGCACAGACTGCCCCAGGGGGATGAGCTTAGTCTTAGCCTTTCTTTGGAGGTGCTCTAGTTGACTAAAGGGGTCAAGGATGTAAGGAGGCAATTAGCAAAGTGTCACGGTTTTAGATATGATGGAGAATGTAAAATATGCTACAGAGGCTGGGCTGATGCACAACACTCTACCTCCACAGTTCTTCTTTGTGAAAATGTAATACAGAAGATTAATCCAGGGCCACATTAGCAAATCATACAAAATCTTTGCTAACAGATGGTTTCTTTGCAACTATATTGTAGTCTTTTCTTGGTTTTCGTTGAGCAGATGAGTGAGGAATGCCTTCCAAGTAAGCAACCCTAAACCGTTTTGCTCAAATTGCCAGTTTTGAACACGTTTCCTTGAATAATTATCTTCTTCAGAAAATGAGGAACTGAACAATTCATTGTACATCACAAATATAGAGAAGTACAGAGAATACTTCCACATAGTAGTGTTTCTGCTCCACATCCTCCCCAACAAATATTTCAGTCTTCATATATATAGAATAACAATTCCACAACTGTGGGTTCAGAAATTTAAGAAGGATTTTATTTGATCCAGCAATAAAAAATAAAATATGGGAATACTATGTGTGTGGAAAGACCAATAATCCAAGCTTTCATTGTACTAGCTTGAATTTACTTAGTGGAAGATTTGATCTTGATGCTTATGAAGTGGGCCAGGCAATGTTTGAGAGCATCAGAGGCCCTTGTCTTTCTGGATAGGCCCAGGATACCTGTTGATATGGTGATATTATCAGAAGGAGAAGCTTTTTTTCAGCGATTTGGGGGCAGTTAGTTGTGAGAAAGGGAGCTTCTATTCTGTAACACAAGGGTCCCCAAACCCCAGGCTGCAGCCCACTACCGGGTCTTGAGCTGTTCGGAACTAGGCTGTGGAAGTAGAGGGCGAGTGTGCGTGCATCCCCGCTTGCACAAGCAACGGGCGAGCCCATGGGCACATGCTCTATTTGCACAAACGGCAGGTGTGTGTGCCCGCCGCTCATGGAAATGTAGCTGTATGCATGCACTCACTTGCCCACTACTCACACAGAACCATCCCCACCCCCACCCCATTGATCCACAAAGCCGGAAAGGTTGGGGAACTCAACTGTAATGGAACACAAGGATGACCTTGCGGAAATGGGGGAAGAAATGCTAGGAAGCACTCAGACAAGAGAGGCGGGAGGCCAGGGGCTAAAGGGTCAGAGAAAAAAACTCAGGAAGGATCCACTCTAATTGATCAAACAGGTAAAAGTAGCAGCAGGAAGTTTTCACTTTCAGACTTGCAAGATTCTGCTCATGTAGCCTTACAATAAAGTAGAAGTAGTGCATCTAGTCACGTTTCCTGTCTGGCTTACCTGGGAGGGCTGACACATTCTACCCTACAGGCTGAAAGTGTCCTGAAAAATAATGATTTCAACTCATTTTGAAGACCTTGGGAGTAGTTTAAAGGTGGAAATGTTCCTACTTCCTCGTTTTTATCCTTGATTTTGTGAAGTCAAGCAAAACAAAACCCATGTTGCTTAAATTCAATCATTTTGACCATAAAGCTCCATAGTATGATTTTAGATGCTGTCAGATGGTATAAACAGGTGGTTGAAGTTACAGGCTGCAAATTACCAACTCTTTATCTATATCAACATTGTTTTTTCTTTATGCTTGTGGGAAGAATCCAGAGAAAGAAATATTTTGGGAAATAGTAAAAAGGCAGAATATATTTCCCCAAAGGAATAATGGAAAAGATCTTTAAAAAAGACAGAAACTAGCCCCCAGAAATCAGCCCCAGCCCCCTTGGCCAAAGCCAGCTTTTAGAAATGCAAATTCAATAATCCTTTCAGCTAGAAACTGAAGAAATTAGGAAGATAAAGACCCCTAAAATCTACATACCCCCATCCAAGTTCTAAGGACAGGAAACATAATAAGATTAACCCACCAATACCAAAAGGGCACACTCAGACTGAGGTCAAAGTACATGACATAGGAAATACAAAGTCTCAAACAGGAACAGGAAACAACTTCAAAAGCCCCAGAACATAAGCCCCAGGTATAAAAACCCACCACTCCCAGCTACCTGTGGTCAGTTTTTCCCAGAGCTATCTTTCTGTCTGGCTCTCCTCTTCAATAAACTGCAACCTTCTTTCCAAAGCAGTCTCCATTTTGTTTATTCCCAGTTTGGACTGGACCCTGATGAAGATTTTTCTTTCAACATGCTCTTATCTACTATCTTCTATTACAACTACTACACAATCATTAGAATATGCTATATTTACAAAGCAAATCAGGATTGCTCAGCTGAATTAAGGTGTCAAGTGACCTTGTTCTTATTTTGTTTCTTAAGTCCTTGAGTAGCTTATTGATTCACCCACCCTAATCCATTTGCCTTTAATTTGCAAGATTTTGGATTTCCAAGTACCAAGTTATGCTTTAATGCCATAAAAGCTAGGGACAAGTATGGGATGAGATGGAATGGAGTTTTGAATTTGGGAAAAGAATAAAAGGCTATATGATGTTACTCAGGTCAAGATAGGAAAGGAAGTTACAGCCACCACTGAAGAAAGGGAATGTATACTGCATTGTATGGAACCTTGTGAAATCTAAACTCTGCATTAAAGTCTCAATATGCCTGTGCATATTATTGGATTTTGTATAGAAAAAGTTAAGTGTGAGAAAGAGGGAAGCGTTTTTAATTCATCTAATCTTTTTGCTTAAGAATTTGAACATTATGTTATGATTTAGTTTGTTATTTGGGCATATGTTCTTCTGGCCAATGAATCCCTAATATTTATACTTAGAATACCTGAACATCTACAAGGGTGTATTGCAGCTGTCACATAGAAGGCTATATGGTAGGGTTCATAATAGATTCCAGGATTTGAGGGTGATTAAATCTGAATGCAAAATGTCTTTTGAAAATTATTAAATCCATGCTAGTTTAGTTTCCCAGATAGGCTACTAAAGTTTCCCAGCAAATCTGCTGCCAAAGCCACCTACTCATATTTTCCCCCAAAGTAGCCTGTTTCTCTTGGGGTGGAGTGGGGGTGCTTTATTGAACATGACTTGATTCTCTCTCAGAGTCTTATTGTGCATTTACAAAAGTCACTAGTGGGTGGATCTGAATGTTAATAGCCAGACTGAGATCCCAATCTGCCTTATTTTTAAACTTTCTTCAAGAATTTGAGGGCATCCATCAGCCATTCCATGAACTTGAGGGAAGATTCAAGGCCAGGTAGAAGGATGTACTCTTTTATCCATTTTACAGACAGATTACAGGATTCACTTTCTTAAGGTGAATTGATAGCTGCAGTTTTGCTGGTCTTAAACAAAGAACTGGAGGATAGGGAGGCTACATACCAACTGGGTGACAGCTATTGGTTAATCTCTAGGCTCCATAGAACCAGAAAATACAGCGGGAAGAGGCCTTTTTGCTTCATATCCCATGAGTGGGTTTAAGTGGGAAATAAGGGCAGCATGATGTTGGGATCAGAGAGAAGAATGGGAGTGTATGCTGTGAAGGGGGACACATGAATGCCTGAACCTCAACAAGCTGAGTAGCTATCTGGGCTGAAGATGGCATCCTGAGTCTTCCTATGAGCTAAGAGCGGAAAGAGTTAACATTGCTCCTTCCTCCTGGCTCTGAATAGGCTCTGACAGCTCGGAGAGGCAGAGCTATTTAGGTCTTGTAGCTACTACCTGGGAGAATGCAAAGAGGAGGTGAGTCAGGAACTTCTGACTGCTAGTTGTCAGGCTCCATTCTGGATGCATGGATAAACAGGGTGATCCACCTCACTCTGCAATGATCTTGCTGGGTAATTGTTAGTGATTCAGCTTCTCTGAAATTGCTCCATTTAAAATAACACTTACAAAGGAGGCCTGGGGATGGGTGGGCTTTTCTTTTTCTGCTTGCTGGAAAAAAGCTGTTTCAGCTGTGGTTTAAAAGGTAATAGAAGTGGCTCCAGGACAGGATAGGCATTAGCTGTCATCACTTTGTAATTAGGAGATGGCTGCAGAGCCCCTGTGCTCCATTCTTTTTTAGACTTGTGCTGTGTGTAGCTTCACTGAGATTTCACTTTTCTGGGAAAACTTTATGCATTGTCTTTTATAAATACTTCTCAGATTGACTTCATTCCAGTGTGGGAGAGCTTGCTGGCCTGGGAGGTCTTTGTATCTGTGCACATGTGTGTGGATTGTACAGAGGTTTATTTCTTTGGCTTTGGGGGAACCATAAAAGCCCCCTAATATATCTCCTGCTCTCTTCTGTCTTGTACAGCAATCTCTGTTCCACTCCCTTTCCACTTTCCATACATCCCTTCCACTTTCTATATCCCCTCCTTGCTTCTATTTCATATCTCTTAACCATCATCATCCTCTCTGGAATTCTGAGTCAATTTCTAGGCCTACTCCTGGAGAAAGAACCAGCTGCGGTTACCAAGCAGAACCCAAAAAACGACTTGAGTCCAGTGATTATTTGCTGGCTGCTGCCATCTATCTCCCTCCTCCCTTACTCAACAGAGGAATCCACAGCTGTTCCAAACTGGGAGAGGAGAAGGAGGGGGCTGTTGGATGATGATGTCAAGACTCAGGGATACAAATAGACAGAGCTCCGGCTGTCATCCCGACTCTGCCTTTTCACCCAGAGTAGCTGCTGCCTTCCTGCCTGTCCTACCAAGCTGCCACCATGAGCTTCTCCACCCAGAGGGTCTCCTCGTACCGCCGTACCTTCGGCGGGACAGCTGCCCCTTCCTTCCCATCTCCTTCCTTCCCACGGGCTTCTTTCGGCACCAAGGGCTCTTCTTCCAGCTCCATGTCCTCTCGGGTATACCAAGTGTCCCGTGGTGCTGCAATGCCCACCCTTTCTAGCTTCCGCGCAAGCTACTCAGCCCCGCTGCGTTCAGCCTATCAAGGTGCCGGCGAGGTCCTTGACTTCTCCCTAGCTGATGCCATGAACCAGGAATTCCTGCAAACCCGTACAAATGAGAAAGTGGAGCTGCAGGAACTCAACGACCGCTTCGCCAATTACATTGAGAAGGTCCGTTTCCTGGAGCAGCAGAATGCCCTCATGGTGGCTGAAGTCAATCGACTCAAGGGCAAGGAGCCCACGCGCATTGCTGAGATGTATGAGGAAGAGCTGAGGGAGCTGAGGCGCCAGGTGGAGCTGCTGACCAACCAGCGAGCACGGGTGGATGTGGAGAGGGACAATCTGCTGGATGATCTCCAGAAGCTGAAGCAGAGGTGAGACTGAGGCCCATGATTTGCTACCATGTTTTCTTTTTCTCTAAGCTCATCCCTGTCTATTTATGTTGATCTGTAAATTTAAGGTTTCTTCCTAGTCACGAGCAGGTACAACGCTTCCCTGGCCAGAGATGGAGTAAACAGGGAAGGGTAATGCTAATCACAGCCAGGGTGAGTGGCCTTCCAGCCCTGACCTTCCAAATAGCAATGCCAAAGCTCTCTTATCAAATGTCACATTTGCTAGGCCCTGGGTAAATGGCACTGAGCAACATTCACCTTGAAGTTGCAAACTTCTTGTCCTCTGATCTGAAATTGCCATCATAACTAATAAGAGACAATCTATCTCATTGGGCCCAACAAAATAATAATAATAATAATAATAATAATAATAATAATAATAATAATAATAATAATAATAAAGTTGGAAGGGACCTTGGAGGTCATTGAGCCCAACCCCCTGCTTGGTCAGGAAATCCTACACCATTTTGGACAGATGGCTGTCCAGTCTCTTCTTAAAAACTTCTAGTGTTGGAGCATTCACCGCTTCTGGAGGCAGGTTGTTCCACTGGTTAATTGTTCTAACTGTCAGGAAGTTTCTCCTTAGTTCTAGGTTGCTTCTCTCCTTGATTAGTTTCCATCCGTTGCTTCTTGTCCTGCCCTCAGGAACTTTGGAGAATAGCTTGACTCCCTCTTCTTAAGGCTCAGAATGTGTCCAGTGACTTCCTGACATACCACTCTCTCCTTATAAACCTTTCCATCTTTAGAAATTTAAGAAAGCTTTTGGGGGCTAAAATCTTCATCCTGAAGAGAAAGGCTAATATCTAAAAAAAAAAAACCCTAGCACAGTATTTAAGTCTGCTGAGAAAATATTTGTGAGGTTTATTTTGGCACGGGGATCCGTACTGGTTCAGAAATCAGTAGTAAGGTCACCAATCCCTGCCTTTTTAGAAAAAAATTGGATGAAAAGACTAAATTATATTTGTGAAACATTTTGTTTGGATTTGACTTCGTGGAAAAATTACACATGTAATTTTATTTATGCAGGGAGTGGATAATTTTTCCTTATCAAATACTGGGCTTTTCCTTATCAAATACTGGGATCTCTTTAGTTTAATTCCACACCAGTTAGGTCTGCTTTTTCCTTGTAGTTGCACACAGGGGATGGGGTGGAGGTAGGAGGTGTGATACTCTAAACAATTGTTGCAAGTTCTTGTCAGATCAACTCTTGACTCCTTTTGGTAGGGTGAGGATGACTGATGGTTGCCTCTTTCCATGAGGTAGCTCTGGGTTTTTTTCCTGCATGATGTAAATTGTCTATTTATGTCCCAACTAAGCAAGCCCTTGACTAGCTCAGGATATATGTGCCACGGGTCTATGTTGATGATCTATTTCTAGGAGTTTTTAAAGAGCTGAAATAAAGAAAAATGATATCCTGATGATTAGAAATAGGGTGGATTTAAAACTTTTAAATTAATTAGTTCCATGTGAGAGCCAGAAACCAATTTTCTTCTGGGATTGCACATTAAATATATTAGTGGTATAGTAACAGAATCCCTCTTCAACAGTGCCGTTATCCTTTAAAAAAATGTACATTACAGAACTGAAGCGGGTGCAGGTGGTCAAGATTCCATGTTACCCAGAACATCTTCCAAGTCTATAAATCTTAGTTCTAGAACAGAGGCCTTCAAACTTGGCCCTTTTATGACTTGTGGACTTCAACTCCCAGGATTCCTGTGTGCCTGGCTGAGGAATTCTGGGAGTTGAAGTCCACAAGTCATAAAAGGGCCAAGTTTGAAGACCCCTGTTCTAGAATTTCTCTTCTACTCACAAGGGAGAAAAAAATCCAGTTTCAGTTTATTAGGAAAAGTGACTCCCAGGAAGTCATCTGATATTGCTCTTCATTGTATGTCAGCGGATTCTTCATAACCCCCTACAGTTTGTACCAGTATAATTACAGCTTTTGCAGCCCTAATGATCGCTGCTCAGCTTGATTTACGTAATAGATGGGCTCACAAATCATGCTAAGTCATGGTTTGCTTTCTCTGGAGAGTTCAATAGTTGGGTTCACAGGACGTGCGTTGGCACACCTTATACTAGCAATGGAACAGGTTAATGCTATAACAACAGGAGAGAGATGAAAATAGTACAATACTTTGAGGGGGAAACTGGGCTGTTCAGTAGGAGGGCCCTTTGTATCCTGCTTCTGGAAGGATAATCCTTAGGCCTTTACTCTGTGGCCAGTCCTCTTGGAAGCTTTCTCTTTTCCTCCAGATTTAACTCCCTTGTGATTGACAGGGCACAAGTGGACCCTGCCAGAAGAAAGCAACAGCCAGATAAGCAAGGTTGAGCATGTTGACAGGAAGTGCATATACACGAGAGGGGGAAATTTAGGCAAAGAAATCCAGGGGTCAATGTCTTCCAATCAGATATGTATTTTATTTATTAATGAAATAAATTAATCTCATCTCATTATCCAAAGTGACCCTGAGTAGCTTACAGAAGAATAAAAACATAAATATATCATTCAAATGTTCTCCTGGATCTGTGAGCAGATGTGCACTAAATTTGGGGATCATCATTTTATTTGTTGGTTCTTTATAGCATACACCAAGTGTGATCTTTGGCTTGAGTGTTTATTGCTGTGGAGAAGCAAAAATGAACTTTCTTTCTCATTTGGATCGTAGCAAATTGAATGTCCAAGACTTATAATCAGGTAGCAAATGGCATCACTTGTCCTTTTCTTGTGCTCTTTCCCACCAAACCACATAAAAAGAAATGGAAGTGGGTACCAAACAGCCTTTCCTAACTTGGCGTCCTTAAGATCTGGGGAATCACATCTCCCAGCATCCATGCCAACATCAGGAGGCATGAGATAGGGTCAAGCTGATGCAAGAATCTTATACAGAAGACCGCCTCTGCAAGCCTTATCTCTATATGACAACAGCTGCAACTAACAACTATTGAAATTGTAGTTTAAGATGTCAGGAACTTGGACAATTTAGAACTGAAGGTTTGAGGGTGCTGTGTTTATAAACATAAAAAAACACAACTATGGATACAGTAGTTGAGGATATAGAAACTAGAACTCCAGGGCCATGATTCACTAACTTTAGTGTCCAAATCCTGAAGCTGAGCCTTTCCCAATCTCAAACCCCACAGAAATGTTAGATTACAGTTTCAATTTCTTCAGCCATTACAAACAATAACCATCCTGGCTGATTGTGATTAGACCTTATAATCCCAAATTCTGAATATATGTGAGAAAAAGTCGACTTGGGTGATGCTACACTAATCCCATGTCAAAATACCTGGAAAACAGATTTTGAATTTCAGCATCTTGGTAGCCTTCCACCTGTCTCCCACACCTTATGTATCTTTCATATCGAGTCATCTCCAGAATCCCAGGCTGAGGGTCATCCCAAGAGTTTGCATGCTGCTTCTTTGCAAGTCTCTGGCTCCTGCTTCAGCTTTTCTCAGTAGAGCAAAGCTGTGCTACCCTAAAAGGGAAGGGGGAGTAAGCATTATCCATCAGTGAGCTCATGCCTTTGTGCTTAAGGCTTTGACTAAAACAGGCAATGAGAGGACATGTTCTTGCTCCATTCCCAGCCTGGCCACCAGCCAGATCCCACCCCTTCCCTTTGGAATGTAGGAGAATTGCCCGTTCCTGATGCATATCTTACTAAAGTGGCTTGGTAGCATGTCAGAGGTTTAGGGTGAGGCACTGGCCTTGACTTCTAAAGCATGAGAAATGCTGTTTATGTAGACCAATCGGTGATTTCCCAGTCTTCCCAATGCTCATTTTTCTGCCCCTTTTTCACAGGTTGCAAGAGGAGATTCATCTTAAAGAAGAAGCAGAAAACAACTTAGCTGCTTTCAGAGCTGTAAGTTCAAATGTTTCCTCCAGCATGTCTGGGAAAATGAGGAAAAGATTTGTGAAATAGCACAAAAGGAATATCACTTTGTATACTTAAAAGTTGCATGCTTAGCTGTTTTTTTTTTTGGTTTTTTTTTTTTTGCCCCTTCATTTCTGAGAGGACATATTGTGCCTTTCCCCCCAGCTATTAGCGCTTTCTCAGATCTTTTCCAAAGTGGTAGACAATTGGTATTTGGATTTCAAAATATAAGGAATTATTAGGATTATAGTTAAAACAAGATTTCTGGAGAACATCAAGTCGCCAGCCTTCTATACTGTGTAGCCCCTTTTGAATAATTGCAACACCGGCTCCTGTTTTGTCTACAACATTGTGCAATCTAGGTGCACATGAACATTTAACATGTTATTAGAATATTTAGCATATTCTAAATGATACAATGTTTTGAATCATTCATAGTAGTAGAATCAATATGCCAGAGGGAATAGTTTAAGTACTCCTTCAGGGATGCATACAATACAATGGAGCAGCATTTACCCTGAATTTCAAGGAATTTGGAATTAAGATGAGGGCAACTGCCCTGCCATTGTCAATATTGCTAGAAACTGGAGAGATGTTAGAAAATGTTAGTAGCCCTTTTGTTCAAGGATCATGTGAATTAATTCCGTTGGGGTCCTTCCCACTCATTTCCTGGGCTTTCAGAATTTCCACTATTGTTTTCATTGGTCAGATTCCCAGATGATGTCAGTCAAAAATCAGAGGGGGGGTGGGCATAACCTCTCGGCCTTTTCAGGAGCACACAGTTAAATGGCAGTTGAGCTCATTTCCTTATTCAGTGAATTTGTGCTCTTTTAATGAGGACCAACCTCTTGGGTCTATTATTACTGCTGAGGTTATGCTCCTCTTTTCTCTGCCATTACAGGATGTTGATGCAGCCACTCTGGCCCGTATTGACTTGGAGAGGCGTATCGAAACATTGCAGGAAGAAATTGCTTTCCTCAAAAAAGTGCATGAAGAAGTAAGCAGCTGTCTTGTACATGTGTCTTGGGGCTTCTCAAAACGATGGCTTCTAGAAGGGAAGGAGGGGTGAGGTTGCTGAAGGGGATGGTGAAAATCAAGCCCAGAATTTAGCTATAATAGCAGCTTTAATTGAAAAAAAATATGGAAGATGGTATCAAGTATCAAAAGTTGCATGTCACCAGACCAGCCTTCTCCTGCTAGGTTGCACCACGTTTTGGTACGATGGCACAACATGTTGGGCAAACCCTACCAACCTGCGATGTAAATCAAGCTATTGTTGTTAGTTTGGGGTTCTGTAAGAGATGGTGCATATAGAGGGGGAGCTGATGTGATGGATTACAGTGAAACAGCAGTTTCCAAGGAAGGAAGGAAGGAAAGAACACATTTCACAAAGGGTGGTGGGGAGGAGACAAAAGGCAGCACAGCCTGGAGCTGGATAGGAGAAAGTAAGACTAGCTACTCCCTAGAACAGTAGTTCTCAACCTGTGGGTCGGGGCCCATTTGGGGTCGAACGACCATTTCACGGGGGTCGCCAAACAACGCAGTCCGCCATTTTTTCCCCCTTTTCCTTAGCTGTGCTACTCCCTTTTATTCTATTGGCTTTTGAAAGCCAATAGAATAGTCTCTCTTGAATAGAGTCTAATTCTATTGGCTTTCAAAAGGCAATAGGAATTGTCCAGGCTGTCTCTGCCCTGCTGAGCCCACCAAAAGTCCCATTCTGCAAATGGTGCTGCACCAGTTGAGTAGTCCTCGACTTACAACCGGTTGAATAGTCCTCGACTTACGACCGGTTGGGGGTCGCGGCATTAAAAAGGTTAAGAACCACTGCCCTAGAAGCTCCCAGGGTGTATCAATTAAGGTGAGAGAGTAAGGGTTTAGTCCAGGGGTAGGCAACCTCGTCTCTTTTATGACTCATGGACTTTAACTCCCAGAATTCCTGAGTCAGCTATGCTGACTCAGGAATTCTGGGAGTTGAAGTCCATGAGTCATAAAAGAGCTGAGGTTGCCTACCCCTGGTTTAGTCTGTCAAGATTCTGCCTATTGTGTCTAAGCAAATAAAGAAGTAAACTCTGGCTGAATGTCCTTCTTGGCTGGGAACTGGCTTAATTTAGTAACCCAATGGTTTAATCCACCATACATTAGTGAGAAATAGTTTATATCTTCTTGAAAGATCATGTTGGAGAAGGTTTTGTCACAACTGAAAGCCGCCTTTCACTTCGATGGTTCCCAATATTTTTGAGTACAAGGATTTTGGTGCCTAACCAGTATGGATTAGGGGAGGTGGCTAGTAAGCCTCTCCCTACTGCATTGGCCTGATGGTACACTCTTTGTGACCTCTCCAGGAAATTAGAGAAATGCAATCCCAGCTGCAGGAACAACAAATCCAGGTGGAGATGGACGTGTCAAAGCCAGATCTGACCGCAGCACTGCGTGACATCCGTGCCCAGTATGAGAACATTGCTGCAAAGAACATCTCTGAAGCAGAAGAGTGGTACAAGTCCAAGGTCGGGAGAAAGAGCAGTTTCACTTAGCTAAAAGACTAGGGGTGATTGGAGTTAGTTTCCACTCATGGGATTCACTCCTGTTAATCCACCTGTGTGCTCTATTTGCTCCTCCTCCCCCCTCCGTCTACAGGTGACTGACCTGACTCAGGCAGCAAATAAAAACAATGATGCCATTCGCCAAGCCAAGCAGGAGATGATGGAGTACCGGCATCAAATCCAATCATTCACCTGTGAGATTGATGCTCTCAAGGGCACGGTGAGTGAGCTGCCACGCCAGATTAATCATGGAGTCAAATTCAGAATGCTGGACCTTGCATTGAACCATTTTAGGGAGGAACATTTTTCTTCTTCCCTACACTCATTGACGCAAATGCAAGGGAAGCATGGAGAACGCAAACTGCTCAGGCAGCTGCAGTTTTGCACAGCTGTCAGATGGAGAGGTCATTCATGATCTCTGAGGGAGACTGACAGAAGATCTGTTTAATGCAGAGAAAGTTCTATGGCCAGCTGAAGATCCTCATATAGGCTGACTGGTAAAATCTCAGCTTATGGTCCCAATCAACAATCTCTTACAGTATGTCCCTTGAATGGATGGGAGATGGGGGGGGTGTCTTTTTTTATATTCACCCAAAAAAGAGGGGGTAGAAATCCTCTTTTCTTTCTCCTCACTGCTTTCCTCCTCTTGACTTCCAGAATGACTCTCTGATGAGGCAGATGAGGGAGATGGAGGAGCGCTTTGCCGGCGAGGCTGGCAATTACCAGGACACAATCCAGAGGCTTGAAGAGGAGATCAGGCATTTGAAGGATGAGATGGCACGGCACCTGCGCGAGTACCAGGACCTGCTCAATGTCAAGATGGCTCTTGACGTTGAGATTGCCACTTACCGCAAGCTGCTGGAGGGTGAAGAGAGCAGGTGAGCACTATCTGCATCTGTGTGTCCTGTAAAGGTAGCTTTACATCCATTAAAGTTGGTAGATGATTGGTCTGGGATGGGTTTTGTTCTGATGGAATAGTAGTAGGGTTTGTACACCGATTGTGAAGTGTTAGTGTATTACTGCTACACAAGAATCTACCGCAATTCTGGACTGAGTAAAAGAGACGTGGCTTATGACAGTATCTGAACTCTGCCTTTGTGCTTGGTGACAGCAAAGGATAACAAAGAAGGAAATGCATCCTTCTGTTGTGACAGTTGGTGACATTCATCTTCTCTTAGGAAAGAAATAGACCAGTGATTCTCTTGAAGCCAATATTACTTTTCATTTTGGCTGAGCAGTTTGGACTAGTGGGACTTACATTTTGTAATAATGCTGAATTTGCATGAAGATGCCATGTTAGAATTACAACAAGAAGACTGGAAACAACACTTCAGTATGCAAGCCAGAAGAATACAATTAGTTCAGATTTAAGTGTTGTTGTTATTCCTAAAAGGACCATAAGGGATAATGAGGGTTATTGGGGAGGCTGCTATAGAACATAGGAAATCTGAAAACAGAAAAGAAAGACAAGGCTACTTTAATCTCCCTTTCCTTTCCCTTCCTTACAGAATTTCACTGCCCATTCAAACTTTTTCTGCCATCAACTTCCGAGGTACGTGACATGGATCTGGTCTATGTGGTTAAAAAGATCTATGGGCATGCAAATCACGTGGATTGTTTTGTAATGCTAAAACGGAGCAGAAATGGACGAAAGCCCATCCCCAAGATTCATTTTAGAATAGTGATTAAAATGAGGATGGAATTACGTGTTTCATGCCTATCATAATCTGTTCTGCTTATTCCCGACTAAACCCTTTTTTGATTTTAAAGGATGGCATTTAGAGGCAGGGGAGAAAGAGATTGCTTTTCAGTTAAAAATAGCGCCCTTCCCTATATTTATTTATATATATATTTATCAAACTTAGAAACCACTCACAGAGTCACTCTCTGCAACTATAACTCTCCCTCTCTGCCTCTCTAATTCTAACTGGAGTTCCTGAAATGGGCCTGCAAGGACAAATGTATCTGAAACCCCTCAACTCTGCAAGGAGGAGGGTCAGATTCAGAACAAAACACTCAGACAAAGAAAGGATGATACATCCCAGCCTACCTTCACCTCCAAGCCAGTCTCACCTAAAGCTGCTTTTCTCTACAGTTGGTTCTTTGGGGGTGGGGGTTGGTACCAGGCATAATAATATACAGTTCTATCCAGAAATGTATAAATGAGCTGAATGAGTCCATCTCTCCTCTTACGTTTCTTTCTGACATGTTTCTTGGGTGAGACACCATGCACAAAGACGACTGTATTAAGAAATGAAGCATGATGAATACTACAAACATACATACCGCTAACAAAACCAAACAGGATAGCTATTAGTTTCTCGGCATTGCATCAAAATGAGAATAAACTCTCCCTTGTCTCCAAAAAGAGTCTTATAAAGGCTAAAAGATAAGGGCAATCAAGCCAAAATATCATAGCTGTGGTAATTCTAGTTCTGAATTCAAGTTCTGCCTTGATGCTGTGGCCAAATTTAGTAGAACTGAATAACAGCTTAGAAGATTGTTTTGTTTTGGCATCAATATTTATTGCATTATATACACTGTTTGGTTAGGTTGGCAAGTGCCGGTGGGGTGTGTGTGTGTGTATGTGTATCAGGGACATGAAGTGAACATGGTACCCATCTCCTCTTAAGTCTTGGTGTGAGCAAGTCATGGAGAACAGTGAGCTTGTGCTTGGAAGAAAACATCCCTAATCACAGAGCCCACCCTCCAAATTCTCTGGACTCCAAATTCTTCATGGGATTCTCCCATGAAATGCATGCCAGAGTGCACCCATTATCAACCAATGCCTCTTTCTGTCCCACAGAGACCAGCCCAGAGCAAAGGAGCGCTGAGGTTCATACCAAAAAAACAGTGACCATCAAAACCATCGAGACACGTGATGGGGAGGTAAGCTGACAGGCTGTGGGCGTTGATGAACATCAGAAGGGTTAGCAACCCCAATAGAAAACCCCAGGAAAAGTCAATAAAGGTAGTCTTGAGTGTGTCATTCCGTCCTATTATGGAGCAGGGGGAACATTCTAAGTTGAGAACCACTCACCCTGTTGATGTGAGACTGAGAATAAGGAATGGGAGATGCATCTGAAGGAACACAGTTGGATGTAGTTGTCTTCCTTTTTCTTCTGTCCCTATAAAGCAGAAATAGGGAAGCCAATGGTGGGAACAAGCAAAGGCGCCCCACCTGATTGGGGAGAAGGCCCAGGAGGGTGGGAGTAGGGCTTTCCCTAACTGAAATCTCTGTCTTTCCTCAGGTGGTCAGCGAAGCCACGCAGCAACAGCATGAAATGCTGTAGGTCTTGTAACCCCCAGAGCGACTTGGCCCATCTCAACCCGCTCCTTTTCATGTGCAAAAATCAGGGGATGCCAGTTCCCACACCTTCTCCCACATCCTCCTTTTGTAAGAGCACCACTGGACAACCTCACCCGCTCAACTGAATGTACAAGAAGCCTTCTGTGTTCCCCAAAGCCTCTCTCCTTCGGCTCCCTTTCTGCACTCCCTTTCCTTTGCTTTTTTGTTCTATTCTTTTCCTGCCCTTGGGCGGGAGGAGGGCAGAAAGAGAGTTGCAGCTTTGTGTGTGTGTGTGTGTGTGTGTGTGTGTGTGTGTGTGTGTGGTACATGCATGCATGTGTTAGAGGTGAGGCTTCCTGCCCCTGTATGGGGTCTGACTATTGCCTGAAAAGAAAACTCTCATCTGCCTTTACATGGTGACACGTGCCCTGAGTCACCTATGTGTGCTCTGATAGCCATGTGTAGTTACACTCCCAACCTGAGTGTGGGTCCCTGCCCCTTCTGGGTCCTTCTGCTGCAGCAGTAATGAGAGCTACCTGCAGGCCCTGCACAGACAGAGGAAAGTGGGGGGATGTGTGAGCATAGCCCAGAGAATGAGGCTGAGTCACCTGCCCAGTCTTGCCTCCGGGACCAAAGCCACAGAGTTGCCCCTACCCTCAGGGAGCAGGACTCCTTGCTTGTGGGCGGGCGGATGGGTGATGCTTGCATCTCTAAGCTCAGTGATTGTCTGTCCCGTTTGCTATGCTACTGAAGCTCTTTTTGGACAAGGTTCCCCCCTTCCTGTCTTGGGGTTTTTCCTACAAGTGTAGGCTAGAGTGCTAGGAGAATGAGGATCTCTAAAGGGGAAAGTGAGTGAGGCCTCTGAGAGGAGATGACTTGGGCCCAGAAGGGGACAAGCCCTCCCCCATGCCTGCTGTGAAGTGAAGTGAAGCTCCTAATTTGGGAGGTTGGATATCATGGCCGCCGGGGAGAGGAGCAAGATGCCAGGAGCAATATACCCACACATGCAAGCTTACCTGCCTGGAGCATGATCCCTTGCCACATCCCAAATCTGCCTCACGGGGACTGTTGAAAGGCCTGCAAAAGATTGTGGAGAAGAGAAGAGAAGGAACTGGCAGGTGATCAGGTGATGGAGAGAGAGAGAGAGAGAGCCAGCAGAGAACAGTCTGTCATTGTGAATGAATGGAGAGAGAGGACATGGAGAGAGAATGAATACTCCTAGCCCTATACCCCAACACGTACTGGTCCTACAAAAGAAATAAATAAACTATGCAGCACAAAACTGGTTGTGGAGATGTTCTTCTTTTGCTGGCTGTTGCAGAGCAAATCTGATTCAATTTAATCGCACACTGAGGAGAAAGGAGAATGGAGAAGGAGATTCAGAAGTCAAAGGGACTTCCATGCTTTGTATAGCAGAGGCATTTCTAATGTGCCCTGCTTCTCTTCCATTTTGGTGGCGTGGTTTTCATTATCCCTGATTTACCCCAGGCACCCTCCTAGTCGCTAGACTCTATGCCTCACGCTGGCTGAGGAATTCTGGGAGTTGAAGTCCACACGTCATAAAAGGGCCAAATTTGAAGACTCCTGCTCTATGTCCACAGCGGCATTTTAGAAATGTGCTACCACCACAGTCCCTCATATATGGAAGGGCCTCCTCTACAGATTCTGCTTGGCACTGGCTTCAAAATCCAACCTCTTAATGGTACTACAGACAGGAGAAGGGATGCTTAAAATGGGGCTCTTTGCTCAGGTGTTATCTAAACATTGGTTCGCTGTACGCACTTACATTCTCTTCAGTACCAGAAACATCCCAAATAAACCCAGAGATTGCAGCTTGGTTTCTCCATCATATTTAAGTCTGTTTTAGCACAGTCAAAATGTACCAGTGCTCTAGTCACACTAAATGTGCCCCAAATCACCATTTTAGAAATTGTGTCTTCATCCATATTCTTTAGGAAGGGCCTGCTACCTCATGAGACTCTGAGAGTGAGAGATTACCAGTAAATGATAGACAGGGACCTATACAAATAAGATCTTTTAACTCATGTACATGTCCCGCTAACTGTAGCTAGAAGATATTTTGCTAAACATATTTTAAGAGCTTATGCTCATGGTTCTGTCCTCTTCTCATTTCCAGCCCATATCGGAGGCTGGCGAGCTACATATTTAGCTGATTTAGGTGGAAAGGTGGTTTCCATCTTCTCCTGACATAAGTCTTATTTCATGGATGACATCTAGTGTTCAGACAGCATGACTGAAGAAAGTGAGTCAGAAGCAGGGGTCTGCCCAGCTCCTATTGCAGTGGTTCTCAACCTGTGGGTCGGGACCCCATTCGGGGTCGAACAACTATTTCACGGGGGTCGCCAAACAATGCAGTCCGCCATTTCCCCCCCTTTTCCTTAGCTGTGCTACTCCCTTTTATTCTATTAGCTTTTGAAAGCCAATAGAATAGACTCTCTTGAATAGAGTCTAATTCTATTGGCTTTCAAAAGCCAATAGGAATTGTCCAGGCTGTCTCTGCCCTGCTAAGCCTGCCAAAAGTCCCATTCTGCAAACGGTGCTGCACCAGTTGAGTAGTCCTCGACTTACGATTGGTTGGGGGTCGCGGCATTAAAAAGGTTGAGAACCACTGTCCTATTGGATACAATAACCACACCCTGCCCCCTCTATTTGAAGGCCACTGCCCTGCATGGTTATTTTGACTTCTGCACAGATATGAAGCCTGACTTCCGCAGACAGCCGTGTGACTATAATCATGTCATTAACCCAACTAAAATATCATTTTGCCATCTAGTGGTTGTCTGGATTTTCAAAGCAGTTACGGTAGCTGTATTGCTATGGGATTACTCAGTTTGGAATAAGGTGTAAGGTACCAGACTAGAAACAGGGAGACTATGAGGCACAAAATAGTCAGATGATTTTAAGCCACTCACTCCCTCTCAGCCCTAGGATGGAGGCAATGGCAAGCCACATCTGAAATTTTGCCAAGAAAACTGCAGGATAGTTCAGGCACTGACATGAAGGCACTAAAAAACTTTAAAAATGGGATTAGGTGACTTTTTTTAAAAAAGGCATTTTTAATTTAAGAAGAATTTATTGTAAACCCACAGAACTAAAGTAAAGGAAATGTATGTCTTTATATTTTCCCTTAGTTTTCCTAGCCCAATACTCTTCAATATCTTCATAAATGATTTAGACACGGGAATTGAAGGGGAACTCATCAAATTCGCAGGTGACACCAAACTGACAGGAGTAGCCAACACCGCAGAAGACAAACTCAGGATCCAAAAAGATCTTGACAAACTCGAACAATGGGCCCTATCCAACAAAATGAGTTTCAATGTGGAGAAAAGCAAAGTCTTACACTTAGGCAGGAAAAACCAAAGGAACAAATACAGATTGGGCGAGATCTGGTTTGGAGTCAGCAACTGTGAGAGGGACCTTGGAGTCCTGGTGGACAATCACTTAACTATGAGCCAGCAGTGTCAGCAGCAACCAAAAAAAGCTAATACAGTCCTGGGCTGTGTAAACAGAGGCATAGAATCAAGATCATATGAAGTACTAGTACCACTTTATAAAGCCCTAATAAGACCGTACCTCAAATACTGCTGTAAATTTTGGTCATCATATCACAAAAAAGATGTTAAGAGTCTGGAAAAAATTCAGAGAGGAACAACTAAGATGATCAAAGGCCTGGAGATCAAAACATATGAAGAACGGCTGCAGAACTTGGATTCGGCCAGTCTAAAGAAAAGAAGAAATAGGGGAGACATAATAGCTGTATTCCAGTATCTGAGGGGCTGCCACAAAGAAGAGGGGGTAAGATTGTTCACCAGAGCACCAGAGGGAAGGACAAGGAACAATGGTTGGAAGCTGATCAAAGAGAGAAGCAACCTGGAATTAAGGAGAAACTTCCTGACAGTGATGACAATCAACCAGTGGAACAGCTTACCTCCAGAAATTGTGGGTGCTCCATCGCTGGAAGTTTTAAAAAAGAAACTGGACAATCACCTGTCTGAGATGGTATAGGACAGGTCCTCCTACTTGAGCAGGGGGCTGGATTAGAAGACTTCTAAGGTTCCTTCCAGTTCTATTCTATTCTATTCTGTTCTGTTCTGTTCTGTTCCGTTCCGTTCTGTTCTTTGTTTAAAATTTACTGCACCATTTCCTTCGACAAGATATAATAATATTAGCATTCATAGAGCAGGGCTTTTCAACCTTTTCGCCGATTGTACCACTTTTAGAATATGGCAACATTTGAGTACCAGCAGTCACCCAGCAAGGTGTCAGAAGCTTGATGACAAAAAAAAAAAAAAAAATGGAAAAAAGTGATAAAGTACAGGTAGTCCTCAACTTACAACAGTTTGCTTGGTGACTGTTCAAAGTTACAACGGCAGTGGAAAAAGTGACTTATGACCATTTTTCACACTTATGACCATTGCAGCATCCCCAGGGTCATGTGATTTACATTCGGATGCTTGGCAACCGATGCTTATTTATGATGGTCACATTGTTCCAGGGTCATGTGATCACCTTTTGCAACCTTGTGACAAGCAAAGTTAGTGGGGAAACCAGATTCACTAAACAATCATGTTACTAATTTAATCTCTCTCCTTCTTTCTTTCTCTCTCTCCCTCTCTTTCTTTCTCCCTTTCTCTTTCCCTCTCTCCCTTTCTTTCTCCCTCCGTCTCTTTCTCTCTCCCTTTCTCTCCATCTCCCTTTCTTTTTCTCTCTCCCTGTCTCCCTTTCTCTCTCCCTTTCTCTCTCCCTCTCCTTCTTTCTCTCTCTCCCTCTCTCTTTTTCTCTCTCCATTTCTCTTTCCCTTCCTCTCTCTATTTCTCTCTCCCTCTCAAAGATCCTTAAAATCCTTAAAAGTTATGCTTGGGTGGAAGATTTTTTCTTTTACAGATGGGGCTGGTGGGCCCGACATTCGCGGGCAGGCAGGACCCCGCCTGCTGAGCCACTGCCTCCCCATCGCCCTCCACGCCAGCCAGCTCCGTCACCAGACCTCCCAGCTGATGGGTGCAGGTCCGGAGGTCGCCAGTTGACGGGTGCAGGAGTTCTGCACTGCGGCAGCCTCCCCTTCATCCTCCACACCGGCCAAAGCATTGCCTGACATTCCAGCTGATAGGCGTAGGTCCGGGGATTGCCAGCTGACGGGCGCAGGAGGCTGGAGCAGTTGCCAGGGCTTGCATGGTCGCCAGCTGCGGGAAATGTGTCATCGGCCCTTGGGAAATCTGAATCTGAATCTGAAACCAGGTGTTCCTGTGAGGTGGCGCAGGAGGTTCTTGGGAGAGGTGAGGACAAGCTTGGCGTTTCCTCTCTCCCAATCCTCTTCCTCTTCTTCACCCCCTTCCCTGGCCTCCCTGCGATCTGAGCTCGCGGCTCTGTGACTTTTCTTTGCCTAGCCTAGCCAAGCTTTCTTCCGCCCGCCCCATTCCCGGGAGCGCCGAGGAGGTACAGTAGAAACACATGAATTGGGATTGTGGCGCCCTTGGGAAGCTGATCATGCTTTGAACCTTAGGAGAGGAGGAGGAGTCCCTTCCTCCTTCCCTCCCTCTCTCCCTGTCAAGCCCAGGTGGTAAAGTTCGTGCAGGCTGCCACCAAGCAGCATATTTTCCACAAACAAGTGAGGTGGGAAAGAGCAGAGTGGGGGGGGAGGAAGGCGACGCCGCGTACCACCAGCCAGGTGGTTGAGTACCACAAGTGGTAGCGTACCACTGGTTGACAAGCCCTGTCATAGAAAGCCTTGTAAGTATTTTGTATATATTGTTTGATTTCACACTTCACATTTTATTTAAATAAACTGGCATTGCACAATATTGTACATTAAGTCATAAACCATGATTTAAAAATAAAATAGCCAGGTTGACACTACATGATATGCTATCAGCAAACCAGATCAGGCTTGTTTAACTTACAGTTTGCTGAATAAATGTTGTATCACATGCTAAGCTATAAAGCAGTGTTTGCAAATTACAATGGATGGGTGTAATATTAAACCGAAATCAAACCATATTATGGCTTAGCATGATGTATAAAGGGGGCAAGATGGCTCAGGAGTTAAAGACGCTGAGCTTGTCAATTGGAAAGCTGATAGCCTGGGATTAACACCAGAGCGTAGTATGATCGGGTGAGCACCCATCCTTGCCCCAAAGCCTGACTACCAGCAGTTTAAAAGAATGCAAATGCGAGTAGATAAATCGGTACCACTTTGGTGGGAAGGTACCAGTATTTTGTATGCCTCAGCATATAATCAGGCTGGCCACATGACAACAGAAGTGTCTTTGGACAATACTGGCTCCCTCAGCTAAGAAACAGAGATGAGCACCATCCCATAGACTAGAGACAGACATGACTGGACAGAGGAAACTTTTACCATTACCTTTTAAATTCAATTTTGTGCCTAGGATCCAAACTGATAACCAGTGCAGAGGTTTTAATATTAGTGCACTAACTATAATGTGTAATTTACTTGTTGCATTTTATTTCACCAACTTCATGCTTCCTTGTCTGTGTACAATACTTGAGTACAGTAACCCAGAAGTCCCAACCTTTTGGGCACCAGAGACTGGTTCCGTGGAGAAAGGTTTTTCCACAGACCGGAGAGTGCGTGTTTTTGTGTGCTGCCTGCATCCCACATATGGGGCTTTGCTTGTTTGTGCGGACTGGTTGCTAGCATGCCGCAGCCCACTATCGGTCCATGGACCGGGGGTTGGGGACCCCTGCAGTAAGCTTTCCTCAGCTCTATTTAGCCACTTGAAAAGCAAAATTTCTCCGCTCCAGCAGGTGGCAGCATCATTCAAAATTTTTCATGCCCTAGCGATAAAGCAACCTTTCTCTAGGCCAGGGGTCTTCAGACTTGGCCCTTTTATGACTTGTGGACTTCAACTCCCAGAATTCCTCAGCCAGGCATGCCAAGTTTGAAGACCCCTGCTCTAGGCTGTAATTCCTTTCTGTTTGTCTTTTAAATGAATAATGTCAAAATGTCTTTTTCCCTAACGTAATTCGAAAGTCTCTCAACTCTAAGAGTTTGTGATACAGAGCACAAAGCCCAGGACTGAAAATTCATTATTGTGTCATTAGGCCAGGTTCATGCAAGTCACCCTTTGCGTGATATGAGCGTCCTCCCTGTGTTAGTTTTAGGTCAATTCTTTTTCAGCCAGTCCTAGCAGACTTTTCTCATACTGTGTTTATCCTTTTTTTCAGTTTCACTAGCTTGGAATCTTCCAAACTCCCCATCTCTCCCCGATCTTACTTGCTTTTTTCTTACATGTTATAAGGGTGCTGCTGCTCCAAAGAGCTACATTTCGTGCTTGTGATCCAGGGGACTTGATGGCCCACTGGTTTTGCATCCTTCTGTTTCTATGCATAGATGGCCCAGTGTCTTCTTCCTGGGTGATGGAGGTGATGGTGATCACTTTCCTATCTTCTCCTCCTCTCTTCTACATAAATATTGAGCCAAGGCCACCTTTTATACTTTTGGCTTTAGGCCCTACCATCTTGCCTCTTTCTTCACCAGAACACCAGACCTCTGCTGTCTAGAAACTCTCCAGCCAGTGCAGTTGGCGGGATTCTCAATGTTCCATTTGCCCAACAGAAAGCTGACCCTGCATAGATCGGATCATACTTCTCTTTGTGACCTAAAGCCCCTAGATCAGGGGTAGGCAACCTTGTCTCTTTTATGACTCGTGGACTTCAACTCCCAGAATTCCTGAGCCAGCCGTGCTGAGGGAAAAGGGAGAGGTTTCCAAGCTGAGCCATGCTGGCTCAGGAATTCTGGGAGTTGAAGTCCACGAGTCATAAAAGAGCCAAGGTTGCCTACCCCTGACCTAGATCCTCTTTACTGCATCCTATGGATCACAGAGAATATTTGGCACAACTGTGTGTGAGAGAGCCAGTGTAATGTGTAGTAGTTAAGGCCTAGAAATAAGGAGACCCAGGTTTTAGTCTGCCCTTAACCATGGAAGCTCACAGGGTGATTGCGGCGGGGGGGGGGGGGGCGGTGGTGTCAGCTTCTCTCTCTCTCTCTCCCTCCCCTCCCCCCCTCTCTCCTCAATCCACAGGGTTGTTGTAGGGAAAAATAGGAGGACAGAGCACTATGTACAGTCTGCAATTCCTCTTACACAAAAAGTGGGATATATAAACCTAGTAAATTTTTAAAAACTGAATATAGAGGGGAAAATGGTCTTTTGTTTAGAATTCGGGAAGAGATTTTCCCTGGGATCCTAGAAGGGAGCACTGTATCTCCATCCTGCATTTGAAGTGTGCCCAGTGTGAATTGTCTAGAAAAGAGAAAAGAGAGGGGGGAGGCTGGGCCAAAGAGGCCCCCTGTGTCCCTCAGTCCCGATTTGGCAAACTGCATCCACCCACTTTTATCTTTGCTAGAGAAGCTAAGCTACTCCAGTCATACACTCTGCTCTTCTCAGCTTCGGTCAAGGAATGTGACATGTCAGAAAACAGCTGCTACTTGGGAGGAAGCAAGGGAGGGAGGAACTAAACTGGAGCTGGAGGCTTTTTCATTGTGGATTTCCCTTCCTGTAAAAGAGGGGGGGAGGTAATTCAGTGGAATGAGGAGTAGTGGGACCATAAAAAGACAGTAAAGATGTTAGGAGTTTCAGAATGAGGGCATGGGTGTTGTGTGAACTGGGAGGATTGTGCCCCTCTGCAAAGAGTCTAACTCCCTCAGTGTGTTGGGATGGGCTGGCTGCAACCTGAGACCATCCTAAAAATAACCCCCTGCCTGGCAGCATAGCAACCTTCTGGGACTTGTCAGGCTGGGTGGGCAGGCACCTGGAGCAGCGTCAGTGCCCCCTGGCAGATGCCCAGCAATTGGGGGGTCTCACACAGAGAGGGTGAACATCAAGGAAGGGAAACAGCTCCCGGGGGGCTGCACGGGGCCCTATCTGACTGAGAGATTGCAGAATCCTAGGTTGGGGGGGGATCTTATGCAACATCACTGCAACTAAAAACCGTGTAAAAGTCAGTGAGGCCCTAAACCATGCAGAAAGCTCAGGAACAGAATATTTTCATCCATGGCACCGAAGAAGCTGGGCAGATAGGACGGGGCCCCGGCAGAGCTCCTCCAAGCCCTGCCATCCCTCCTAAGAGAGCCAAAGTCACAGCGGAGCATGGAGGCCCTGCAGCTCCAATTTTTCTGCAGGAGCTGAAAGACACAGCTGTTAGCATTGGCCATGACTTCCTGCTGAAGGTGGTCGTGACTGGCAACCCCCAGCCACACCTGACCTGGTACAAGGAGAAGGTACCTCTTGCTTCCAACAAGAAGGTCAAAAAGGAAGAAGAAGAGGACTATGGCAGCCTCCAGATCCTCAACAGCAAGGTGGCTGATGCTGGAGTCTACAGCTGTGTGGCCAAGAACAAGCATGGTGAAGCCATCAGCACAGCCATCGTGACAGTCACCGATATGGAAGGTATGGATAAAGTGGGAGGGGGGGGTTATCTGGGGGGGGGCTGCAATACCTGACCCTTACCTGGGCAGAGCAGTTGCTGCATTAGCAACGACCACTAAGCTTCCCAAGGGGGAACAAGCAGCCCTGCTTTTCCAAGAGACCCAGTTCTTCAGCTCAAGAACATCCGATTCATATTTAGCAGCACTGCAAAAGAGCAGTGTCAGCCTGGAAAACCAATAATTGAGTGCCTCTGATTGTGTATCAAATTCATAACCCTTATCAATAAGCAAATACGGCTTCTCCCAATGAATCAGAGAGCCAGGGTTTCCTGTTGCAGGGTGTTTGGTCCTTAGACTTAGCTCCTGTACTTCTTTCTTCTAGAAATCAATCCCTGGCATAAATCAAACAGCCCTCTGGGTCACAGTGTAGGGCAGGAATGGGGACTTCTGTAGACGCGACTTGACTGAACACCTGTCCTTATCTAAGCATGGTTCTTCCAGTCCTTGGACTTTGTGGCATGAACAGAACTGGGAGGAAAAGGAAAACCCAAATGCATGCCGTTCCTGGGCTTAATTCAGAGGAAGACATAGCCTGAGAATCTGTACTCTTCATCTCACCGCTTGCCTTGTGTGACAGAATAAGAATTAAACATTAATAGGTAGGAGGAGAATAACACCCCCATCTAGAGAATCACAGTTGCTTAATTAGCCTTAGGGTAAAGCACCTTGAAAGCTAAATTGGATCAGGGAGTCATCTCCATTTTGAAGTTAGGGAAAGCTGGGTAAGCCCTTAGAAACAGGATGGGAATTACATAATGTAGGGCAGTGTTTCCCAAACTTGACAATTTTAAGGCATGTGGACTTCAACTCCCAGAATTCCACAGCCAGCGTTGCTGGCTGTGGAATTCTGGGAGTTGAAGTCCTCATGCCTTAAAATTGTCAAGTTTGGGAAACACTGATGTAGGGGATGGCGAAGCACATCTTTTTTGTGGCCCGGCAAATGGGCAACTCTGAGGGACAGCAGCCAGATCCATTCTTCCCTCCTTCCCAAGTTAGGGCAGCAATCATTAACATCTGCAACCTGAGCCCTTTCAGGAAATTAAAACACCTCCTGTCTGGCCAGCACACTGCCGCTGTGGCTGCTTCTTACTTCGTCATCTGAATCATCCCCTTCCCACATAGCTTTCGTATGATCTGGTTCTTGTCGGTGCTAAGGGTGTGATAGAAACTGCTACCAACTCACCAACGGCCCTTTTCCTACCTACAGTACTTCAGATGTGCTTGTCATTGTACACAATATGGTGGAAGCTTCTGTTGAAAGGGACACATTGTAAAGTCACTCCTAATTCAGCATGGTCAAAAGAGATGCCCACAGAGAGGCTCTAGTACCCTGCACTATGGCTTTGACAATCTCCTGGTGCTAGATTATGAGACTGACAGCCAGAAGGAGTTCCTCTTTCTTGAATCATTAACTACACAGAAGCATAAAATATTTCCGCACATAAAACAAGAGAAGAAGACATTTAGGTTGAAATGTCTCCAAGACAGAAGAACTCTTGTAAGTTCAACGAGTCTAATTTTGATCTGTTTGGCCATCTTAGTGTATTCTGTTCCTTTCCAGGGATAAATCTACAATATGTGTTGTAATGCATTTGGATTTAGCACCCACTCAAGATTGTATTTCTCTGAGCATGGTCCAATGAACCAGAGAATCACATGGCAGCATATATTTTTTCAAAATGGAACTGACAGTCATTTAGTCAAGCAGATGAAGGTCATATCCTATATGGATTCGAAAAGGTTAGAACTAAAAAACCTTGCCAGTTCTAAGGACCGTATTTGTATGATAAGCTGAACTACAGCTAGACTAACATATTAACAAGGGATATTATGTTGTGTGAACACAGCCAATAAGTTTCAGAAGGCTGTTTCTAGCAAGGACATCATAAGCCTATCTACATGAGAGTCTTACAAATCTAATCTATGTTTAGTATTTGCGAAGGTAAGATCTGAGCATTCTCACGTTGTCTCAGAACCTTAAAATAAGCAAAGTTCAAATTCTCATTGCTTTATGTTTGTGGGAAGTTTAACATTGCAGGTGGCTTTTCAAACCCAACTTTTATTTGTATGTATGTCCAAAACTTGGAAGAGAGGGCAATCATGCACAGATGGCCATCTAATCAGAATCTGGAAGTTCTCATCCATCATAAACACTACCACATGTATAATGTAATGACAGTAATCTACAGAAAGCCCAGTGTACTCAATTGTTTCCACTAAAGAGAGAAAGATTGTGCAGATTATAGGACTACCAGATCCAGGCTGCAGAAATTCAGGTGGTCAGCAGATGGCAGCAAAGAGACAGGAAATTCTTCTCTTGGTTGCCATCTTATGATCATCCTGATTCTGCAGCCAGATCTGAGAGCCTAACAGAAGTCCTGTTATTATAGGAAAGGAAGAGCCTTATAACTCTTCAGCTGTGTCTTGCATCCTCCATATATTTAATATATGATCATGTCTGAGGAATTAATGGTGTAGTAGCCAATAAAGGGCAGCAATAGTTTCTTTGTTGTTTGGTGGGAAGCCTGTATTCCACTCCCCCCCCCCAGATTTCTTGACAGAGTTATCTGTGGGGTCAAGGAGCTAATGAATCAGTGATGAAAACAAAGTTGTACCCCATTTGTATACAGATAGGCTTTGTCTAGTAACTGCCTCGTTCAACAATCATTTTCAATTATGGCAATGATGAAAAAGTAGTTTTATGACGAGTCTTTACATTTATGACTTTTGCAAGTCTATAAAGCAAAGGAAAGTTGAAGTAAGATGTGATTTCACTTAGCAATTCCTTTGCTTTACCACTGAGTTGCCAGTCTCAACTCTGGTTGCTAAATGAGGACTACCTATATGCACTAATGTACCACATGAACACATGAAAGGGGTGGGGTTTGTGTTGCAACACTACTTCCATCATTTGGACAAGAGGCTCCAATCCTGCAGCTGCCTCTGTTCCCAAATTTGTGTTGCTGAAATAACAGCACGATGGTTTATGCTGAAAGACAGAGCATCAGTCAAGCAGGATAAATGCCTAATGGAAAGTCATGACTTTAGGGCAGATCATTTTAGATTGTATTAAGAGTGAGTCTTGGGAAAAATTGGACAAGGGAGAAAAAGAGATGAAAGTAACTATAGTGAAACTCATACAACTGCAGGAAGAAAAAAATGATTCCTGTATGAAAAAATAGTAAAAGATTGATTGTTCTCTGAATGGAATGAATACAGAATGGAAGTAAGAAAGGTGATATGGATACTGCTTAGAACAGAGTGAAAGAATTATGTTATGAAGCATCCAAGAAGCGCATGGAGTTACAGTAAACCAATAGAAAATATGAACCAGGGTGCAAACCCTGTCCTTTTCATGTGTGGTAGAAGAAGCATGAGACCATTTCATTAATATAATTGTGGATTTGGGAAATGCGATGCAAGGCAGAGTTGCTGTACTCTTGGTTCATAAAAAAAAGTCATCAGTATGACTAAAATCTGTAAAAAGCTGAACAACCATTAGGTGGCATTGAACTGATATGCTCTCATTGTTGCCCTCTAGTGGTTATCTGGATTTTTGCAGTTCAGATGTGGTAGCTCTAGTGCAGCGGTTCTCAACCTGTGGGTCGGGACCCCATTTGGGGTCGAACGACCATTTCACGGGGGTCGCCAAACAAGGCTGTCTGCCATTTTTTCCTCCTTTTCTATGGCCACGCCCCTGGCACCTGGTGATGTATAAGTGGTTGGGGGTCACCACAACATGGGGAACTGTATTATGGGGTCGCGGCATTAGAAAGGTTGAGAACCACTCTCTAGTGTTTGGGATGATTCAAGGGCTCCAAGTGGTGAAGTAATGTAAGGACACATTGCACTTAAGATAGAGAAGTCATCTGGCAACCTGACAGAAAGTAAGTCAAGAACATGGAAGTTAACATACTAGATACATTAAAAAGCAAGTAATATCTCTCACTGTTTTTTTTTAAAAACCCTCTTTAATGAACTGTATTGTGGTACACATGATACAAATACCATACGTGAATGTGTGTTTATATGATTAGAAATATTTATTTCTCTGAAGTCTATTCTGCTACCAATTGAGTCAGAAGTTCCTGGATTTTGTATTTTTTTGTTTTCTAGTGTGAAAATTGCTCTTGGATTAATTTATATGAGCGAGATTTTCTTTTGCTAGTGACTAATCTGCAAATGAAGAAGCAAAGGTTAAGGTGATAGTTCTGCTCCCTGTATGCTTTGATTCTGGTAGACAAAAGGCTGCAGTGGCTTCCAGACAGAAATGCAGAATCAGCAAGGGATCATGTTGATTTCCCCCCCCCCATCCCTTAACGATGTTGTAATTAATAGAAGGGAATATTTGTAGCTCAGGGTTGAAATGTAGAGTCCTTGGTGCTTTCTGAGCCTGGTGGTTTGCTTCTGCAACCAGACTCAGAGTGCACCAAGGACACCCACAGATATTGTAATTGAAAGTATTACATTCTGATCTTGCTCTATGCTGTCTGGACTTTCCATCTCCTTAACTTGAGGGAATAGGACCTAGACTTTCTGTGCCTACCATGCATTGGCTAATCTAGCAATAGCAATATTTTCCAACCTTAGCAACTTTAAGATGGGTGGACTTCAACATCCAGAATTCCCCAGCCAGAATTCTGGGAGTTGAAGTCCACTCAACTTATAAGTGCTGAGGTCGAGAAACACTAGGATAAAGGAACCAAACATGTGGCAATCCTGGCATGCTACAATCTGCAGTTTTAAGAAGTTTGGAAACAGTATCAATCGCAAGAGAAGTATCTTTCGGTGTGGAAAAGATGGATAAATTTTATACAATATAAGTATGATATAAGAAAATATTATCTAGCTTTTGAATAATTTATATAAGTTTAAGATATTATTTAGAAGTGTAATTGTTATTATTCTTTAATTTTTTATTTTTTTATTTCTTTTTTATTTTTTCTTTTGTTTTTCCTCTTTTTGTTTTTTATATATAATGGAGTTAAAGTATTTTACAATTTGTTTATTGAGTGTAATTATATTTGCTTAAGGTTTATTTGGGTTTAAAACTTTTTTTTTCTTTTAAGATCTAGTTAAACCTGTATTCAGCTCTGGGAAGAACGGGGGAGGGTTTTGGGGTGGGTTGGGAGGGATTGGGGAAGGGGTTTTTATTGTAAAATTTTAAAAATGTTTAATAAAAAAAAAAGAAGTTTGGAAACAGTCAAGGTGTCAAGGTTCCGACTAATTAAACCAAATAAATCAGAACTCCGAGGCTTGAAGTGACTTCCCCCAGGGATTCAATGTAACCAAATGCAATGGTTCCCCCCCCTACTATGCTAGTTCCCCCCCACGCTACCCAATGAGAGCAATTGGTGGGCTCCATGACACTTCTTTCCACCTTTCAGCTCCTGTGGCAATGACCATGGTTCCCACGGGATCGTTCTGTGTTTAGTCTAACAATACTTCCATTTTCCCCCCTTTCTCCCAAATCATGTGGCAACTTAGAACGACAAAGATGGCTTCAGCCATTTCAGAAGTTGACAGTCAGACTCCCCTAAAGAGAAAGCAGTTTCCGAAATATAACAAGCATAGATACACATTAGTGTTTTGCTAGTCTCCTTTTCTATAGTCTGAAGGTTCCCTAGGCTTTCAGGGATGTTTATCATGAAATTTCCAAATTAATTTCTCTGCCTTTACATCTCTACTCTTCACCCATGTGACTTCTGACAAAGGATACCCCTTCCACTGAACTAGATACTGTAGCTTTCCTTTATATAATCTAGAATTCATTTTATCTCATAATGGGTGTCACCCTCTACCATAATGGGACCTGAGGCAGTTCAAGGTATTGGCCTCATTGTTGATTCTATTACTGGTTTCAATAAACTGCAATGAAAAATTGGATGTATTTTCCCCAAGAGTCGTGGGAGCTTTAGCTCCACTGTAACAGGATTTATGATTTTTACGATGGGGAAAGGACCAATAAATTTAGGACCCAGCTTTTTACATGGTAGTTTTAACGTTAGGTATTTGGTTCAGAGGTAGACTTTCTCTCCTATATGGAAGGGTTTCTGAGGGAATTGTCGCTTATCAGCTTGCTCAATTTGAATCCTTGCAGCATTGGTAAGGCACGTTTGACATTTACTCAAGCACTCTGCAGCGAGTTTACCCATTCAGTCAGTGTTTGTGAGGAGGGAGGCTCTTGAGGGTATTCAAGTATGGGAACGAACTCCCTGCTTGTAGCTATTTTAAAAGAAGTAAGTCCAGTACTGTTGTGCACAGTGTTGTTGTATACCACTTCAGCAAAAGGCAGGAGATCTGCTCAGTTAGTTTGCTGATAGTTAACATAGCATCTCAGGTATTGTTCCACCATTATGTTCACTCATTCAGCAGCTCCATTTGTACTCAGATGAAAAGCCGAGCTGAGCCCCTGGGTGGATCCGATCAGCTTCATGAACTCCCTCCATAATTTTGCGGTGAACTGGACACCTTAGTCTGATATAATTCTCCTGGATGCTCCATGGAGCTGGTAGAACTGTTTTAGAAACAGTTTCACAAGTTTTTGGGCAGAAGGAAGACCAGGACAGGTTATAAAATGAACTTGCTTCGAGAAAAGGTCAACAACAGTCCAAATTAGGGTGTTGGCTGCTACTTTTGGGGAGCTCTACGATGAAGTCCATTGTGATTTCCTCCCTGGGTTGGGATGGTTCCATTACCTGCTGTAACAGCCCAGGACGTTTTCCTGGTCTTTTTTTCATGGTGACACAGATAGCTTTCAATGTCCTCTTTCATTCCGGACTACCGGAATTGTCATCTTACTAAGTGTAAAGTCTTTAAAAATCCAAAGTGATCAGCATGCTCGGCATCATGGCTTCGTTGCAAGGCTTGGACCCTGAGAGTACTAGAAAGGTACAATTTGGAACCTTTCCATGCTAATTCATATCTGTATGTCAACAATTGCCTGTTGTCTCTGAACCAGGGTCAGATTTCAGTTCGGTTCTACATTTCTGGATCAGACTGCAGTTGGGGCCGATGGATTATTTTTTAGTTTGATGTCTAGTGGCTTGAAGTTTCCTCAAAGCACATGTTTATAATATCGACATGGTCAAAAGTAAAACCAACTCTAAAATTCCCCCCAGGGATCCAATGTAACTAAATGTAACAGTTCCCTCCCCTCTATTATGCTAGTGATGATGCTACCCAATGAGAGCAATTGGCGGGCTCTGTGATACTTCTTCTTTCCACCTTCCAGTTCCTGTGGGAATGACTCTGGTTCCCACGGGATTGCTCTGTGTTTAGTCTAACAATACTTTCATTTCCTCCCCTTCCCCCAAACTACGTGGCAACTTAGAACGACAAAGATGGCTTCATTCATTTCAGAAAGTGACACAAGGGTATGAAGAGCATACATTTATTTTCTTTGATTTCTCAAATGAGAGGAAAAGGACAGAGGCACAAACCTCTGGGAACAGAACAATGCAGTCAATTTCTGCATGGCAGACAAGGACTGATTGAGTGGCACCCCTTTGTTCTCAGCTACTGCAGGGAAAAGACTCTTTAGGACTGATTGGCTGCTGGTTCCCTGCATGCAAATTTGCATCATTCTTGTAGCATTCCAATTGTCCAAACAGTCTCAAAACAGTTGAGTGGGTTATTGAATGGAAATGGAAGGCTTGGAGGCAACAAGGCTGATGGACAGGACATTTGTAAAGTTAGAAGATGGAGCAGCAAGTCCACATTACAGTTCATTGAAAACAAAATCAACCGGCCTTTATGGTGCAATGGTACCTGTTGGGCTTTGACTGTAATTATGAGAGGCTGCACAATCCACATATCTGTGTACAATGCCCATCAGGCCTCCATAGAAACAATGAGGGGATCAGTGCATGTAGAATATCTGAATCAGTATTTACAGTAGACCATGAAAACAAGGTTCTTCAAAGTCAGCTGCACAGAAAAAGGAAGAATACAAGGGCAAAAATAAACAGACTGCTTTCAGATTTACTGTATCCTCTATCCATCTTGCATCCTATTCCCTCCTATTTCCACCCCCACTTGTGTTGTCGTTGTCCTCCTCCTCCTCCTCCTCCTACCTATTGTCAGTGCTGATTCCTAGAGATTACCTGGGTATGTCTCTAAATTTTCTTGCCAAGGGTTTTTGGAAGTGGTTTGCATTGCCTTTTTCCTAGGGTGGGATAGAATGTCTGGCCCAAGGTCAGCCAGCTAGGTTCATGCCTAATCTGGAACTAGAATTCATATTCTCCCATTTTCTAGCCTTAACCACTACACTAAACTGGCCCTCCTTGGCTCACATAGTAGCCTTTTTATTTCAGAGGGAAAGCTACTTCAGATCAGTGGACAGTTCAGATAAACCAATGCTCAGATAAGAACTTGAGAACTCCCAGGGGAGAGATGAAAGATAAGATCCAGTGATATTAATCTGTCCTCTATGCCTTACTCTATTATCCTCATTATAACTATAATTGCCTTGTGGAGCTGTAAGGTTAATGATGTATCTACACCCACCTTGTCCACTGAATTCTACATCCGTCTGGTAGGTAAAGTAATGAAGGCTGCAGTTTATTAGGTGAAGTTTGCAGAATGAGGAGTGGAGGTGAGACTGCTCAGCAAATTATGTTCCTGCTTGGCAAGGTAGGAGTGAATAGACTAGCAGACTCACTTTCTGCTTTCGGGTTGTGAAGGATAGTCCTTCTTCCCAGTCTTATTGCTACATCTACATGGTTCCTTGGCTGACATTTCTTTTATGCTGATTCCAGCATCTTCATTAAACACCCCAAAGCCATTAAGACAGATTATAGAAGGCCACTGGGACTCCCAATTTGGTTTTGTGTATTTTCTATTGAATACAGTACTCTAACTAATAGCTACTGCTTCACACATGGCTTGCTTTATTTAGGTGATTGCATCTGTGAAGGAAATTGCTTCTCTACAACACTGCACATGGAAATAAAGGCGCAGCTTTCTGTTTTGCAAAGTCCGTAGGCAATAGCCCCAAACCCCATGGCCACTGCAACATAGATTATTCTGAAAACACATTCACATGTGGCAATGCCTACACAGCTTCTTGCCATGGGCAGTGCTAGATATGTAGGAAATTAATTCATACAGAAACTGCCAAGTGCCTTTTTGGGGACATTCATAATTTCCACTTCTCCTTGATCTATACACAGAGAACATGCGATAGGAACGCACACCCTACTCCATAAGTTAAAATTATCAAATAATCGTGTTTAAGAGTTTAGGCTTCCTTGATCTTTAGCAGAAGACTACACTAGCTGTTCTTGCTACCAGATAATATCTCCAACTATGTGGTGATCCAACTATTTTTGTAGCCCCAAATCTCATGATCCTATTCCAAAAGATCCATGGTTTGAATCACTTTGTAAGGATCACAGAGACGATGAAGTGCTCTCCTGCCACTCTTCCCATCATTCAAGAGATTCCTCTCTTCTTCATATTTGATCTTCCCAAAGTCTAATAAACATCTGTCAGCCAGGGAAATACATAGATCATGTATTTCTGATTCTGTGGAGAATCACGATTCTGCAAAAGCTGAATAAGTGCTCTGTGAAAAAGTTAATTGATTCCTCGGTCGCCTGGCAACTGATAATTTTGGGTGGGTGCCTGAATATAAAAGTCTTTCTCTGTACTAACATAACCATTCCAACAATATATTCAAAGCTCCAGAATACTCCGTGGTCAGATGAATTTTGAAAACACTTCTTTATAAGGTTTACACATTTTCGCATAACTTCATATGTAAATTACATTTCTTAAGATCCTTCAACTCTGGGGGAGTGTGAAATGAGGAGGCCTTGTTTTAATTAGTGTGGTGGTGTGTTTTACCTAAAAAAAAATATCCTGGGGTTGGAATAATTTTCCATCTCATGCCAGTTTACTTTATTTAGAAAAACTATTCAGTGCAAAAGTAATATTATTCCTCCAACTGCAGGCAGAAACCTGGCTTACACCGATAACATAGAGGTGATCCTGAAGGTTCATTGATTGTGCAGCAGCACATCATTTATCCAAGTGTAACAATTACTTTCTAAATCAAGAACATTTAGAACAGCACGGCAAATTCATTTTCAGCAGAGGATACTCTGATGCCACTTCAACAGAGAAAAATAACTAGTTGCTATTGTACACTACTCCTTATAACTCAGAGGAATAAAGAAAACATAATTTGTGAAAAATTCAACCTTCAGCTATTATCTCCTATTATCTCATTAATATTAATGGCTAATAAACTATTAATCCCTAGTTATTAATTTTTATTTATTTTTATTATTTTTTTATGTCACCCATCTCCCCCACAAGGTGACCCTGGGTGGCTTACAAGATTGTAAAACAAGTAAATAATTAAAATATGAAAATATTAAACTATATAGATTAACGTATTATTAAAAACTGTACTAAAACTGAAACTAAAAGAGCTAAGAGATGGACGGGATAGGGATGAGGCCTTCCTATCCCATCAATCACCTCCAGTGGCAAGGGCTCCTCTCAAGGCCCCCAGGTAACTGGCAAAGCCAGGTTTTTATACCCTTCCCAAAGCCAAAAGGGGGGGGGCGTTCTCATCCCTGGAGGTAGAATGTTCTAGAAGGGTGGGGCCACAGTGGAGAAGGCTCTTCTCCTTGACCCCGCCTGCTTCATTTCCTTAGCACACGGGATCCATAGCAGGCCTCTTCTGCTGGTGTGAATGGGATGGGCTTGTCCCATTGGGGAAAGAGAGAATATTTCTTGGGTATCCCAAAGAAGGAGTGAAAGCTGCAATACTTTATGTTAGAAATCTCAGAATTCTGAGATCTAATCACTATTATTAGCAATAAACTCTTTTTTTCTCTAAAAAAATGCAACTATCCCCACATTCATAAGAAACAAAGGATAGAATTTTTAAAAAATAAGAAAATAACTTTTTAGCTTTTCATTTTTTTAAAAAAGAACACTGTAAATGTATACGTGTAATCCTAATTCTCATAATAAAAAAAACACTATATTTCACAAAATTGTGGCTGTGTTTGCATAAAACTCTTAACTAAGATAGTTATAGCCTCAGAATCTAGGCTTATACAGCACATTTAACTTCCCAGATCACCTGACACCAAATAATGGATAAGTGACTTACTTTGGCTCAAGCCAGGTTAGATCATCTTTGTTGTGTGAACTTAGCCATCTCCTTTAGAGAAATAATCTCCACATCTTTCTTTCCCCTGTGACAGTCCAATGTTCTCCTAGAAGACCAGTCAATTCACCACAGTTATTTCTTCTTTGTGTGAGCCTGCAAGCCAGGCAACTGAGTTTCCCATTTCTCTTTCTGTTCGTTGATTTGACTTGAATGGCCATCCAATTGGAAACACTTATGACGGGTTACACTGAAAACTCAGTAAAAGCCAACAGAATGCAAGAGGTATAAAAACTAAGCAGCATTATGTGGAAGTATGTTTAAAAAACAGTTGCAGCCATTCTCACCAATCACTGCTCAAGAGCATTGTCAAACATCTTAGCACGTGGCCTTTCTGGAAAAAAAAGGCTTTCAACACCTTTATACAGCAGAGAAGGAATGGGACTTTTGGGAAAATGAAATGCTGGCTCAGGAATTCTGGGAATTGAAGTCCACGAATCATAAAAGAGCCAAGGTTGCCTACCCCTGATCTAGGTTCTCCCTTTTACCCCATAGCCACTATGTTCTCTCCCTCCCAGTGGTACACCTAACATAGCATCCTTCTCACAATGGATCTCTGCTCCCTCCTATTCTCTCTCTTTCTTTTACACTTCCTTCCATCTCTTACTCTTTTTTTTTTTTACATTTCCTGCATACGAGTAGCAGAAACTAGAAAGATCATGCTCATGCATTTAAAATATTGACTTAACATGGTGCTAAGGGAAGCAACTGGCATGGCAGGCACTATGGAAATCCTCAAGGATGGCCTTGGTATCCATGGGTGCCATGCTGGAAATTCTTGTGCAACCTTTCACTGTGAGTAATTTTATGGGAAAGAATTCAGCCTAAGTGTTATCATATGTAGTGTTATAGATATCACCCTAAGGTTCATAATGATAGACACATAGTCCGATTACATGTATATTGGAAATGAAGATTAGATAAGCTCCAGATGAGTTAAGCACAAAGAAGGCAACAAGATGTGAACAGTTTAGGGCCAAGAGAAGGAAGAATTGTGGCCCTGTGAAGGGGAAAAGACCATTTCCACGTAGGACCTTTGTACTACTCCAGAACTATCTCTGAAGTTGGGTTGGAAAGTGTGACCCTCAAACTCTCAGGCTTTGTAGTTTTTCTGCTCCTCATAGACTAGTTTTACGAGCATCATTTAAGATTTGACAAGTTGGCCCAATACATCCTCTTCTGTTTCAGCTGCCATACTCATTTATTTTTGGCTTAGCTGTGATGTCTCTGTAATTGCACTAAAGAAAATCTGTCTGAAATGTTGACGCTCTATTGAGGTGATGGGGGACCTTTTTCCTCTTTGGCAAGGACTTTTACCTTGCCTTGGGCTGAATCTAGTCTCTTTCTTAGACATTGTGAGATGCTATTATTTCTTAGGTCTTTGAGGAGTAATGGAGAAAATAGACAAACACATGTAAACTTAAAAAAAATTTACAGATAGGAAGGGGGCACTAACTAAAGATGTGTTTTGCAATTTCTTATTGGTCAGCTGGAAAGAGCAGCAGATATTTTCAACATTTCAGAATCAGCAGCAGTGCAGATGGTTGCCTTCAAAAAGCTTTACAAGGATTGTACACTGGAAACTAGGGCAATGTGGAAGTGCCCTGTGACTTTAGTCAACTCAGTGTCTGCTTTATTTATAGTCAGGGATCCTGTCCTCATTCACACATAATGAATAAGGGTACAATTTTCACAGAGACCATGTATTTAATTATATATATATATATTCTAACATTTAAAGAAACTAGATGATTTCAGTTACTTAACAATTCTCATAATCAGCTTATTGCAGGTTGGAGGGGCAGTAGTTTAATGAATATAGAAAGATGCCATATAGACAACCATGAGGATGTGTATAAATTATGTTGTGGGAATGGAATGTTCTGAAGGATTTGGGACATTCTCTTCCTCCTTCAGACTATGCCAATTCAGCTGTCCTGAGCTAATCCAGCAGTTTTTCAGAAATTAATCCACTGAATCAGAATTGGCATTCCAGATATGATCCAGTGTTAAAATAGGCTTATTTCATCTGAACAGTTGGGGTTCAGAGAATTGAGTTCTTCAGATGAAGAAACCAACCCAGAACATCCAGATTGGATGGTCTGGAGGAGAGATGGAATATTCCAGAATGCTTGGAACATTCAATTTTGCACATACTTAAACAGACTCATTGTTAGGCCATCCCATTATGATCTTCTCTGATTGACAGTGAGTTTCCAGGTGAGGGTCAGGATCCAAAAAGATCTTGACAGACTTGAACAGCGGGCGCTATCCAATAACATGAAATTTAATGTAAAGAAAAGCAAGGTTTTACTCCTAGACAGGAAAAATCAGAGGTACAAGTATAGATTAGGCAAAACTTTGCTCAAAAATAGTAACTGTAGAGGGACGTTGGAGTCCCAGTTGACGATTACTTAAACATGAGCCAGTAGTGTGTGGCAGCAGCCAAAAAAGCTAATACAATCCTTGGTTGTATAAACAGAGGCTTAGAATCAAAATCATGTGAAGTATTAGTACCGCTTTATAAAGTCTTAGTAAGACCACACCTGGAACAGGCCATCCAGTTTTGGTCACCACATTATAAAAAAGATGTTGAGACTTTGGAAAAAGTGCAAAGAAGAGCAACTAAGAAGATTAAGGGCCTGGAGACAAAAACATTTGAAGAATGGTTGCAGAAATTGTGTATGGCCAGTCTAGAGAAAAGAAAGACAAGGGGTGACATGATAGCAGTATTCCATTATTTGAGGGGCTGCCACAAAGAAGAGGAGGTCAATTTATTTTCCAAAACACCAGAAGGAAAGACAAAAAACAATGGATGAAAACTAATCAAGGAGAGAAGCAACTTGGAATTAAGGAGAAACTTCCTAACAGTGAGGACAATTAACCAGTGGAACAGCTTGTGTTCAGAAGTTGTGGTGCTTCATCACAGAATGTTTTTTTTAAAAAAGACTGGACAGCCACCTGTCTGAAATAGTATAGGGTCTCCTGCTTGAGCAGGGTGTTGGACTAGAAGACCTCCAAGGTCCCTTCCAGCTCTCACAGATTTTTTTTTTTAATCTTGAGATAACATCAGATTGAAAGTGGGATTCCCACATGCAATTCAGCTGCATTATCACAGCAGAACAAATATAATTTAACTGTGTGGTTAGTAACCATACTGCAGTTTATTAAATATAACACTCAGTAGGGGAAAGAGGGGATTGTCATTAAGACTACAGGATGTGTGCAACAGAAGTTTAACTCTTCTTTTTCCTCCATCATCACCACAGTCTTTTAGATGAAAATCTCTTCTGTGCAGACTATTAAATGGAAAACAAAACAGGCGGAAGGTTCACAATGAAGATAAGGTATTGGCTCATTGATCCCGTAACTATAATTCCTTTTAATAATTAGGTAATCTAAGGAAATTAACAGAATTACCAGATCAGATTTGGAAGGGACCTTGGAGGTCATCTAGTCCAGCCCCCTGCTCAGGCAGGAAACCCTATACCATTTCAGGCAAATGGCTGTCCAATCTCTTAAAAACCTCTAGTGATGGAGCACCCACAACTTCTGAAGGCAAGCTGTTCCACTGATTAATTGTTCTAGCTGTCAGGAAGTTTCTCCTTAGTTCTAGGTTGCTTCTCTCCTTGGTTAATTTCCATCCGTTGCTTCTTGTCCTGCCTTCAGGGGCTTTGGAGAATAGCTTGAGTCCCTCTTCTTTGTGGCAGCCCCTGAGATATTGGAACACTGCTCTCATGTCCCCCCTCGTCCTTCTCTTCATTAGACTAGAGATACCCAATTCCAGCAACCATTCCTTATATGTTTTAGCCTCCAGTCCCCTAATCATCTTACTTGGGGTGAAAAGCAAGTTGTGAGAGGCCTTCTGTGGTATTATAGTTCTCTACACCTATTCCTTTTAATGGAATTGTGAGCAGGATTCTTTCATTATATCAATATTTTTAATCTCTCTCTATCTTTTGTATATGTGTACTGAAACTCTCACCAATTTGTTTCTACTTGCTGAGCTTCCAGCAATCACTGATGTCCTCATTTTGCCTCTTTGCTTTTTCCTTTTTCTGAGAACTCACCTGACTTTTATTTTTGCCCTCCAACTTGGTACCTAGCCATTGGATCTATCCATTGAAGTACCATCCTAATAGAAAACACAGCAGAAACACCTACTTCCAGACGAAGTCCTCTCAACCTTCATTCTTCATTGGCTTAGTTGAAGAAGAGTGGCAGGAAGAAGCTTCCATGTATATTTCCTTAATTCTGCACTCAGGACCATAGTCATTCCCAATATACCTATCCATGGGAAAACACATGGTTTTGTAATGTTATAAGGCACAATGGCCACATTTCTGGCTGGATGTAGTGTTTCCATATCAAACTTCAGTCGCTCTCCTTATATTATTGCCATTGTCTTATAAGCGCTCTCTCTCTCTCTCTCTCTCTTCCTCATTCCCTCCCTCTCCCTCTCCCTTTCCCTCTCTCCCTGTCTATGGGTGTGTCTGTGGGTGTGTGTCTGTGTGTACTGGGTTGAGAGAATCACTTTCTCCATCTGCATTTTTTCAGGTTTAGCAATGAAGGAAAGGGAGAGAGAATTTTTAGAGCACAGCCCTGGAGTTCAGTAATTTGCCTGCCTCCAATGGCTCCACAATCATAAATGAAGAATATATAATTGGACAGTTGCCATGTTGTGGACAACTGCCAGCATAATAAATCCTGCAGATTTCTGCTTGCTGTAAGCAAGGGATAAAACAAACACAGAGCCATTCACAATATGTAAATATATACACAATTGCATATGCAAAGGGTTTTTTTCTCATTAGGATAAGCAATTTAGCTAAGAGTTGGAGAGATGGGATCTAAATGAACATATGTCTGTCTGTCTTTCCCTGCTCTGATAAAAAATACCTCCCTCCATTATTGCTTTAAAATACTTAATTTTTAAAAAAGTGAGATCCCACTTTAAGCATCCTGCACCATGGACACATCCAAACAACCAGCCTTTCTGTCTCCCAGTCTTTCTGAATTCTCCTTAGAATGTGCTGCTGATGGATCTGTACTATTATAATTACATTCTATCTATTTAGACATTGGGATTTTGTGAGCGGGGGACACTCTGCAGTAATACCAGGTCCACAGAGCTTTAGAGAATACCAACAAATAAGTGCTTGCACTTTCCAGCTCAAAGTTCAGTGCAGAGAACTGTCTGCCCATCAGACCTTGCTTGTGGGCCAATAACTGAGTGCCTCATCCTGATTTCTCAGGTTTGGAGCCTACTTATAAATACCCTTTCCCAGTGATGGGATTCAAATATCGAACAACCGGTTCTCTATGTGGATGCCGCTTCCGAAAGTCCATTCTGGGCCTGGGTAACAAAAAATTAGCTACCAGTTCTGCCGAATTGGTACAAACTGGCAGAAGCCCACCATTGCCTTTCCCCACTCTTCATCCAAATAATAGAAGATAAAATATTTAATATTTAATAATTTAAAATACAATTGAATATTGTTTCTTGTTTCTGGGTTTGTCCTTGGTTGCAAACCTTTGTTGCCTTCCAGATACCTAATGCTTACTGTTGTCATTCCTGTCAGCACAGATGGAGCCCCAGGAACAGTGAGGTGAGGTGAGCCAAGAATACCTCCAGCGAGAGAAGCAAATCCATCACTAACAAGTCAAACTTACTTGCAGCTACTGTATGTACATATGCACTTCTGTGTCATGCAACATAATTCCACAGTCCCTCAAAGATAATTTGAAGCCAATTGTCTGAACATCTGGTCTTTGACTAAGTTAGAAGTGCTGAAAACAAGCACAGGACAATGTAGGCCCCAAGGCATTCCCTCAACCTGACAGGAAAATACAAAAAGTGACACTCAATCACTATTTCCAACTGCTGCAGTTCCTACAATATTAGTAACAAAAGACTTCCCATTCCCATGAAGCATAAAAAAGGGGGGACTAATGCCACCTCTCCTTGTTTTTAGTACATGTTAACTCCATTTGCAAACATTCTGAGTGGTTACTATGAGGGGAACCTACCCAGCTGCAAATATACTCCTCCTTCTGTTTAAAAGGAGAACAAACAGCAAACAGAAGGAGAACGTGTTGTCATTTTTGCAGCCAGGTGATTTTTCACAATACTTCTAAATGCAGATGTTTGTTGCTGCAGCAGCATAAGTGGGGGAACGGTGCCAGAATTGATCCAGGCCTTCTGACACTTTGCAGAGCCTTGCAATTTTTCTCTTCTGCAGCAGGGAACCAGCCAACTTGATGCTCTTAAAATTGTTGTTGAAAAACAGCCAGAAATACATTACAAAACAAAATTCTTGGGAGACTGAGGGTAAGAGAACAGACTAATGGTTACACTGATTTCAGGTCGAGGTGATGGAGTGAGTCAAAGGTTTCTGCTAGTGGGGTTTCTGCCTCCAAACTTCTTGTTTAAAAAAATAGCAAAAGAAGATACCAGCGTAAGCATGAATAAAGCACATTTAGGTGATACATTAAGATAGAAACCATAACCATATTATAGTTGTGTAGTTCTTGACACTCTCTGAACATGTTTGCTCATCATTACCCAACTAGGTAACATCTTTAGTGTTAGTGTGAAATTTCTTCCTGTTTATATACTGTAGTTTGCCAGTGCTGGTGGGGGGGGGGTAGTTTTTTCCTTGTAGTTTCTTGATTAGGGTATTATTTTCTGTTTATTTAGAATTAATTTAGTATTAGTATTAATTTCTACTTATCTGGGCGTTGGTTTCTGTGAGAATGTGTTCTAGTCTTTTTGCTTCCTTATGTTTTTTATGTCTCTTTTGAAAGGTCCATAAAAGTGATTTATTTCTATGTCTCTATTGATGGCTGACTTGTCTGAATGCCAACTTTCCAGGAATTGCCTAGTGTTTTTGGATTTAACTTGGTTTAGGGAGGATATATTATGATTTAATGAATGTAGTATTCAGGCCAAAAAGCCAGTAAAATTGCTTGACTGAAGGATAGTACATTTTCACAAAAAATAAAATAAAATAAAATACAGTAGGTCCTCAAATTTCACTGTTAGCCTGTTCAGCTTTGCTCTTGATCTGAGATTTTAACAGGAATTTATTATTTACTCTGCGCCCTACTGGGTAGAGCAGTATTTCTCAACCTTGGCAACTTTAAGATGTGTGAAGTTCAATTCCCAGAATCCCCCAGTCAGCATGATAGGGGATTTTGGCAAGTGAACCTCACAGTTCTTAAAGTTGCCAAGGTTGAAAAACACTGGCCAGTGTGATTTTATCAGAATATTGGGAGGATATCAGGAAGTATCTTTGGACTTTGGAAGGGTTGATGTATTCTGACTCAAAATGCCTATTGACAGAGCATCCTTATTCTTTTTCTGGAAATAGGTTACTAGAAAACTGCATGGTACCGTAAACCAGTCTGCTAATTCCAAATTACTCAAATCTATCTCAGGAACTCCCTCTAAACCAGACATGTCAAACACAAGGCCCGGGGGCCGGATGCGGCCCGCAAAGTGGTTTCATGTGGCCCGTGAAGCCATCCTGGAAACAGTGAGGGAACGGCCCCCTCTGCCTTGGCCCTGGCCCAGGCCAGCCGGGAGCCAATGTACAATTTTGTGGTGGCCATCTATGCTGAAATGCATTCAGTCTTAGCTCCACAAGGCCGTCCGGAAACAGCGAGGAACCAGCCCCTGCCGTCTCGGCCCCACTCCCTGGGTGCATGCTGGGGAGGTGTCACCCTTTGTGAGGAATGAAGAAATGCACCATGCCTTGGTGCTTGCCCTGGTCCCACCCCCTTCTGCCAGAGACCCTCAGATCTGACCAACTCCTGCCTAGGCCCCCACAGGCACCCTTGATGCGAACAATGTAGAGCTGGCTATGCCCACCCAGTAGGCCGCACCCACCCTGGCCACACCCACCTGCCCCCCCAAGGGCAACCGCAATGCTTATGCGGCCTTCAATGAAATTGAGTTTGACACTCCTGCTCTAAACCAATTAGATTTATAGTTGCATTCACACAGTATACTTAACCTGTGTTCATAACAATATGTTGAGCAATGAAATAACCAAATAGGTTGAATTCTAAGACATTAACCAAACTTCAAATATTGTACAAATACAGTCACTAATTTGTAACTGATTTAGCAAAATCCCTTGATTCCAAATGCATGATATTATATGTGGAAAATACACTCCTTAAAGAATTATATATCTTTATCTCAATCAGTCTATCAAACAGGTTGACAGATCCCATCATTACACCAAAGGGAAACAATTAGTTATGGGATTAATAGATTTCTCGAGATTTCAATTATGAAATCTCTTCAGATCTTCTTGGGAAATGAGTTGCAGCCTCACCAATCAGTTGATAATTTTCCTGGGGATTATCCATGAAATCTTGCCATGCTTTTTAAATTTCTATTTAACTAGTTTGGAGGTTTTTCTTAACTCAACAAAGACAACAGTTGGGATCTCCAAAAATCTTAAACCAAGTTTGCAATCTTCAATTATACTCACCTGTTTATCTATAGAAGAAGAATAGGAAACGGAGAGCATTTATAATACTAATATATAATACTATATATTATAAGTATATAGAAGAGAACTGTGGGGACCTGATCACCCACCTGTCAGTAGCATTATGCCAGCTCCTGGCCTCTAGCTGGTATGTGGGCAAAAGTTTGTGCCAGTGATTGCAGGTGGAAGCTAGTACCTAACATGAGAAATTGGTAGGTGAAGATAGCCACAGTTGTCACACTGCACAAATCTGAAACCATGTCCAAACAGGTAATCCTCAACATAACAACCATTTGTTTAGTGATGTTTACAGGTTACTGAAAAAAGTAACCTTATGACTGTTTTTCACACGTGCAACTGTTGCAGCATCTCATGGTCACATGATCAAAATTTGGATGCTTGGCAACTGGCATGTAATCATGATGGCTGCGGTGTCCCAAGGTCAGGTGATCACCTTTTGCTACCTTCTGACAAGCTAAGTCAATGGGGAAGCCAGATTCACTTAACCACTGTGTTATTAACAACTGCTATTCACTTAACAATGATGGCAAGAAAGGTTGTAAAATGGGGCAAAACTCACTTAACAACTGTCTCTCTTAGCAACGGAAATTTGGGGCTCCATTGTGGTTTAAGTCGAGGACTACCTGTAATGTTCTCTTCTTCCCTTATAGACAGGCAAAGAAGTACAATTAGCAATTAAGAATTTGGCTTCGGGCTCTGCAAGGGCTGCCTTAGCTGAACTCAACAAAACCTTCCGAATTGTATACAAACAATTAAGACCAAGAAGACATGATGAAATTTTAACTTGATTCCCATCAAGTTGAGACCTCATGTAATAGAACAGTGGGTTTCAATAAACGTGTATGTTGTGTGTGACTTAACATATGTTTATGAGTGGGTGCATGGGCATATGTGCTCAGGATTCTTGCACAAGAATGTGAGGCAGTTTTATGTGCACACATCTAAAAAAAAAGGAAAAATAGGTATAATTAGGAAGAAAGGAAAGTGTTGATGCTGATTCTCTTACCCACGTAAGAGTTGGTGGAGTCAAATTGTTTATAGATAATACCCTTTGTCCAGTAAATTCTATCATCTAATCCTAGAAATATGTAGTTTTATTATGACTGTTTCGTAGTAAGAGAATGGTTGCATGGTTAAACATGTGTTCTTTATTATTTTTTATAATATTATAGGCTAAACGGGTTAGCGTCGATGATGGCGGCTACATTGTAGCCGTCCTCCTGGGACAGCGTGAGAACCGCGGAATACAGCAGTCACCAGCTGTTCCGCAGCTCGAAATCTCCCTCCCGGGCGAAGGGAGGGGGGAGAGAACCACCCGAATAGAGGTAGAGCATCTCAAACCCCCCAGGGATTTTTTTGGGGGGGTAGAAAGAGAGCTCCCTCAGAGTTCGGGTTGCCTCCGCCTCCCAGCTGTCTTTGTTTCCTCTGGGAAACAAAGTGAAACGCCGCTACCATCTCCGCGTTTAAAGAGACAGGGTGAGTGATTTTTATATATATATAAAGCGGACAGAGCTGGATAAAGGATTTGGTTTATTGAGTTTTATTTGCTTTTTAGTTTAGGTTGATCTTTTTCTTTTTGTTTTTTTTTTTTTGTTCGTGTGGAGAGTGAAAGTAAAATGGCGATTTGAAAGTTTTTTTCGGGGGAAAAAGAAAGTGAGTCAAACGAAATGCTATGGATTATATAGTTTTTTCTTTTTAAGCTTTTTCCTCTTTTTTTGAAAGTGGTCCTGTGTTTTTGAAATATCTTTTAAACTCTCCTTTGTTTTTTTAATTTTTTGAGCATTTTTTTTTTTTACAAAGTGGAAATAAGAAAAAAAAATTTAAAAAAAAAATGGCTTCAAAAAGGCAAGCAGCTTCTACAGTTCCTAAGGTGGCTTCTTCTCCTGCGATTCTACCGGTACAACAACCTAAAGCTACACCACCATCTTCTCCTCCTCTGCCAGTAATATCTGTACAAGATATGAAAGATATAATGGGAAATGCAGTAACTCAAATCAGAGGGGAAATGAAGGAGCTTCTAGATCAGAATAAAACTGAAATTAGAGGGGAAGTGAAGAATCTGTTGGAGCAGAATAACACCATTTTGAGGCAAGATACAGTTATGGCTCTATCAGGTCTTGCTTCTGTGGTTGAGAAGCTTGACTCTAGAGCTGAAGAGGTTGCAGACAAGGTTGACATCTTGGAAGATAGATTTGAAGGCATGGAAAAAAAGATGGAAATTTCACAGGATGACATTGTTATGTCTCAGTACAGAGAAATGGAATATGCCTTAAGAATTAGGGGTCTCAAAGAAGATATGCAGCAAGACCTGAGAGAGATTGTGGTAAATGACTTTGCTGTTATTTTGAATAGGGAGAAAGAGGAAATACGCAGAGAGGTTGAAAAATTATTCAGAGTTAACTCCTGGATTGCAAAACAGAGAAATTTACCAAGAGATGTGGTGGTTTATTTTGGAAAGAGATCTCTGCGCAATGAAATCATACAAGCCTTTTATAATAAGAGATTCCAGATTGCTGCTCAAGATGTTATTATTTTAAAGGAGATCCCATCTAAAATTTTAAGAAAGAGAAAAGACTTTGCTTTCTTATCTAATGAACTTAAAAAAAGAATGATGCCATTCAGATGGGAGATTCCGATGGGTATTGTTCTGAGCCACGCGGGGACGCGTTATAGACTTAATACAGTCACTAAAGCAAAGGAGTTTTACAGTTCGGTCCTGGGAGCAGGCTCATCATCATCTATGTTGCAGAAAGTTCTGGATGGTAAAGAGGTTGAACAGCAGTCTGAAGGACCAGGTGTGATGGCGGCTGGAGAGTTACAGTTGGAGTGGTCCCGACAAGCAGAGATTAAAGAGCAAAGAATGACCCGTGCAGCGCATAGACGCAAGGAAAAGGAACAACAGAGGAAAGAGGCTAAAGAATCTCTTCAAGAAAGTGCTTCGTTGCCGGTGGGAGGAGCAAGACCTAAGAGTTCTGCGGCACATTCTTCAATGGCAGATCTTCAAGCAGTCTTCTCCAGGCTTCTGGTTAAGGGAGATGGTAAAGCTCCTGACCTGGAATGTTAACGGCCTTAATTCCCCCCAGAAGAGAAAGAAAATCTTTCATTATTTAAAGCAACATAATAATGATATTATTTGTTTGCAGGAAACACATATTATACTTAAAGATCAAAAATATTTAGTCAATTCTCGTTTGGGATCTCATTTTGTATCTTCTGCTCCTGGGAAAAAAGGGGGTGTAGTCATTTATGTTAAGCAAAACTTATCAGCCTGTTTGGTAGAATCTGATCCTCAAGGGAGATATGTTATGATTGAAGTTGGTTTATATGGTAAGAAAATACTTATAGTGGGACTGTATGCACCAAACCAACAACAGGAACAATTTTATAGATTATTACATCAGAAATTAACTTTGTTGGACTATAGATCTGTGATATTAATGGGTGATTGGAATGGTGTGTTAGATACACGAAGAGACAAAAAAGGATCTTCTACTTCTTTTAAACAGGCTAAATTACCTAAAGTTTTTTTTGATTTGAAAGAAGACTGGGAACTACGTGACTACTGGCGTGAACGCAATCAGGAGGAGAGAGACTTTACCTTCTTTTCAGATAGACATCAATCCTTTTCAAGAATTGACTTTTTTTATTACAACTGATTTATATTTTAGGGTAAAGAATGTTAAAATTTTTCCTAGGACATTGACGGATCATAGTCCAGTCTGGATGGAGTTGGTTGATGAAAGAGAGGAGAGGAGATCGTGGAGGATGAATGAAAATTTATTTAGACAAGAAAAGAATGTCCAAAAATTAAAGGAGCACTTAAAGGATTATTTTGTTTTAAACATGTATAAGGGAACTTCAGTGTCAATGGTATGGGATGCAGGTAAAGCCTTTATGCGTGGGATTTTGATACAAATGAATAACGCTCATAGACAAAAGCAGATTCAGAAACACAAGGAATTGGAAGATGAGATTAAATTAAAAGAAAAAAATTTGATTTCAAATCCCACAGATGAAAAGGTCAAAGAATCTATAAAATTGCTTAAAACACAATTCAATATGTTGATGGCTGATCAAACTGCAACTAACTTACTGTATATGAAACAAAATACATTTTTCAATGCTAACAAACCAGGGAGATGGTTGGCTTATTAATTAAGAAAGAAACAGAGACAGAGAATTATAGATAAAATAAATTATAATGGTAAATTAGTATATCATAAGGATTTGATTAAGAAATCTTTTTTAGATTATTTAAATGAAGCCAACTTCCCTAAATTAACAGAAGATCAGAAACAAGAAATTAATGGTTTAGTTACTAGTGAGGAAATTGAGACAGTGATTAAAGAATTAAAATTAGGTAAAGCACCGGGTACGGATGGTTTGACATCTATTTATTATAAAACTTTGGTGCAAGAGATGATTGAACCTTTAAGAGAACTTTTTAATAATATATTACAGGGTTTAGAGATTCCCCCGTCATGGGGTAGAGCTTTTATATCTTTAATCCCAAAAGAAGATCAGGATCTTACTTTACCAAAGAATTACAGACCTATATCTCTTTTAAATGTAGATTATAAGATTTTTGCAAAAATTTTAGCTAATTGGTTTATGAGGGTTTTGCATCAGGTTATACATAAGGATCAAACAGGTTTTATCACTGGAAGGTATATGAAGAATAATGTCAGACAAATTATTAATTTATTAGAATACTTAGACAAAAATAATCAAGTTCCTGCAGGACTGATATTTTTAGATGCTGAAAAAGCTTTTGATCAATTGAATTGGCAATTTATGTTAAGATTAATTGAGAAAATGAATTTTGGAGAAAAAATTTTACAAGCTTTTGGTCTTATTTATCAAAAACAAACGGCACAACTTATTGTTAATGGGGGTTTATCAGAGGTTTTTACAATTGAAAAGGGGACCAGACAGGGATGTCCATTGTCACCACTGTTATTTGTTTTAACTTTGGAAATATTGTTGATTAAAATTTGAGAATCACAGGAAATAAAAGGAATAGAAGTTAATAAAAAAGAATATAAATTAAGAGCTTTTGCAGATGACTTAGTGGTCACCCTGTCCCAACCTACTTATTCTGTAGTAGAGTTATTACAATTGATATATCGATATGGAAGGGTTTCGGGTTTTAAAATTAATAACAATAAGACTAAAATATTACCTAAAAATATGACCATTTTGGATAAGCAGACTTTGGTTAAGTTGACAGAGTTTGAGGTTGTTGACAAGGTAAAATATTTGGGGGTTACTTTATCTTTTTCCAATGCAAAATTGTACAAAAATAATTATGAAAGGTTATGGGTCAGGATACAAAGAGACTTGAAAAATTGGGAGAAATTGCAGTTACCGTAAATGCCGGCGTACAAGGCGACCCGGCGTATAAGACAACCCCCATCTTTATAGCCGGGCCGCATTCCTAGAATGTCGTCTTATACGCCGGAAACTACCAGTATTTCTGGCGTATAAGACGACTCGGCGTATAAGACGACCCCCGTCTTTGGCGCCGATTTCAGCGCTCGCGGAAGTCGCCTTATACGCCGGCATTTAGGTATCTCTTTTGGGAAGAATTGCGGTGATTAAAATGAATGTCCTGCCAAAGTTTCTTTTTTTGTTTCAAATGATACCTATTTTAAAGAATGAGATTAATTTAAATGAATGGCAGAAGGGTATCAATAAGTTTATTTCGGCGGGGAAAAAACCAAGAGTAAAACTTAAAATAATACAAGACATTCGTGAGAGAGGTGGACTTAAGGTACCGAATTTGAAATTGTACTACGATGCGGTGGTTTTAACATTAATTAGTGATTGGGTTAATTTAACAAATGTAGAAATACTCCTTTTGGAGGGTTGGGATTTATTTTTTGGATGGCATGCCTACTTAATTTTTAATAAAAAAGTTGACAGGGTTTTTAAATCTCATATTATAAGGATTTCTTTATTTCGGGTTTGGAGGAAATATTATAGAAGTGATTTTAAAATCCCATTATGGGCTATACCTTGGCATGCGATAGAGGGGATAAGGAGAGGAGTCAAGATGGATGGTGTTTCTTACGCACAATTACTTAGATGGGATGGTAAAAATTGGCAGTTAAAATCTTTGGAAGATTTAGCACAAGAAAATATTATATATTCATGGTTTCAGTATAGACAAATAGTGGATAGATGGAAGTTAGATCGTAATGTGGGTTTACTTAGAGAAGATGAAAATTTTCTTAAACAAGTAAAAGACCAAAGACGAACTCATATTAAGAGAATTTATGGGGTGCTAGTAGAATTGGATTCAGAGGCAGAATTAATTAAAGAATGTATGATTAAATGGGCACAAAATTTTGGTGAACCAGTTCTACTAGATACCTGGGAAATTATTTGGGTGAGGAATGTCAAATTTACAGAAGCCCAGAACTTAAGGGAGAACTTTTACAAAATGTTTTACAGATGGCACCTTGATCCACAAAAATTGTCTCGTATGTATCCTGACTTACAGCCTAAATGTTGGAGATGTGGTTGTTTGGATGCTACTTACTATCATATTTGGTGGTCGTGTAAAAATATAAAAGCCTTTTGGATTAAGATATGGTGGAATAATCAAAGAATTTTTAGAAGGAGGGTAAAATTTACCCGACAATTGTTTTTATTAGGTATTGTTACTGACTGTGATATTAAAGAGACTACATTGATGTTAAATTTAATTACAGCCGCAAGGCTGTTAGTAGGGCAATGTTGGAAGAAGGAATCTCTGCCTACTTTGCAAGAGTGGCTTTTTAAAGTTTCTTATTTGGCGGAAATGGCAAAGATTTCAGCTTTCTTGAAGGATCAATCGCAGGAGAAGTATTTTGCGGTATGGAAAAAATGGATAGATTTTATACAATATAAGTTGGATGTTAAAAAATATTATTTAGCTTTTCAATAACTTATATTTAAAATTTAAAATATTTTTTAGATTTTATTATTTTTATTTTTTTATTCTTTTTTCTTTTAAGTATTATTCTTTTGATAGTTATATTTTCTTATATATATATTATTGTTAATTATCTTATAATTTGTTTAATTAATGTTTTTAGTATTTAGATTTAATTATGGTTTATACTTTCTTTTAGATTATTTGAAGAAATCTTAATTAAGCCTATGTTCAGTTCTGGGAAGCTCGGGGGAGGGAATGGGAGGTTTGGGGAGGTTTGGGGATGGGTTGTTTTGTTTCTGTAAAAATTTAAAAAACTTAATAAATATTTACAATAAAAAAAAATATTATAGGCTAAACCAGGGGTCACCAACCCCCGGTCTGGGGACCGGTCCCAGTCTGAGGCATGCCAGCAACAAGCAAAGCCCCATCTGTGGGATGCAGGCAGCACACAAAACCATGCACTCTCCCGCCCTTGGAAAAACCTTTCTCCATGGAACCATTCCCTGGTAGCCAACAGGTTGGGGACCTCTGAGCTAGACTCCAGAGCTGATCAAATAAAATTTTAACTTTTATGGAGCTGCTCAATAGACAACAGATTAAGATTAGGCTTTCTTTTATTTGCCTTTTATTTACCTAAAAACTAAATATTTCGCCATGGAGAGTGTTTTCCAACTATTAGATTCTCATTCCTTATCTTTGTACCTATTGTAATATATCATTTTTCACTGTTTAATATGGTAAATTTTATCTCTGCAATAAACCCACATTTGGTATAGATGATTTCAGAAACCAACATTAGCAAATTTATTAAGACTGTATCTGCAATAATTCAAACTCTATCTGTAGATATTTCTACTAATAACTTACTTGAAAGAAAAATAATGATTTTTCCTAAATAATTTACTTTTAAAAGTGAGAAGATCATATTAGTTTTGTGAGAATACCATACTGGAGGCAGATAATTTTTTTCTGACTAATCTTCCATTTGCAGAAGATTCATTTTAAATTCATGGTTGTCTTCCTTATGGATAAACACAGTATGTCATCTGTATCTATATATATATTTTTTTATTAAGAATGTACTGTAGTTGGGAGGGATCTTGGAGTCCATCCAACCCCTGTTCAAGGCAAAATCAGCCCCACAGGATGGAACCATAGCATGTCTGATAAGTGAATGTCAATTCTCTGCTTAAATATTTCTGAGTCCCACATAGGAGCATCTGACCCTTCTATTCACAGTGCCATCCTCCAGATTCTCCATATGTTCCTATACTTTGTGTTTTCTGCGAGTTTCAGAAACTCAGCCATGTTTTGATTTAGTAGTGTTCCAGAGGAAATGTTGCAACATTTCCTGCAGTGCAAAAGACAGGTGTTTACACTGGCAGGGCACCAACATTGTCCCCTTCTCAACAGGAATTTTCTTCTCACCTGGCATGTGATAAAGCACCATTTCGTCTTGCCAACCTTTCCCCCCCCCATCAACCAGAGTGTTTTCAAGAAGTAGTAGTTAGGGATATATATTCTCTGTGATTCTCTACACTCTCCTGCCAACTGCCAAGTTGGCATCTGCCAACTTAAGGAGATAGAACACAGGCTGGCTCCAGAAGAGAAAAGTGAGGTATCACACAGGGATGCAAAAAAAGATGCTGAGGATTGGTGTGGGAGAGAACCTGAGGGCTGATGTGAAGGAGCCTCCAGGTTTTCCCCAAAACTCTGGTGAACAGTTCAGCCAAGGCCCTTGACATAGCTTGGAATGAGCATGTGGCAGGAGCTTTGGACCCATCATATCCATGAGGATTCTCCATGGCCACAGATCTCATAGAGTACTATTGTGTACTGAGGAGCTCCAAGGGATAAATCAACCACTTGGCAGACCATCAGGAAGCCCATCCAGAAGGCATTTGTTTGTGCATGAAGAGTTTGTCACCCCTGGCTGTTGCTTTGAGCTGCACTGGCTCCCAGCTTCTTTCTGGGTGAAATTCAAAGTGCTGGCTATCATCTTTAAAGTACAATATGGACCAGGATGAGGTTATGTGCAGGACTTCCTCCTCCTGAGGGTATCTGCCCACCCCACCAGATTGGATAGAATGGGCACAGTCTTCCCTTACAAGTTGCCATCTAGTGATTGCACCTAAGAAGCATGCTTTTCCCATAGCAGCCCCTGTCCTGTGCAACACTTGGAATAACAGACTAGGAAGGACCTTGGAGGTCTTCTAGGCCAGTGGTTCTCAACCTTTTTAATGCCTCGACCCCCAACCGATCGTAAGTCAAGGACTACTCAACCGGTCGTAAGTCGAGGACTACTCAACTGGTGCAGCACCGTTTGCAGAATGGGACTTTTGGCGGGCTCAGCAGGGCAGAGACAGCCTGGACAATTCCTATTGGCTTTTGAAAGCCAATAGAATTAGACTCTATTCAAGAGAGTCTATTCTATTGGCTTTCAAAAGCCAATAGAATAAAAGGGAGTAGCACAGCTAAGGAAAAGGGGAAAAAATGGCGGACTGCATTGTTTGGCGACCCCCGTGAAATAGTCGTTCGACCCCAAATGGGGTCCCGACCCACAGGTTGAGAACCACTGTTCTAGGCCAATCTCTGGCTTAGGCAGGAAACCCTATACCATTTAAGACAAATGGTTATCCAATCTCTTCTTAAAAACTTACAGTGTTGCAGCAACCATGACTTCTGGAGACAAGTCGTTCCTCTGATTAATTGTTCTGTCAGGAAATTTCTCCTTAGTCCATTCATTCCATCCATTGCTTCTTCTTCTGCCCTCAGGTGCTTTGGAGACTAGCTTGACTCCCTCTTCTTTGTGGCAACCCCTGAGATATTGGAACACTGCTATCATGTCATCCCCTAGTTCTTCTCTACATTAAACTAAACATACCCAATTCCATCAACTGTTTTGTATAGGTTTCAGCCTCTTGTTGCCTAATCATCTTTGCTGCTCTTCTCTATACTCTTTCTAGTGTTTCAACATCTTTTGAGACTCTAGAAAGTCTCATAAACTCTTCTCCCTGGGATCCAGCAAGAGATCCCCTAATCTTTTAGCCTTCCAGTAAAGAATTGGGTCTTCTCCCAAGTGTTGTATATCTCAGGTAAGTGCATATGGATTGTTTTGTAGGATGCATCCATGGAGGATGGCTGAAGCTCCACGTTTCTGTTTTTAGTTTCATTGTTTTATATATATATATTGGCTTTTAGTGTTGTTGTGAAACTCTCAAAATTGTGCTCTCAAGATGGACAGCCAGACACATATTTTAAGTAAATAAAACCTGCAAATGTAGCTTGTTTCATTATCAAACAACTTGTAGAAAGTTTTGTGCAATATTCAATACTTTTCCCTGCAGCTGTTAACGTGCCCTCCCTCTTCTGTCTTTCTGAACAAAAAAGCACATTAGTTTTTAGACATGATTTGCAGTATGCTATACAGCGGTTCTACAAATATTCAAAAATAGCCATTGTGTCTCATTTTAACTTTATCCAGGCTAAATGTATCTAACATTTCATCTTTTTTCCCCCAAAAAAATTGGGTTACAGATTGATCTAGTTGCCCATCTCTGAAAATTTAATTTGTAAATGCAGTGGTAGAGAAATAATGAAAAAGTGTCATTATAATACAGTAATATTTCAAGCTAGCCGTAGCAGTGGAGTGCAGGCTCTATTCAAAGTTCTGCACAAAGATGTACTTGAATGAACTTTCTTGGTCTATCTGCCTCATAGGTTCAATATGAAGATAAAACAGGATAACTCCATGTTTGTCATAAACCTTTATACTACAGTGCAAAAATGGTTTATACTACAGCTTAATAATATACATATATTTAAAACAATAAGTCAAAATGGGGTTATGCAATTAACAAATTAAAAATTAGTATTCGAAGTGCCAAGATGGTTTTGGTTTAATTATTTATTTTTGTTTAATTTTGGTCTAATTCTTTTGCTCAGTTTGCTTGGTAGGTTTTAAAACTAATCTGAAAGGGCAGGAAACGGAGACCAATATATAGAACCACACTCAAAACTAAGCCCAAAAGAAGAAAAGAAGGGATGCTCAGGAATACCCCAGGAAATGTAGTAGGCAAACTTAGAAGATCATGCTGAAGGGCAGTGATGCCTGTACCCTAATGTCCAAAGCATGGGGAGCAAACAGGAAAAACTTGAAATCCTAATCTAGGGGGCAAATAGGACATTGTTGGTCAAAGCATGTGGGATGGAACTCAAGATATAGCACCAGAACAATATAATTTACTCAAAAGGAAAAAAACAGCAGAAGATAAGGTGTGTGTGTGCGTGTGTGTGTGTGTGTGTGTGTGTGTGTGTGTGTGTATGCACCATTATATATATATATATACGGACATTCATGATGTCATCAACTGGGAATCAAGATGTGTAGCAAGAGAGAGGACCAACAGGTTCTTGACGTACCTTGCAGACATCATCCAAAAGATGGAGGAGGGACTAGGAGATCAGCTATACTGGACTTAATCCGTGCTAACAGATTGAGGACGTGGAATTTGCAGAGGCCTTGAGGGACAGTGACCATACCTAGCCTGGAAATCACCATATTACAGGCAGAGAGAATTGAAGGAAGTCAGAATAGTATTCTAGAGTTCAAGACAGCTGACTTCAGTAAGACAAGGGAAAATATGAATTTCATGAAGGAAAAACAAAGTTCAGAAGGATTGAGTAATTCTGAAAAATATGTTAATTAAGGTCCAAACACACGTGGTATTAAAGAGAAAGAAAAATGGGAGCCCATGAATTAAACCAGCATTGTTGCATAAAGAGCTCTCTGATAAACTGAGAAACAAAAAGGACATCTTTTAAAAAAGGAAGGAGGGGCAGAATGGTTGAATCTGTAAGGATCACATCAGGAAAGTTAAGGCGCAGAATGACTTGAAGTTTGCAATGAACACCAAAAATAAGAACAGGAACAAAAGCATTCTTAGCATATGTGTAGAACAAGTGGAAAATCAAGGGAGCAGTTAGTTGGAAAAGATGCTGAGATGGTGCTGAGCAACAAAGAGAAGGCTCAACTGCATAATTCCTATTTTGTGTCTCTATTTGTATAAGGAAAAAGTGATCTAAAGAAAATGAAAATGTGATCTTAGCGCCATTGACTGCAACTTCTAAAGAACATAGAAAGTGCCGGAAGACTGGAGAAGAGCTAATGTTCCAATCTTTGAAAAAATAGTCCCAAAAAACTACAGATCTGTCACTTTAACTTCAATATTTGGGAAAATCTTGGGAAAGAAAAACAAACGGTGGGTTTAAAAATACTTAAGGAACAAAGTGATCACTAGACTCCAGCATAGGCTTGTTACAAACTCATTATGCCAAATAAATCTTAGTGCATTTTTTTAACAGTAACCAGATTTATAGACTAAGGGAATGCTATGGATGTGCTGTATTTAGATTTCAGTAAGGCATTTACTGAAATCTAAATACAGGTTGGCCATAGGCCTTTTCAGTGCTTTTTTTCTAAAAAAAAAAAAGAAAGGTTCTGGAACTCACACACATCATACAACCTGCCTTGCCTACCCAAAAAAGGTGCCGGAACTCCGTTCTGGGCGTTCTATGAGAAAAAAAGCCCTGGTTCTTTTCTTAATAAAATGGAACAATGTGGGATGGATAATCCACAAGTAGATGGATTTCCAGCTGGCTGAGCAAATCATGCCCAACACATAGTCCTTAATGATTCTTTGTCCAGCATAGAAAGAGGATCCAATGGAGTATTTCAGGGAACTATCCTGGGCTAGTAAGTATACTGCTGGCGTCATTGTATTTTGATTAAACACTAGTATTGTGGATTCAGTAATAGATAGTTCCACTCTGCATTGCACTGGTCAGACTATATCTGGAATCCTATGTCCACTTCTGGTTGCCACAATGATGCTGAAGACCTGGAAAAAGTGAAGAGAAGAGTTATGAAGATACTGAAGGACTTGGAAGCTAGTGAAGAATGCATGATTAACATTAAAGGAACTAGGTATGATTAGGCTAAAATAGAAAAGGCTAAGGGGAGACATGATAATAGTCTTCCAATTTTGAAGGACTATCACAAGGAAGAGAGTGTGAATTTATTTTCTAGAACTCCAGAGAGGAAGGTAGATCCAAAGTAAAAATAAGGAGGAACTTCCTGATCATGAATGCTCTTAAGCAATGGGACAGCTTTCTTCCTGAACTCATGAGGACTTTATTACTGGAGGTTTTCAAGCAAAGCTTAGACAGCCATTCATCTGGGATGCTATCAGGATTTTTGTCTTAGGCAGGGGATTAGACTAGAAGACTTTTGCTATCTTCTCCAGTTCCATGATTCTATGATTCAGATACAAAGAAACCAATTTTAGATTAAACAGTGATTAATAAAACTTTATTTACAACATCTTTCCTCTGCCAATGTGTGTGTGACTGATTGGGGAACAAGGTTCAGTATGCCTTCTTTATTCGATCTAGTGGGCCATATAATCCATTTCAATTGCCCTTCTGCAAAACCTCAGAGTTCTAATGAAAAGACTGTGCTTCAAGGCCAAACCATGGATAAAATACTTTATGTAATGTCTTGACATTTTCAAACTTCATTTATTCACATCATTGGGAGGCCTCCTCCTCCTCCACCACCACCACCACCACCACCACCTCCTCCTCCTCCTCCTCCTTCTCTTCCTCCTCCTCCTCTTTTTCACATGAACAAATATGGGGTTTGACTAAAGATTCTCTAGGATGGTCCTGGAGCATAAGGGATAAAATGGAGATCTTTTGGTGGTGTTTCTGTGGCTAGCCTCTCCTGCTTGGCTAGCCACAGGCAGAAAAGGTAAGGAGTTGCCCTCTGGATGGGGTGTTAAGAGATACCAAAGGCCCTGTGGGTCCCACTTTGAGGAGTGTGCCTGGTACAGCTGTCCAGTCAGTCAGCCTCTTGGATTTGGGTGGTTATTTTTGCCATGGAATGTGCCAGTCCCTTAGATTCTAGCAGGGCCATCAGGTCTTGTGTTACACATCAGGCGGAGAGCAAGTATCAGGTCAACAAGGGGGATAAATATAGAGCTTACTTTGCAACATTGTACTGGGTCTTCAGGCATCTTGGCTTTTCTCTAAGGGCCCTGTCTGAGAAAAGGTCTGGCTGCCCTCTCCTCTATCCTCCTTGCCCTTGACTCTGTTCTTGCCACCATTTCAGTACTTTCAGTCGTAGGATAAGAAATGTCTCTGCATCTGTCTCTACATCTAGCAGAACCTGGCAGGTAGCAACAGTAAGATGGTGTCCTAATCTGTTGTATCAAGAGGCAGAATGACAGAAAAATAAATGGGAATTGAAACATTAGCCCTCTTTAGAGGAAACTCAAATCTGTATTATTGAGACGTGAAAAGAGGTCTGTGCTAGATCCAGAGGATGGGGGTTTGCGCTGGAAGCATTGGGGCCAGCAAAATGAGGTTGCACTCAGAAGAAGCCATTGATAGATTCTGTATTTGAACTGCACTTTGCAAATGCTACTCAGCAATTATGGGAAAAATGCTCATCCCCTCAAATATGTAAATACAGGTAGTCCTCAACTTACGACCACAAATGAGTCCAAAATTTCTGTTGCTGAGACAGTTGTTAAGTGAATGCTGTCCCATTTTACAACATTTCTTGCCACCGCAGTTAAATTAGCAACACAGTTGTTAAGTGAATGTGCCTTCCCCATTGAATAGCCAACACTCCAGAAGACAGACTTAAGACACAGAAGGATCTGGACAGACTTGAACACTGGGCAATAACTAACAAAATGAAATTCAATGGTGAAAAAACCAAGGTTCTACATTTAGGCAAGAAAAACCAAATGCACAAGTACAGCATAGGTGGCACCATGCTCAATAGTAGTAACTGTGAGAGGGACCTCGGAGTCCTAGTAGACAATCACCTAAATATGAGCCAGCAGTGTGCTGCAGCTGCCAAAAAGGCCAACACAGTGCTAGGCTGCATTAACAGAGGGATAGAATCAAGATCACGTGAAGTATTAATACCACTCTTCAATGCCTTGGTAAGGCCACACTTGGAATACTGCATCCAGTTTTGGTCACCACGATGTAAAAAAGATGTTGAGACTCTAGAAAGAGTACAGAGAAGAGCAACAAAGATGATTAGGGGACTGGAGGCTAAAACATATAAGGAACGGTTGCTAGAATTGGGTATGTCTAGTTTAACGAAGAGAAGGACAAGGGGGGACATGATAGCAGTATTCCAATATCTCAGGGGCTGCCATAAAGAAGAGGGAATTAAGCTATTTTCCAAAGCACCTGAAGGCAGGACAAGAAGCAACGGGTGGAAACTAATCAAGGAGAGAAGCAACCTAGAACTAAGGAGAAACTTCCTGACAGTGAGAACAATTAATCAGTGGAACAGCTTGCCTCCAGAAGCAGTAAATGCTCCAACACTGGAAGTTTTTAAGAAGAGACTGGACAGCCATTTGTCCGAAATGGTGTAGGGTTTCCTGCCTGAGCAGGGGGTTGGACTAGATGACCTCCAAGGTCCCTTCCAACTTTACTACTATTACTAGAGAGCTACCAGAGGCCAAGAAGGTTCCATAGCACATACGTTATGTCACTTCTTCCTGGCTGGCAGGAACAACCAGAAAAACATTAGAGATTTTTTTTTTTAAATGTGATCAACAGCTAAGAGAGAATAGGAAGCACTAATTGGAACGTTCATCAAATGGAGGGTTCCTGTACTAAAATGCAATTTGTAATTTATTTTGTTTTCATGTACTAATTGCTTCATAATAAAAAGAATAACAAAAGTAGCAATTATTTTTCCCAGATGGTACTATTATAGGTGTGTACAGTAGGTATACATTTAAATATTCCTTCTAAGGGTCGGGGAAACTACTGCACACTAAAAAAGCAAAACTAAATCAAAACTTTCCCTTTGAATGTTAATGTTATGAATATACCGGCTGAGAATATTTCCATTGGAAGAATATCCAAACACGTAAATTCACCACTTCTAGCTGTTCCTCCACAAAATAATCCTTTGTCATTTGATGATGCTAAATATACAAGTTGGCCATATTATGAGCCTTGTGGCAATTGTTTGAGGCAAAAGTTGACAGCATTTCTCCTCTTTGCAACTAACCCAGATTTTCCCTAATAACATTTTTTTCTTGCTTTCACCTCATCCCCAGGCCCAGAGTGAGACAACCTTAATGGTTCTTAGCTGTGCTAAGAAGATACTCAGATACTATTGTCTTGTTTAAGTTGACAGATCCAGAATCTGCTGGGTCTTGCCATTTGTTAGACAACAGGCGAAGTTATTGCCAGGAGTAGATGAGAACAGAGTAGGGCAGGTTGATATGGCTATTTTCTCCTCTTTGGTCAGCCTCACAGGGTCTCCTTCTACTGTTGTCTGCCTAAAGGGCTGTGCTGTGCTGATGGTCTATCAGAGTTGTACAATAGCACTAGATTACTCAGCTCAGTACTGTATTGGCTTAGCTATGGTTGTTACTAATTTTTCTTAAGGATGAAATAGCCAAGCAATGGAATGATGTGACTGATCCCAGGGTTGCTTCTCAAGTAGAGGAATATAGAATTTCATTTCCTGTAAATAAAATAAAAAGAAAAGAAATCCTAACTAAAAGTGCTACCTTGTGACTCAGCTCCCCTTGTGACTCTGAATATGTACGTACTTGTGAATGTTTGCATGTAACTTGGCATATGACAAAATGAAGCATAGGATAAGGGACACAGGAAGAGCTGAGAGATGATAGACAGAAGGCTCCTTCTCACATCCCTCTAACTATGGTGTAAAGATGCACCAGTAATTGTTCTCAAAGGACCTCCTGTCCTGACACCTCATTTCATCCTCAGCCAACCATAGAGGCCACATACATTAGTCTTCAGCAATTCAGCTTAAAAGTAGTGTTTTGATTCAAATCTTTTCATGGACATGATCCAGTGGTGGGATTCAAATAAGTGAACAACTGGTTCTGTGTGTGAATGCTGCTTCCGGAAATCCATTCTGGGCCTGGGCAACAAACAATTAGCTGCCGGTTCTGCCGAAGTGGTGCAAACTGGCTGAATCCCACCACTGATGTGATCTAAGACATACTATCAATTGTGGTGGTGGTGATAATTTTAGGGATTGGAATCTGTCTAGCTTCTGTTGGCTACTTTAGGCTGGTTTGGACACAGTTTCTCTCCTCTGGTTATGCGACAAATAAACATTTTGGTTTAGGCTGAGGAAGAAGCCAAATGTCTGGTTTCTGTGGAAGTATATGCAAGTATAATCATGGAACACTTGTATTATTTGGGATTGTCACCTAGTGCCTTTCTTGGACAGCAACTATTTGCAGTTATGGAGTGATGAAAAAGTAACTTTGCAATCAATGCCCACATTTATGACCTTTGCAGCATCTTTCTCAGTCCCTTATGTGCCTTTACCATCAGTTCATCTGTGTTATTCTGTGTAAAATAGTAAGAACAATTGGGGTCATGTGATTTTTCCACTTAGTGACTGCGGTTGTGTATCCCATAACAGTTGCTAAATAAGTACTATGTGTAAACCCATGTTTACCATCTTTTGGAAAAACAAAAAGTAGCCTTCCTTTGCAAAACAGGAGTAACAATCTTTTGGGAAATCTGAGTGCTTGTGTGTTGGCCAAGCAAAGAAACTGACCAGAGAAAAAGCTCTCCCCTTCCCCAAAGTTGAAATCCATTCTGGATTTTTTCCATGCCAATACCAAATGGGAAGGGAACAGCCAATGCATACATTTAAATGCAGAGGAAGAGCATGCACACATGCCCACCATAACCCCTTCATAGGATTTGTCAATGTTATACTATCTCATTCTTCATTCATTTTATCACTTCTTTTTTTAAAGCAGTCTGCATTTTTGGACCACTGAAATTTACTAAGCAACACTTCATCCATCCCACTGAATGATCCTTCACATTTCAACTTGCAGTTCTCACTCACATCAACCAGTTTTTCAGTAACTTTCAAACAGATTTATGGCTTTTCTAGAATAGCCATATAGAGCCAGTTTGGTGTTGTGGTTATGGCATCATGCTACAAACTGGGGAACATGAGATGTAGTCCCCCTTGCCCATGAAGCTAGCTGAGTGATCTAGGGCCAGTCACTTTCTCTCATCCCTAGGAAGGAGGCAATGGCAAATCACTTCTGAAAAACCATGTCGAAAACTTTTACAGGGACTTATCCAGGCATTCTCTGGGAATTGAACATGATTGAATGGAAGGGGAGGGGGACTACATTCTGGCAGCATCCACAACTATCAAAGCAAGGTAATTAAATCTGCTGGCCTAGCTATGTGTGGAAATGTGTCTGATCCTCAGCCCCACTGACTCTCGAATTAAGAAAAGAAATTGGTGGATGCTTTTCTCATTTGCTAGTGATATTTGATGGGTGAGCATAATCCATCAATTGCTTTTCTAAACTAGTGCAAAATAAAACTGTAAGGGTGTCACCACTCTCTATGGTGATAAAGCTCTCCAAGAAGGGCAATGCAAAATATGCTACCATCCTTTTTGCAACCTCAAGGACTGGAAGAAAGCATTTTAATGTTCCTGTGAGTTAGTAGTCAAACTCTATTCATTGTTCCTGCAGTGCTCTGATTGTCAGGTTTTCCCTTCCAGTTGGTGAATGCAGAAGAAGAGGACAGCCAAGCCAGACAAGTTGACAAATTGCTCTGGTTGTCATATGTTGCAAGTGCAAAATCAGAATAACATCTTTTGGCAATGTCTCAGAAAAGACGTAGTAACTGCAGGGTAGAGACTGACAATAGGAGAAGCAAATTTCATGCCAGTAGGGCTTCCTGCCAACTCAAGGATGGGTAGTTAGCACTTTAACTCAGCAGTGGGAACGGTCTTTAAAGCTGTTAGATCTGAATTAGTACTCCCACTGGCATAATGTAATATAGGTAGAGCACTTAATTGCACACTTAAAATTAATAACATTGTTCCAAAGATGAAAAGAAAAACAGATTGATGTGGGCATGATTGAAAGTGGTAAGGAGAAGGATGTTTCTTTGATTGCTTGTGGTGCTTGGTGAATTAGTCTGAATTACTGTACCTCTGAAGGTATTGGAGCTGCTGCTTACAACAGTTTAATCAATGTTTCTCAAATTTGGCAACTGGGCACTTCTGGGAGTTGAAATGTACAAATCTTCAAGCAGGGTTGGCTCGGCAATTCTGGGAGCTGAAATCCACACACCTTCAAGCTGTCAAGCCTGAGAAACACTGTCTTAAGTTCTCAGAAAGGATAAGTATTGATATTACATTACATCATGATCCCACGTATGGGAATTTGACTTCCACACATTCCCTGTTGAAGAGAGGGGAATTGCTCTATTTTTTTTTTTTTTAACTTGGGTGCATTGTCAGCTACACTGACCACCAGGAGGCAATGTGTGACCAGGTTCGCAGAGGTCCCAAATTCATACCCCGGCCATAGAGGAGGGGCTTGGAAAAACATGCCTCAAAACCTAGGGGATGCCTGCAGGGTGAGTGGCCATCTTGATATTGACAAAGTCCAATTCCTTTCAGTCCTAGATGGCTTAACTAATAATGAAACAGGGAGGGTTGGCAGCTCTGAAGCAAAGAAGGCAAAAACAGGGTGTGTGCGTGGGGGGGGGGAGAAGACTGAGGGGAAAAAAATTAAAAAAGACAATGGAAAGGAAGCGCCTGGTTATGTGAAAGAAAAGGGAAGAAGCAGAAAGAAGGTGGCTTTCATTCTAAGCACCATTACCATGAGGACTAGGAAACTGAGTGGGTCCCTAGGAATAAAATGGTTCTTCATCCTGCCATAGAACCCAGGATTGTCACTTTGTGTGTGCAATGCCTCTAAAAGTCATTGCCAAGGGAGCTACATCGGGATTAGGATTGGCCAGTTTTGTTTTAGGTCTCTTTTGGCCCAACAATAATTTTGATTGTTGCATGGCAGCCAGGAAATACAGCAGCAGGTAAGGGATAGAGATAGAGTGCTTGGGAGAAATCCTGTCTTAGATGTAGCTATTTCAGGACCTTCTGCCAGAAGCAAAAGTAAACGACTTCAGATGGCAGATTTATGTCTTCGTTCATGGAAAAGCAGCAGGACAACAAGCTGTTTCTAGCTTCATCTCTTGACAAACGCTGATGCGTCATGGAGGGGGGGTTCCCCATTATTTCCACTGTGATGAAGAAACACACCTATTATTCAGTTTATCTTCATATAATGTTACATATAGTGTATTGTAAAATGGTTCACCTGTAATCTAGCATTAGTGACACCAAAAAGAGAATAGTACTTTTATGTGAAACAACACATGCTTCTTTTGGTTAAGGAATATGGGAGGTTTAAGCAGCAGGGTGTTACATGCACCAATTACGGGCACTCAGGGTGAGGGGGCAAAGGACAACGTTTGTGTATTGACATTTACAAATTCCATGACTTAGATATCTGAGTCACAATATAATTGCAACATTTGCATGATGATGTCATTGTCTGTTTTATTATTTTGGCATCATCATGGATTGTTACTGCTGGCACCAGTGTGTCTGCAAAGAATGTGGCATCAACAAAGCTCCTTGCCCGCTTGACTAGTGGTTTAAACATTATCATAATTTTAAATAAATTAAACAAAAAGCCAGCATGCTGATAACAAAAGGCCAGCCCCCAGTGTCAATTTTGCTCTGGGTCTCCCCATTTCCAGGATGAGACATGAACTGTAGCTCTTTTACAAATCAGCGGAAGCCAGGCAGGGAATTTCAAAATATGAACAGAACTAAATTTATATTGTAACCACCTGAAGAAATTTGTGCTGGTAACTTCTTGCTCTATGATATTAGTGTGATCCCAGTGTTATTGTTCCCTTAAGGTTTTGTATCATAGACACTCCTAGAAAATAAACATGGTGGGTAAACTGCAGCCCAGTGCATCGTCTCAACATGTATTTCTTTCTCCATGGAAAAAAAGGTCAAATGTTAGCCGAGAGGTACAGAGCATCCTGCAGAAGGCTAGAGATGGTAAACAGCAATCTTTTCAGTATTCTTCTGCATTAGTAGAGCTTGCCATGGTAGTTGGTTTTTGAAGGGCAGTTTGACGATGTCACCCCAAACCTTGACAATGAGGCAAGAATGAATCTCAAATGATGTGTGAAATTTGGAATGAGAAACTGAAACCTTTCACGTTTGGTCAATCCTCTCTTGGCTTGAAATATAGTATGTAAAGCCAAGGGAGAATTGATAGAAACCTGAAAGATAGCATGATGGGAAATGCTGTAGTCACTTGGAATTGAGCTTGACCACAGGGAGTTTTGATCTGAGAAAAACAAATGCCTAATGAGAATATACCTCTTTTTTGTTCACGAATGCTGAGTAATACAAGAAAGAGGTGATGTTGCTTGAATCTGATGTGTTGCTCGAATGAACACGGAGTATTATGAGGAGAAACGATCAGGACTAGATAAATATTGATTGCCATTATCCTCTTAACACAGGCTTGAGAAGTGCTGTTTTCAGCCAGCTGAGCACTCGGCTGATGGCAGTTTTGTCTAACCCACATTTCTCTGGGGACCATATAAAAATGTCTTGTGGAAGTGCCTCTGAAAGCTTTTCAGCCTGCATGGATACATTTTTCTCATCAAGTCAAGTTGTTACGCTGTTACAAAAAGTGATGGACTGTGAAGTGATTGACTTTGAGAAGTTTTCTGTAAACAAGACCATAGATAGCTAATGTGCCTAATTCTGTTTGTCATTATTTCTCCAATTTAAAATATTTCTAACATCAAAGCAGTGGCCATTTTTACAATCAGCCTGGTATGGGGGTATCCTGAAATAAAACAATAATAATCAAGATGATCACTTGTAAGGGGTGGGGAGGGGAACTTCTCTCAAATCCAATTTATGTAATCTGTATAATCTGACACTTCCTGATTTTTCCTTTAGAGATGACTCACATATGATGTGTTTATATATATATTATATTTAATCATACAAATATAGATATGTATAGCATATGTGTGTATCTGTGTGCGTGAGCATATTTCTATCTGTTGCAATCTTATTGTGAAGTCTGTGATTGGATACTTACTTTGTGCTCAACCATATTTTGTTGGATAAGATGATTAAGTTCACACATTAAATTAAGAAATGAATAATTTACAGACTAAAATGGCTGCTTTCAGGTGTCACTTTAACTTAAAAATAAGCCATGCTATGATTTTAGATAATGTCCAAATCCATCTTGTATGAAGTAGCAGACTCCAAATAAAATTAATGACCAATGGACACCATCAAGGCTACTGAGAATGAAAAACCCACTACATCTCAAATGTTTATGGAGATTCTCAATCATTCAGGTCATGGTTCTCATCCAAGATGAGAAGCGAAACGTCTTCAAGGAAAAACAAAGAAATTCCAATTGCCTTTTGAAAAAGTATCTTTGGGATGACTACGTCCCATTCTAGAAGCACTACAATCCATTACATTTTTCCCAAAATGACCAGGTCATTGATGCTATCTCCATCATCTCAGAAAATTCAGTGATGGCAGAGAGATAACGGTGATGATGTTATCAACACTAAGTGGATATAGTAACTTTTGGAAGATTTAGAGTTTCACTGCATTCATGCACAAAATCATAAAACGTCCCTTTAACTGGAGCCTCTTCTGATGTGTATAAAGCCCATTCCGACATATTGGTATCTTTTCTAAGAAGAAACCTTGACATCTAGAGTCCTCTTCAGTTCGTCACCTGGTTTGGACCTCTGAATAAATTATCTATGGAGATTTTCAATCATCCCACTCATGGTTATCCCAAAAGTGCTTTTTCCAAAAGGCAACTTGACTTTGTTTTTTCTTTCTTTCTTTGAAAATGCTTCACTTCTCATCCAAGAAGTTTCTTCAGTTGAACTGAAGAAGCTTCTTGGATGAGAAATGAAATGTTTTCAAAGAAAGAAAGAAAAGAACAAAGGAAGTCCAGTTGCCTTTTGGGCAAAAACAACTTTGGGACTCTGAATAAATTAGTTTAAATGCACCATTTGCCAGCATCATTAGTATATGCATGATCTTTACCTTTGCCGATCTGGTTTGAATGATAAACAGCAATTATATCCAGCAAGATGGTTGGAAAATACTGTATGGTAGTTGAGATCAGTATTTCAGGAGGATTCCAAGATGCCCAATTTGGTTTGATGCCTATGTTCCTTCATAAAAGTACAACAGAGGAAGAGCTGCTGGTCATTTATCCTCAATAACATTCCATGTTAAGCAATTCTGTGGCTCTTAGCATGAACAAGCTTATGAAAACCAGCCCATAATATTTTACAAGGCAGAACAGCAAATGGTGTCCTATGAATGCCAGCTACGTTATTTTGGCACCTGAGACAGAAATCCCAATTATTGCCTCTTTCTGTCATGATTATAAGAACATAATCATGTTAAATAATGAACAACTGGCAGGGTATTTTCTTGTTAATTGTAGGAACCTCAATCATAGATACACTTAATTAGGAATGAAGACCGTTTAAATCCAAAGGACTTTTTGTAATTTTTTAAGTGAACATGCATGAGCGTGGCTGCGAGAATATTTACATATGTAGTAAAGAGAGTCAAGATTTATAATAGTACAGTGTATAAGAAACACCTGTGGCAGAAAGAAAACAATGAAGCAGATAACTGACTTTATCCTTAGCTTAAATGGTAACTTGGATGGTAGTTCACATCAAAGCTGACTTAAGTCAAGTGGCCAGATCCTGGATTGATTTAAAATAAGAACACTTCATGTACTTTGTAAAATGGTAAATTTCTTTTACCCTCTGGGAGGCTGCTATAAGTATATCAGAGACCGCTATCCAAAGTTAAGTAAATGTATTTATGTCCTGTATCAGTGGTGGCAAACCTATGGCACGGGTGCCAGAGGTGGCACTCAGAGCCCTCTCTGTGGGCACGCGTTCCGTCACCCCAGTCCTAGGGCTTCAGTTGGCTTTTATAAAACCTTTTTGCTTTAGGCCTCCGCCGCCATGTGCAAAAAAAAAAAAAGTTCAATCAGCCAATTTCAACTTCTCGCAGGAAAAAAAATCTTGCAAAGTTGGAATTGATTGATTAAACTTTTTAGTCCCACCCAGTCTGCGTTACCACTGTAGCCACGCCCACCCAATGGGCCACGCCCACCCAGCACTCGACGATACATAAGAGGGTTTTGGGTTGCAGTTTGGACACTCGGTCTCTAAAAGGTTCGCCATCACTGTCCTATATGAACTTATACGAGTTACTCCTCAGTTTCTCTCTCCCACAAAGATAGGCCCTTTTTCTGTACTTACGTAACATTCCTGACTCACATATTCTTTGCTGGATCTATTTTATATTAGTTTTTCCCTTCAATTATTTGTCATCAGCATCTCATTTATACTATATTTGGTTATGATGATGCTGTTTTAGTCTGAAGGCAGGAACCATGGTGTATACCTTCTTGAGTGGGTTTTCATATTTGATCAACTGACTTAGCTTGTTACTTTCTAGTTAAAAATTACTTTGTGGCAAAAGTTATTTTGAGGATGTTCACTCTAGCTAAGATACCTTACAAGAGTGTGCAGTGCAAACTAAGTTTCTTGTAGAAAAAGAAACCTGCATAAACTGTTTTCTTTTCATGGAAGAGAAGGCTGATCACCTCAAAGACTTCTTCATCTGACTATACCTCCAGGAGGACTTTACTTGATCCCAATGTTCTGGGCATGTCTGCACTATTAACTTATGTTGGTAGCTTTCTCTAATGAAAAAGCTTTTTATTACAATCAGATAAAATAACAGAACGTTGAAAGCCTGTCCAGCCTTTTTTCCCTTTTCTCTTTTTTGCCCGCTACTATCCATAAAATCTCAAACCAAAACGTTTTCCCCAATAGCAGATAAATTTGCACGCGCAGGTTCTACAAACTAATATTACTCAAGAACTCAGTTGCGTGAATATAGGACAGCTGTATCATGTAGAATGTCTTCGAGGATGTTTGTGTACAGACACTTTTTGGTGGGCAAGAAAGGAACAAGAGATTCTGTCCAAAAGGTCCCCTGTATCTTCTACTACTGAGTCTCTTTCTCGTCCTTTTCATTTTCTCAGGACTGAACCACAGCTTCCCCTCACCCTTCCTTTTCCCAAGGCCACCCGCAGATCTCTTCCAAGAACTACTGTTTCCTAACCATGGTTAACACGGTCTGTGAGATGCTTCTATAAACAGTTCCCCCTCCTCTTCGTCCAAAAAATATTCAGGGAAGGGCTATATTGCCTCCGGATCTGGAGATGCCTTTTTTAATGGTCCTGTTTTCCCAGGTGAGCTTTGGAAGAGGCAGGCGCAGGGCAAGGGGGTGCTGCCTGCTGGATCTCCGGGTGTTTCCTTGCGCAGGTATCACCAGACCACTTTCTTCCCACCCTCCCCTCCCAAGAAGGGGAGAAGACCGCGAATGGCTCCAAAGGGGTACCTCGCCGGCGGGGGGGGGGAGAGGCAGCCATCACCCCTTCTAACCTCTCCACCCCGGCTCCTCCTTCCAAGCCTTCCCTCCGGCCCCTCCTTCTTCTCGGCACCCCACCTCTCCGCCTGCGCTGTCATTGTCTCGGCGGGCGAGGCTCCGGGCTGGCTGGCACTTCCGTGGGAGGCAAAGGACCGAGCCAGGGTCCGCCGCCCGGGCGAAGGATGCGCCTCCTTCCCCAGCCGCCCGCCTGCTCCGGGCCCGCTAACCGCGTGGTAGTCGCATCGCGCTGATCTTGGGGCGGGAGCCGCCCGGGGCGCGCGAGTTGGGGGAGATGAAGAAGATCTGGGTGAAGAAACGTCTCCAGGTAACCAAGCCCACCCCGGGGAGGAGGGGCGGGTCACTGAGGAGTCGACCGGGGCATCCCCGGGGCTTTTAGGCGGAGGTCATAGGAGGTGCCCGTCTCATGGGAGGGGGAGTAACGGGGCCCGACCCAAGGTGGATCGGGCTGGGCCGGTTCCCCAGGTGCGAGGCTCTCCGCTTTCCCTGCTGGGCTTGCTTCTCGGCTGCCTCTCTGAGGAGTGGGATTCGCCACAACATGGTGCGTGCGCCCCTATGTGCGTGTTTGTGCCGGGGAGAGGGGCTATAGCGCTCTGCCCGTCCGCCAGAAGCGCCACTGGCCCCGCTGCTAGGCAGGCGGGGTGAGGTTGGGTGGCAACGGAGGGCTCTGGCTCTGGAGAGCGTGGAAGGAAGCCGGAGCCTCGAGAGGGGACCCGGCTCTTCGCCTCAGGTGCCCAAAGCGGAGGAGGCAGGGCAGGCCGTCCCGCTCCGGCCCAAAGCCCGGGGGTTACGGAGGCTGAGCACCTGCGTCATCGGGTCCCGTGCGTCAGCACCTGGCAGGAGCGCGGCTTCTCGTGGTGGTGGACGTCACTCGGGGCCTCCGAGCCGGGCGGAGGGGTCGCTCCCTGTTGCTCCTGAGAGGGGAATCGAACAGGCAATCCGGGCGCCGTGGGGACATGCCCGCCGCCCACCCCCTTTGCGTTCAGTTTATTTCACCTCTTGTTATCCTTCCCTTTCCGAGCTCCTTGGCTGCTCTACCATCTTAGGTGCTTCTGCTCTTCAGAGGAGCGCTAGGGAAGCGAGGGCGTCGGGCGTGGTCGTTTGCCTTGGTCTTACGAGTTCCTGCAAAGCGCCTGTTTGGCCATTAGACATCCTCAAATGAGTAGATCTTTTTACCCGATGTGCCTGAAGTTTGGGAAGGGTGACCCAGGAATAAAAACAGTCTCTAGCCAGACGAGGCTGAGATGCTGCTAATCTCAAGAAATGCTGAGATTGATGGCATCCCCAAACAATCATGCAGAAAAGGGATTGGTCCCTTCTGCTAGGTAAAAGAGCAAACTATATTATTTGGGTTCATTGTCACTTTCCAAAGAAAGGGATGTGGTCATTGCTGGTAGATATGTCCAGGGTTCAGAATCCTGGGAATTTTCACACTAAGCAAGGTCAGTGAATTTGCCTTAAGGTAACCTCAAGCCTGTATGGATGACACCTTTCTTGTTCACCCATCAAGCCAATTTTCCCCCTGCTTTATTTCATTTTAGTATTGCCTTAGTTGAGCTGGTTCTCTGGAATATGAAGATAGCCACCTTAATTTTGGGGCAACTGTTTCCCATGGAATGGATTTACGTTTATTGCCCAGATGCCTCAATTTCTGATATTCCAGTATTTGAATTGCAAGCCGCATCACTTGTATATAATCTTGAAGCCAGACTCTGCTTTCTGCCATGTGTCTGACTCATGGGGATGCTAGCCAGATATCTGTTAATGGCTGTTGATTGCATTTTCATTTCTTGATGGAGGAATTATCCATCAGCACCAGAGCTTGTCTGTTCATATATCTTCCTGGCGTGGCACATGGGCTACCAGCCAGCACCGGTCACAGTGGGGGCAAACTGGCTTGACCAGAATACAAATCCAAGGGGAGCCAATCAGACATTGCATCTGCATCCTGGGAGCCATTCGTTCTTAGGGTTGGAGTTTCATGAATTGGAGGTTTTCTAATCCAATAAATCAGGAGGTTGGTTATACTTTTTATTACAAGGCATAAGCTTTTGTGAGCTTATGCCTTGTAATAACATGTTCTAGTCCAGTGGTTCTCAACCTGTGGGTCGGGACCCCATTTGGGGTCGAATGACTATTTCACGGGGGTCGCCAAACAAGGCTGTCCGCCATTTTTTCCCCCTTTTCTTTGGCCACGCCCCTGGCACACGGTGATGTATAAGTGGTTGGGGGTCACCACAACATGGGGAACTGTATTATGGGGTCGTGGCATTAGAAAGGTTGAGAACCACTGTTCTAGTCAGACATCTACTGAACTCCTGATTTTTATTTTTGTTGTCACCATAGACAGCTCTCCTCCTACAATTTTGAATCCAATGGACTCCAACGCAAAAGAGAGAAAACTAGACACTGTATAATGGGTGCAAGGTGGATGTTTCTTTCTCTGTGACATCAGTATCCTATCTCTCAAGTCTCACCGACTGATGCTGTCACTTTTATTGCATTCACTGTTGCTCAGAGTAGTTCACTTCAACATTAGTATCATAGGAAAATCAAGTTAGTGAGCAGATTTGCTGAAGATGGAACAGCAGGAAAGCTGGGGAGTGGGTGGCTTTGTGCCTGAGCTGCTCTGCATGTGTGCATATGAATATGTGTTTACAACCACATACATGCTGTTCCGTCACTATTCCTGCATTACAAAATCTGTTCTTTTCCTGATGGAAAGCACCACTGGTTTGTCCTTTGAGCAGTCCCATGGAGTTGCTAGCCAGGGTTGAAATTCTTTTCCACAGGAAGCCTGGCATTCTTGCTTCCTGCATGGAGATCCCTTGGAGAACTTCCTGGCGATTGGAGGGAGCAGTGATTTTTACCAGGGGAAGCCTGATGTTGTGTGCAGAGTGTCTGTTAGGGTGCCTAGAAAGAGAAAAGGAACAGAGGATAAGGACTTTGGGGGAAAGTCACGCTTCCTGAGTTTGGGATGACTCTGCTGAGTCTTGGGAATTCCACCAACTGAGGCAAGCTCTCAGCTGCTCAAGGCTGGCCAGAGTGTATCAAGATGGTAGCAAAAAGAGGTCTAAGAAGGCTTCACCCAGGGCCTAGAGAACAGCTCCACTTGTTATGTGGAAGGGACCCTGAAGTGATATAGTGATATAGAAGTAATATAGAAGCAGAACTAACTGACTGTGTTTGATCTTTCTCTGAGGTTGCCCTTATACTTGAATTTGGCTCTCATTGGGAATGGGCTATTTTGGGGGGGGGGGTGAGCCTTCCTGTGTCACCTCACTTCCAACTTGTCTCTTCAGCTCAATTTGCCCATCCTGAGTAATGCCACTGTTTCTTCTTTTTCCTTTGCAGAAAAGCAGTCACTCACGGCGTTTTGGACGCTTCACGCATGGTGCGTTGCATTACTTCTGCCCTTCCCTTTTGGGGTAGATGAGGAAAATAGAAGGGTGGCCAGGGGCCAGATGCAAAAGAAGATGCAGTTTTGCACCTTTACATGTCTGTGCAGACACAATGTAACGTGTCACTTGTATTTACTGCACTGCCATTAGAAGTCAAAACCTCTCTTTTTCTTAATACCCATGTTTCTTAATGGAAGAGATTGGCTAGGAAGAGTCTAGATGGGTTTTAAGGCTCTGAAATATCTTCCCTTAACAATCCGCATTGTTTGTGTTTGCAAAAAGAAGTCACACCCATTTTCACCCCAGTCCAAAGGTAATTGATTTGTAGTTTAGTATGTGTGTATAAATCCATTGGTTAATCTATGGGTTGATTAATTGAATTAATTCAATAAATCCTTGTTAACTATGTGTTAGTTTGTGGCATGATAAAGTGATCAGCAAGCAAATTTATCTAGGACAAATAAGAAATATCTGTTCAGCTTCAGCAGGACCCAAGTGTTTCACGGATCACAATTAGAAAAACCTTGGTCTAATAGGACCACTCCAATTGAAATAAAATAATGAGGAAGTCTTTGAATTCTCCAGAATCTGAGTCTTAACAAAGGTATTTCCACAGTATAGAAATTGGACCATGTGTGTATGTTATGGGCAAAATGATTGCTTTTTATTTCTACACAGAGTGACAATAGCTTCCATATTCAACTTCTAGACAAAGTTGGCATATGTAATTCTGTAGATACATTACTACTCCCCAAAATTTGTCTGGAGGGCCAAAGATTTCTCACTTCTAGGTTAGACAGTTTTGAAGAGAGAGAGCTGGTTATTAGCTATAATAACTAAAAATAGAACCCACGTCATCAGAATCAGTGCAATTTACATTATTAGTTGTTGGGGATAAAATACACAGGTTGCTTCTCACCTTCACTCTCTCTCTCTCTCTATGAATTTCATCATAGTGTACGGTTAGCCAGTTTGGAAAATGAAATACTACAGGAGAATTCTGGCTTGACCTAATAAGTTTAGGCTGTTATCCTATCCCCATTCTCAAAGAGTCTCACTGAATCAGTGAAACCTATTTCTGAGCCAGCACCTAAAATATTCCATTAGTCAAATAATGTGGAGGCAAGCACCCCTTCAAGAATGGCATTTACTTTATTTGCATGGTACTTTCTTGAGAAGGGAAAGTGCAATCTGTGGGAGAGGTGGAAATGGTGTGAGGGAGGGAAGAATATCTAACTTCCATAGGTATATTTGAATAGGCTCTCTAAAGCATTCATTAAATTCTTAGGGACATGTCTTTCAAACTTCCCCTTCTTTCAGCCCATGCCTTTTGGACCATTAGCTTCTTTGTTTTGCTTTCTCGGAAATTAGCATAGCTATTAGATTCTATTTTTCAGATATGTACTCTTATATGAATACATGTTTGGGGTTTTACATATTGCACCCGAGCCTTCTTTTGCTATATTTATATGCAGTGCTGGTCTAATAATGTTCCCTGCATATAGCATTACAGATTTCTTTGAGGTTTACTAGACATAGATGTTGCATTCCATAATATTTTGGGATATTCTAAACCTGGGCTGGTTTGGCAATCACACTTCATTGACGTGTGTCTCTCTTTCTTGCTGCCCCTATGGAAGCGAAGTTTTCCGCTCCTGCAGAAAGCAAAGTTACGGTAGGAACCATGCTGTTTTCCTAATTTGTCGTTTTATAGTATTTTATTATGTTTTGAATGCATTCTTTGGAATGTGTGGAGAGGAAGATTCTTATGCTGAAGAAGCTATGATAATATACTGTTTATGTAAACATACAGCCAACCTTTTGGGCATCAGTTCCTCATTAAATTTTTTCATTATTTAAGGTTGATGATTCTATCAGCAATAGAGATGAATGAATGCTATGTTTGCATGATACTCTTAATTGCAAATTAAGCAACTACATTTTTATTTAGTGTATTATGCAGATCCAGCTCACATAGGCAGCTTATGGTTCCATGTGAATGCTTGGTTGTATAAGCCATGGGTAAGCAGCTTGTGCAAATGCAGCCATAAGGCCAAAATATGCGGCATACTTTTAAACTTCTTTGATCAACAAAATTCAGGTTTTGAGAGAAAACCTGAACGGAACAACTTGACATATATTTTTTCTTCCAATTCTTTGTTAAATGTATCATAAATACTCAGTTCTTGATCTGATTACTGTTTACTTCTGTGGCTTCTGAGCAATCATCTGCCACATTCCCTATCAATTATTTAAACTTTCCCATTGTGAATTCTCCTTGCTCAGTAAAAGGCTGCAATTGCCAGAAAAATGTATTGTATTTTTGTGCAATACAAAAGTATTGTGTAAAAAAGGGACACCGGGACATTGCTGCTTACTCAGCTGCATATGTTTTTCAACTTTGGAGTTCAATACTTTAATAATTCTTCTGGCTCTTCTCTGAAAATCTGCAGTAGTATTTTTTTTCCGAACTTGAACTTGGAAAGGAAATGCTTTTAAAGAATGCACTGAATCTCCTTCAATAACCTTCTAGATTTTTGAGAGGGAGAGGAGGATGAAATCAATAAGAATGGCATTATATAATAGGTATATGGTTCAACTTTGACAAAGCCCCTTATAAGGGCTTCTGAACAAATTCAGGATGGGGGACAGGAGTTTTTATGTACTGGTTACTGAAAGCACTGAGTAGCATTAAATAGATAACTTTCAAAGTGGAAAAACTAGTTCAAAGTGGAGTTCATCTGGAATTAGAGTTGGGATCCTTATTTTTTAGTTTGTGTAGAAACAAATTAGGAATCAACAATGAGCTGCCAAGAGGCTAGATTTGCTCTTCATATAAAACAGTTCAGGGTGATAAAATCAATGGGGGATTCTGAGACTCCAAAAATATCTCTCTAACTGGGTTAATAGCTGTCAAAGTAGCAAATGCAATTTAGTCCAAGTAAGTATCAAGAGAAGTGTGTTACTCCACCTCCCAAGTTATTGCCACAGACATGTATATTAATACAATTGACATGCACTGATCAAGAAAGGGATCCCAGAATCAGGACTGGTAAGTCACTGAAAACGTGGTACATAATCACTGAAAAGAACTGCAGTTATTAAGGAAATGGAAAACAAAACAACAAATACACTCTTTTACCTTGCTAGTCATGCCATACCATAAAGAACAGTGGAGGACAGCTACTCCCTTCCTGTGCTTTTTTGTGTTCATCTGGTGGATTGCAACATGTGACATAGCATGCTGGGCTAGACTGATTGTTGACCGGATCCCACCAGGGTTTTTTATGGACTTATGTTTTCTGAAATTGCTGCTTACCTAAAGAGCAAGCTATATGTTCCGGGTCATTTTCCTCTGACCTTTTTATGCAATTGAAAAAAAATATCACAAAAGAGACAAATGAAATGGAGGAAAATTGGTTGGAGAGAACATCATTCAATTCCTGCTCCTTATTTTTCTATCCCCAAAACAAAACAAACCCAAAAATCATTGCATGGAAAAAAAGTGTATGGCCCTTCTTTTTCTCGATCCTCTGATATGGAGGTAAGAACTTTGGTGTGGATCTGAACTGAAAAGCAGCAGGAAAACTGCCTTTTAAATCATCTGTTAGTCCTCTGATTCAGTTTATTCCAGACGTGAGATGTTATGCAATCTCTAGTCTGGACCACAGTAGCTCCGACTTTGTGAAAAACGTTTAAAAGGTAATGATTTGGATCTGAACAGAGGCAGGAAGAAAGGAAATGACTAAGTCTTCTCTTGCTAGAGATTTTCTTCTAATAACTTTCTTCCTGCTGCTTTTGGTATTTTAAATTTTTGTTTAATGTGCACACACGGTTTTGGAAGAGATATGCGTCACACACTTTATTCTGAGGATACTTGCCAAGGAGAGAGGACCCCTGTGCTTCTTGCAGTTTAATTTTCTAGTTTCACTCCCTAGTCAATTTTAGATGCAAAGATCCTAGTAGGGGACAAGTTGTTGAGAGTTGGAAGCATGAACTGTAAGGCCACCATTCGTGTTGTAAGCCCCTTTCCTTCTTTATGGAGAATGCCAAGGTGGTTGTTCACCAACATGTTTCAAAATGGGCAAATTTAAAATGAAAATGGAAGCGCCACAATGAAAAGAGCAGAGGTCAACTCCTGGTCGGGTGCATGGAGATGAAAAGTATTGCACCTACCCTGTCTTTCCCTCATTAAGGAAGATCATCTGATGAAGAAGCGGACATGGAACATTTACAAATGGAAAATGATGCCATTTTCTCCCTTCTAAAAAAAAAGCCTTTCTGGAGGCAGTTTTGGATTTTCCAAATCAGATCCGGGGTGCTGAGCTACCTGACACTATTTTATATGGGGGTTTGTTTCCCAGAGCGACTTTCCTTTCTGATGCTACTCAATTAATACTCTTAGAGAAAATAGAAAAGACACTCAAAATAAATAATATGAAGGTTCGTTTATAATAATGAAAAACAATTATATATAATTGGCCTTGAAAATGTGTCTTCCCTACATAAAATCAATAAAGGAGACAATTTAATTCAATTAATGTTGATTGCTAATTCTTAATTGAACATTCTCCATACGTTTGGACATTTTTGTCAACTTCCCAATATTTAGCTAGACATTTTTTATAAAGACAAACATTTTTGCTGCCAACATTTCAGCTGTGACCACTAGATTCCAAAATAGTTTTAGCTGAGCTTGTTGGATTGATATTAGAATTTCTGAGCAGAATTAAGATGAGAAATTATGGGATAATTTAACATTAATCCTATAACAACTAAGAAGAAGCTTGCCACCAAAGGTCTTTTATCATTGGCAGTATACTGTAAATGAAAAAAAAAATCATTTGCAATAATCTCCATCTATCTGTCCTTATATCTACGTCTGTTTATCTGTCTATTTTCACGTATTCATACTTGTTTGTTTAAAACAGCCTTTTACACATCATAAATACCATATGCTTTCCGAAAATGATCTATTGGATGCTTTTTTCCTATCCAAGCAAGCAAGAATTTCTATCTTTTATTCCATGCTTGTTTATATGTGTGTGTGTGTGTGTATCATGTGCATATGTATATGTATATCTATCTAATTTATATTAAATGTTTTGTATGCTGTCTTAATCAAAAGCTGGCCACCTGAAAACTGTTACCACTGAAATCCTAAATTAATTATTTAAAAGAATCCCATAAGCCAGTGTTTCTCAACCTTGACAATTTTAAGGTATGTGGACTTCAACTCCCAGAATTCCACAGCCAGCAATGCTGGCTGTGGAATTCTGGGAGTTGAAGTCCACATGCCTTAAAATTGTCAAGGTTGAGAAACACTGCCATAAGCAAAAAAGTGTTACAAAATCTAAGAATTATGATTTGCCAGCAGATGCTTGGATCTTTCAAATTAATTTTTGTCACACATATTTTACTTATTTGCAGAGTTAGAAATTTGCCTTATCCTTTCATTTTTCCAGGGGCTAAAAGATGGACTTTCAAAATCTTATCAAGAACATCTGAGCCAAATGGACTCTCTTTTATAGCCGTTTTGTCTAGTTCCGATAAATCTGATTGAGCACCCAGGTTAAAGACATGCACCAGCTTCCCCATTAAGGTTCTCTATTCACCTTGTTCTTTCTCTTGCTTAGACTCGGAGCCGGGAGAAGATGATGCCAGCAGTACACAGGTGACCCAACGCAGCCATTTCCAGGATGAGACAACCTACAGCTCCCCTACAGGTGAGTAGAAGCCAGGCAGGGAGTTGCAAAGTATTATGAGCAGAACTAAAAGTATATCTGAACCCCCTGAAGACATTTGTGCTGATGTCCCAGGCTGCCTGCCACTGTAATTCAGCCTGCAACTTCCCTGTTATTGTTCCCTTATGATTTGCATAACAGTTTTGATGCGATTCCCACCTCAAAATGAAGTGAGACACTGACACTTATTTTCATCAGTTACAATCACACACACAAAAAGGGGTTACAGTTCTGTAGGCAGCTCTGGGAATCTCTGGTTTCCATCCAAATTTCCATTCCTTGTCTAAAATCTTTTTTTTCTTGAACTCCTGGGAGATGGAACCTTATATACCGTAAATGCCGGCGTATAAGACGACTTCCGCGAGCACTGAAATCGGTGCCAAAGACGGGGGTTGTCTTATACACCGAGTCGTCTTATACGCCGGAAATACTGGTAGTTTCTGGCGTATAAGACGACGTTCTAGGAATGCGGCCCGGCTATAAAAACGGGGGTCGTCTTATACGCCAGGTCGCCTAATACGCCAGCATATACGGTAGATATTACAGGCTACACAGTGTCTATATAGAGAAACCATACATATTTGACTTGTCCACCACAGGCAAAAAGGATGTGAAAACTAATTTATTCTGACCTATTTTTGTCCCTAGTATCTGGGTTTCTTTGACCATGAGCCTCTGCTCAGCCTCTTGCTGGTCACTAATGAGAGTTACTGCTTCCCTGTGAGACTACTCACTTGGTAACATCTTCCCTCAGAGCCAGGACATACTGACCACACAGAACTGTAATAAATAAGGTGATTTTATATCAAATCATATGGATTTTGAAGAACTCAAAAGGGAAGATCACAGTATAGCTCAGTGGTGGCGAACCTATGGCACAGGTGCCAGAGGTGGCACTCAGAGCCCTCTCTGTGGGCACGTGTGCCGTCACCCCAGTCCTAGGCCTTCAACTGGGTTTTATAAAACCTTTTCGCTTTAGGCCTCCGCCACCATGTACAAAAAAAAAAAAAAGATTCAATCAATCAATTTCAACTTCTCGCGGGAAAAAAAAGTCTTGCAAAGTTGGAACTGATTGAACTTTTTAGTCCCACCCAGTCTGCTGTTACCACCGCAGCCACGCCTACCCAATGGGCCACACCCACCCAATGGGCCACACCCACCCGGCACCCAATGATGCATAAGTGGGTTTTGGGTTGCAGTTTGGGCACTCGGTCTCTAAAAGGTTCGCCATCACTGGTATAGCTTCTTTACATTCCCTGCAGAATACTATTACTTTACTATTACTATTACTTCACATATCTCTCCAACATATCAGAAAGATAATTACACATCCCAGAGAGGAATTTGTTTTTAAACAGATTTCTGTTTTGAATTAAGCCAACTGTCAAACCTCACAGAGCTGGGCAAGATCAAGGAAGCAGGAACGACACCAATTTCAGAAAAGTATCTTTAAGGCTAGTCTGACATAAAAACAAAATGTTGAAAACTGGAAGACAAATTTCCCACCCCCTTTTTAGTGAATTAATTAAGGCAGTCTCTTTGACTGGTTTGAAATGTGAAGAACTTTTGAGAATTTTTTTTTCTTCTCATTTTCATAATATGGGGAAACCCAGAATCAATCCAATGGAGAGTTTGGGATTGATAGAAGGATGTAATTTGATATAGGAAGTTTGTAATTATGAAAAAAGAAATTATGTAAGTTCATGGGAACTAAAATGATCATGATCTGCTTGTGGGTTTTAAGAAAGTTTAGATTGTCATCAATTGGAAAATATTATCTTTAGAACATACACAAGTTCCAGCTTGCTCCAACATGCCATCTTAAGGGACAAGGTTTCACAGATAGAATCCGGTTTATTATCAAGGGCTGAGATCACCAGTCAGATATTAAACCTAGCTGCCAATTCAGTGTTCCCGTAGATACTGTATACCCATACAACTGAGTGAATGAGCTCCATTCATTATTCTAAGGAAAGTAACAGTATTGTCCCTACAGAGTTTGTGGTTTCCTAAAACTGGAAAATCAAGCATGAGGCATCAAACTGTTCTGGATAAAGAGAGGTGACATATAACCAGTGGTGGGATTCAAATATGTGAACAACCGGTTCTCTGTGTGGATGCCACTTCTGGAAGTCCATTCTGGGCCTGGGCAACAAAAAATTAGCTACCGGTTCTGCCGAAGTGGTGCAAACTGGCTGAATCCCACCACTGCATATAAGGCATACGTAAACAGTGTAACTGAGCTACTGTGGTGACTTTCATCTACAAGAAAGACCACAGCCAGTGACTGAACATGTTATTGCATGGAGAAAATTCCTCTTTCACTTCCTTACATTTTCATTCAGAAGGATTAAATACCAAAGGATGGAAGAGAATTTCTACCTGAGATTCTGGAAAGCTATTGCCAATGGAGGAGAAATCATGGTCTAGATCAGACATGTCAAACCCGTGACGTCACGCAACATATCGGGACGGTTTCGCCATTGCTGGCAATGGGGTGGGTGCGGCTTCTGGATGATGCGTCTGGCCCGTGGGCCGGCAGTTTGACACCCCTGGTCTAGATGAACAAATAATCTATTGTAGAAATAGTCCTTTTTACCCTTATCTATGTTCTTATCTACACTTACAAATTCATAATTATGCATCCTCAATAAACCTGCAGGGGGTCTTTCTACTGTTATTATTTTACTGAGCTAATTAATTATTTTTCTATGTTGATCATCTCAACTCAGTGACTCTGCGTGGTAAAAATTTAAAAACAGTAGAAAAATTAATATATACAGCAGCTGCACAAATTATCATAATAATTGTCAGTATAGCCAAGAAATGGAACCTTAATTTTTGTTTTGCTGGTCACGGGGGTGGGGGGAGAGTCAGTGAGCTCCCTCACTTATAGCATTAACAAATAAAATTGCATAAGGACTTTGCTCTGAGATTTGGAAACCAGAGCACATATTTCTATAGGATATCATCCTAAGCATAGGCTAATCAACCAGAAATGACTGGTTAAGAATAGCTTTTGGCAAGCATGTTTATTGCTGATTTTTAACGCGGCATGATAGATTCATTTCCTTAAAGTCTTAAATGCCTTTGGTTATGCATTCAAAGAGCAAAATAATACAGATGTTCTTAGTAGCAACTCCGTGATAATGGAATTTCCTAAATGAATTAATTGGCAAGTTAAGCCATCTACCGTATGTCTTTCAAGGTGTCTTCTAAGAATATTTTTGGATCAGTCCCCTTGAAATATTTTGAAAATGGTACTTTCTGTGCTTTCTCAGGATTCTGTTTACTGAGCCATAATCGGTTATAAGAGAGGTCTGCCTTTCTTTTCATTATTTCTGTGCCATTTAAAAACATGGATACTGAGTAAAATAATCTCCAAAGCCTAGTAGTGCTATGTGATTTACTGTATACGGGGACTGAGGATTCCTCCTTGCTGAATTTAACCCTCTACAGATAGTCCTCGCTTTACAATGGCACTGGAAGTGACTTATAACCATTTTTCACACTTATGGCCATCGCAGCATCCCCAAGGTCACATGATTTACCTTCGGTTGCTTGATAAGTGGTTCATATTTAGGACGGTTGCAATGTCCCATGGCTACCTGATAACCTTTTGTGACCTTCAGATAAGCAAAGTCAATGGGGAAATCAGATTCACTTAACAACCGTGTTACTAATTGAACAGCTGCAGTGATTCACTTAACAAACGTGGCAAAAAAAATCGTAAAACGAGGCAAAACTCATTTAACAAATTTCTCACTTAGCAAAACAAATTTTGGGCTCAATTGTGATCATAAGGGGAGGACTACTGTACTTAGCCAAAATAGATAATGTTGGTAAGGCGCTCTCAGTAAGTGAGATTACTGCAGGTTTATTCAGGAAGCAGTAAGGAACTCAGTGATTGGTTCACAGCACAGTCCTGCCCTCCCAATATCACCTCTTCCCTTTGGACCAGGGGTAGGCAACCTTGGCTCTTTTTGGACTCGTGGACTTCAACTCCCAGAATTCTTTGGACCCACAGCTTTGCCCTTATTTCCCCCCCCCCCATCCCTGAAGGAACAACTTAAGTCACTATTCAACCTTCAGTGCAGCCATTACTTTCTTGTTCTTAGCACTTCGTTTCATGCTCTTCTCACCTGTGTTTTGAGATCAGTCTCTCTCAAGCATTACAATAATACTTATTTTAATGCCAGGGGCTTAACTTTGCACTGGTGCTGTGTTCCACTAGAACAGTGGTTCTCAACCTGTGGGTCGGGACCCCATTTGGGGTCGAACGACCATTTCACGGGGGTCGCCAAACAAGGCTGTCCACCATTTTTCCCCCTTTTCTTTGGCCACGCCCCTGGCACCCGGTGATGTATAAGTGGTTGGGGGTCACCACAACATGGGGAACTGTATTATGGGGTCACGGCATTAGAAAGGTTGAGAACCACTGCATTAGAAAATAATAGGTATTCTGAACGAAGCAACATGTATGAAATCATGAAATATCACAGGGGCCTTCTGGGAAAAAGCAAAAGTCCTTATCTCCTAATTCTTGCTGCTCTATCTATCAGTGCAATGCAATCCTAGCTCCTCCCCTCCATCTATGACTCTCGAGGCTTCCCAATTCTAGCCCAAAGCTGCATTGGTCCTCAGAGGAAAGGCAGTTTCCAGCCTCTTTGACCAGCTCTTGATTGTCTTTCCGGCAGGGGAGTCGGACACACTGGTGGATGCCTCCATGAAGACAACGCCAACCTCGGTGCCAGGTCTGTCCCAGCCAGATGAGCAGGCCAGCTGGTCAGAGAGCCAGACCACAGTATTGGAAAAGGATCCAGAGGCTGGGCTCCCAGTGGGAGGACCTTATCTACACCCCAGCATTCCAAGGCAAGCACCTGCCGAGGCCCGGCACCTGGGGGTGGAGCCGCTGGTACGGGCATCACGGGCGGAGCTGATTGGTGTGGCCCCGGGGACCGAGGACAGCCTGTCTCTGGGGAGCGACCCCTACGGCAGTGCCTTCAGCCTGTACCGGGGCCGTGCCCTCTCGCTGCACGTGTAAGTAGCCACGGGGCCGTGGAGTGGGGTGCAGGGGCCATTGTGCTGGGATCATCATTTTCCCTAATCCCCAGTCATAATCCCCAATTATGCACCACTAAATCCCTCCTGAGCCCCTTCATTCTAATCCCAATCTCACTCTCCTCCACACTTCATAGCGCCTTCCTTTCACAGCCCTGACTGCACTCTCAACCCATTGAAGCTTCCTATACTCTGATGTCATTTATTCTGCTACACCCTCCTTTGTTGCAGTCTCTTTTTTTACCCCTACAGTCCTGCTATCACTCTTAAAGATTGTGGTTGTGAGGCAAAAAAAATTACAGAGGTAGGTATTACTATTCCACCCACCCACTTGCAAGCCTGTCATCTCCCATATCAATCCCACCCTAGCTCTCCTCCTTTGCTCTTGTAGTTTAGTTCCTGCATTATTTTCATTAAACCTCACATTCCAAACTAAAAAGAAAAGAAATCCAGATATCTATAAAACGGTGGTGCTATATTCTGGTTTGAATTCAAGTGTGGTAAACTGTCTTAATCTTAACATGCCTGATAATAGTAGAGGGAGCCAACAAAAACATTGCTATGACTAAATGTACCATTTCAATCTAGAAATGTGTGGGTATCTTTGCACATGAACAAACATATAATATCAATTTGTATCCCAGGCCAAATTAAGCGCACATAGGTTACTTGTTTAAAGTATTAAGGATTAAAGCTTTATTTCATCTTTTCTTCTGCATTCCTTAAAAGCTCTAGATCAGACATGTCAAACACAAGGCCTGGGGGCCGGATGTAGCCCGCGAAGCCATCCTGGAAACAGTGAGGGAACAGCCCCCTCTGCCTTGGCCCTGGCCCAAGCCAGCCAGGAGCCAGTGTATAATTTTGTGGTGGCCATATATGCTGAAACCCATTCAGTCTTAGCTCCATAAGCCCCCCCCCCCCCCTGCATGGCCTGAGAGGAACAGTGAGGCTCCTCCAGTGGACCATGCCTTGGCACTTGCCCCAGTCCCACCCCCTTCTGCCAGAGACCCTCAGATCTGTCCCACTCCTGCCCAGGCCCCCACAGGCCCCCTTGACACAAATGATGTAGAACTGGCCACGCCCACCCAGTAGACCACACCCACTCTGTCCAGGCCCACCCAGTAGGCCACACTCACCCTGGCCACACCCACCTGGCCCCCTGAGGGCAACCACAATGCTGATGCATCCCTCAATGAAATTGAGTTTGACACCTCTGCTCTAGATTAAGGACTGGGACCCAACAGGTATTTTGAATTGCAAATGTTATGATTTGATATTATGGATCATACTGGCTGAGGTTTATGGAAGTCCAAAACATCAAGAGGTCACAAAATTACTGTACCGGCAAATTACAGTGTATGATAAGTCAGAATTCCCAACCAAATCAGATTATATCTGTCTGGAATAAAAATCCACAAATAGGAAAAGAAACAAAAAAAATATCATTTGCTATGCATTTCTCGTATTTAATATTAAAGGTTTTCAATACAGTATTCATGATTCTTGAACTGCATAGCATTGGCACTGATTCTTTGGATAACTTCTATCACTGATCTTTCTTTCCCAGTTCTTGGTCATTCAGACTCAAATTTTATTTATTCATTAGAAATTTTTTTTGTGGCTGCCTGTATTATATAAAATACTCCTGTGACCATCCTGGGATATACTATACAGATGTACAATTAATAAAAAAACATGAAATTAAAAAGAAGGGTTTAGCACAGTGGTTCTCAACCTATGGGTCGGGACCCCATTTGGGGTCGAACGACCATTTCACAGGAGTCGCCAAACAATGCAGTCTGCCATTTCCCCCCCCCCCCTTTTCCTTAGCTGTGCTACTCCCTTTTATTCTATTGGCTTTTGAAAGCCAATAGAATAGACTCTCTTGAATAGAGTCTAATTCTATTGGCTTTCAAAAGCCAATACGAATTGTCCAAGCTGTCTCTGCCCTGCTGAGCCCACCAAAAGTCCCATTCTGCAAATGGTGCTGCACCAGTTGAGTAGTCCACGACTTACGACTGGTTGAGTAGTCCTCAACTTACAACCGGTTGGGGGTCACGGCATTAAAAAGGCTGAGAACCACTGGTTTAGAACAAGTCTGAAAGCTTGGAGGACTAAATCCCTAGTCCCAGTGGCTGACTCATATTGGATCCTGCATGAAATTAAAAAACACTTTCTCAACAACCTTCCTTAAAAGTAGTGGATTAGATACAACTGAGTTCATGGCTGACCTCTTGAGAAGGAAGTAGTGAATCACCATCTCTTTCAAGTAGGCAGAACACATGTACCTTCCCTCTCCCACTCCCACAAACTGGCATTAAGCACCACTTGGACCCAGGAGGCCTTGACCAAAAAGGAGGGTCATTGGTTCAGGATGCAGGGGAGAGAGCTCAGAATTTCAAGGACCCTATCTACTTTCTCAGGACCAACTGGCTGAACCTCTGCCCAGATAATTAAATAAAGACATGCCTAAGTCATTCCCATAGGATCCATCCAGCTTGAGTCCAACTCAAAAGCAAAGTCCAAGTGACTTTATCTAAGCATCCAAAAGATGTTTAGAATAACTCTCACAGCAGCCCCACAGGGGTTCTCCTGGTCCCTTTCTACAAGGACCTGGTCACTTGAAACAGGGCCCTTAGCTGGCTATTTGTGGCTGCAATAAGGGAAATGAGGCCTCTTTGTTGCTCTTACTGCCACAAAATAATTCCCAATGAAGGCTCTCTCCTATGTTGGAGTGCATTTGCTCTTTGTTTTCCACCAGCAATGTTCTACATACCTGTTGTATTGTTTCATCTCCTAGAGTTACTTTTAAACCAGGGTGCTTTATAAGAGACATGAATGCAGCCTGACTGCAAGCATCCCCACGCGCACCCCACACGCCCAGCCAAATTTTGATAATAGGGTTAGCCCTCTCATCCATAATCAAATCATTTTATAGAATTCACGAGCCTTGCACTCCCACAACCCAGCTGATTTTGAGCATATAGCCAGGACACTGCAAACAAAAGGTATTATAAACCCATGTTTCCTTCTGGCAAAATCACACTTCAATAGAGATGACTGTTTTTGGATTGAGATGGGAAAGGAAGGACAGAGAACTTTGTAAGAAAAACACACACACGCACGTTTTTCTCATTGCGTGGTGGAGAGATATGAACTTTTTTGGGCTTTCAACATGCAGCTACTCTGCCCTACAAACACAAAGATGGACCAACAAATATTCTTGAAGTACCAGGAGAAGGCTAATCCTGCTTTACGAAGGGTGACCAGCTGCCTGGACTTCTTGATAGTTTGCAACAAATTGCCTGTGCTTTGCAGCTGGCATCAGATGAGCCACATAATGACTGGCTCAAGATCATCCAGGTGACTTCATGTCTAAAGTGGGACTAGGATTCATGTCCTCCCACTTTTTAGCCTGATGCCTTAACCACTACATCAAACTGGCTCTCTAAATATCATTTAACAACAATATTAAAGATTGGCTTTCAGATCACAGTCAGATACAGACCTCAGAGAGAATGAAACAACATTGTCGGGATCTGACATCATAAAAGCAATTCTTACTGTTGCTTTGCTGATTAATATGCCAACTTCCATTTCGAGTGTCAACGTTCATACCAGCAAATCAGAAAGTAATTGAATGGTTTGAGCTCCACTTTTAAGGATGCTGCATTTATATGATTAGAAAGGCCAATCTTGACTGGATAATATATTGTGGGAAACTGCTTACATTTGCATTGAATACTGAGGTACAAAAACAAAAAATTTGCTTATTCAGGGTTTTCAGAATGCCGTCACCAATTTACCCAATGCGGTAAGGAGCTCTATTGAGCTAAGTAAAAAAAAATGGGTTACTGCAGACTTAAAGATTCGTGGACCTGGAGAACAGTGGCCATTAGATATTTTGGACTACATTCCAAGAAGCATCGATGTATGTATAGTACTTAGATATGATGAGAGTTCTAGTCAAAACACTCAGAAAACACCATATTGTCTACCCTTGGCTTAAATGAAGTCAAGAGGAAATTCTATAAACTTTGAGAAAGAAATCTTTGATGAACTTTAACTAGGTAGACTCTCATCACTTTTTTTCCAAAAATGTCAGTGTGAGGAAGAGTGTTTGGCTGCTGGTAGTTAAGAGATGTGACTCAATGAACCTGAATAGTCATGATATTTTAGTATTGTTAGCATAGGTTAGTTGTGTGAGCTAGTTTGGTCTAATGCAGGGGTCTTCAAACTTGGCCCTTTTATGACTTGTGGACTTCAACTCCCAGAATTCCTCAGCCAGGCACACTGGTGGAAGAAAGTGGAAGGCCATGAGTTCAAGTCCCACCTTAGCCATGAAAGCCAGCTGGGTGACTTTGAACCAGTCACTCTTTCAGCCCCACTTACATCACAGGGTCCTTGTTGTGGGGAAAAATAGAAGGAGGAAGGTGTATTGGATATGTTTGCCATCTTGAGTTATTTGTAAAAATAATAAAGGCAGGATACAAATAAATAAAATAGGTAAACACAAATCTATATACAATGTCAGAAAAGTAGCAAGGCAAGGAATCAAAATCAAGAGCTCATTAAGATGGAGCTATGACGGCCAAATTTCTTCCCCTCAAGATTCCCTCTAACTTCTGAGCTATTAGCATGTTCTTCAATGCTGTTATAATAAGTGGCCAGCTGTTTTCCTTAAAAATGAAAAATGAGATTCAGTGGATACTGAAAATGACAATAAAGCTGATGAACTGCAGAAGCAGTGAAAATATAGTTAGAATCTAATTGTGGGTAGAACTAAGTGATGTGTCTAGAACAGGGGTGTCAAACTCAATTTCATTGAGGGCCGCATCAGCATTGTAGTTGTCCTCAGGGGGCCGGGTAGGTGTGGCCAGAGTGGGTGCGGTCTATTGGATGGGCGTGGATGGAGTGGGTGTGGCCTACTGGGTGGGCATGGCCAGCTCTACATTGTTCGTGCCAAGGGTGCCTGTGGGGGCTTGGGCAGGAGTGGGACAGATCTGAGGGTCTCTGGCAGAAGGGGGTGGGACCGGGGCAAGTGCCAAGGCATGGTGCATTTCTTCATTCCTCACAAAGGATGACACCTCCCCAGCATGCACCCAGGGGGCAGGGCCGACATGGCAGGGGCTGGTTCCTCACTGTTTCCAGACTGCCTTATTGAGCTAAGACTGAATGCGTTTCAGCATAGATGGCCACCACAAAATTGTACATTGGCTCCTGGCTGGCCTGGGCCAGGGCCAAGGCAGCAGGGGCTGTTCCCTCACTGTTTCCAGGATGGCTTCGCGGGCCACATGAAACCATGTCGCGGGCCGCATCCGGCCCCCGGGCCTTCTGTTTGACATGTCTGGTCTAGAAGAACAAGTGATGCTTAAAGACTCCTTCATTTGCCACTTCTTCCTTCCTAAGGTTGCTTTCCCCACCTTTTCCTCGTGCTTATCATCAATACAGCCTGCCTGCTATAACAAAGTGAAGAAAAGGCTGTGATATCATAGACACATGCACCATTGTCCTTGTTTGTTTGACTCTGTGTACATATCTGAATGTACTTATGTTTCTTGGAACATATTAAGATGACATTGCAATGAATGTCTGTTTGTATGTACCATTGAATTAATTGTGTCTGTAGAAAAAAACCATGTTTGAAAAGGATACAGCTGTGTATTCTCCTCCCTTCTGTTGACTTTCTGACTGTGCAAGGGCTTCCCTATATCTCCCCTCTTTCCAAACAACTCAATCCAGCCTTACTCCCAATAACTTAATATATCACTGCTGAATTGGCTGATTTCCATATTTTTTTCCAACTTGGATACTAACTGGATGCATCACATTTAGCAAATAAGATTGACAGGTGGATTCTCCCTGCTTTACTCATAGAACGATATTGTTCAAAGAGAACAAAAGCTTTGGTTAGAAAGCATAACCTATCTTTATTTAATACAAATTACAGGATGTTAAATGTGGAAGGAACAGACTTTGGAGACTCACATACCTAGCTAAACTATGTGATATAGAAGAAGACAGATAAGTGTGTCCTTTTTTATACATACTTATTAGGGCTGTGTAGTCTTAAGTTAGTCATTTCTAAAAAGTTGTGGGTAAAGGTACAGGCATCTGCCTGAAATTTGTTAAATCTATTGCATCTTTTTCTGGAATCTTAAAAGTCAAGAAAAGACAGTTTTTTTAAAGAGTTGCAGACAGATACTGAATCCACCTCTTCCTGTGCACCAAAGCAGCTTTACAGGACTGAATCCGAAGCAAAAACTTAACATTTAAATGACTCCAAAGCCACACTGATGCTGTAAAAAAACAAATTCTCACAGAACTAACATTTCAGTTTAGGTTAATGTATTCATGTAAAATATAGTCACAGCTCTTTTTCTTCTCAATGAAGTGACAATTTCCTTTGCCCTTTTTCTCTTTCACCTAGGTCAGTGGTGGCGAACCTATGGCACGCGTGCCAGAGGTGGCACTCGGAGCCCTCTCTGTGGGCACGCGTGCCGCCGCTGCCAACAGCTTGCGCAGGTCCATTAGGCTGCTTCTGCTGCCCTGGGCGGCAGCCACACCCAGCACAAAGGAGGCAAAGCGGCCAGCTTGCGAGCTTGAGTAGAGGTGGTAGAACATGTCCACACCCAGCAAATCAAAGGCCACCCTGAGCAGGGAAAGCCGGATCCCCATCGGCGCCATGGCCCCCCAGTCCCAGCTAGGATTGCATGACTTCCCCCCCATCTATGCTGGGCTTCCTGCCCACCACCCCACCTACCAGAGACCCCCTGGATCTCCCCCATCCCTGCCCGGCCCCCAAAGGTGTCCCTCATGAGCAGCATCAAGGTGGCCACGCCCACCCAATAGGCCACACCCCCATGCCCCCCCTGAGGGCACCACAATGCCCTGGCACTTTGCGATAAATAAGTGGATTTGGGGCCTCTAAAAAGTTTGCCATCACTGACCTAGGTAATTTGAACCCAGATGTCACTGCAAGCTCTGATCCTCATGATCACAGTTCATTGTTCCTATAAGTATCTGATCCTTTTTGCTCATTTCTCTCGATTTCTTAGGATCTCCTGCCTTAGCAAACTTTACCTTATCTTATTTTCCAACCACAGCAGCCTCCCCCATGGTGGATATCGGAGGGATGATGTCAATAGCAGCAGCAAAACCACCACAGATATTCTCCAACACCCAGTAACCCCCCGAGCAGGGCAATGCCCAGTCCAGCCACCTGGAACCAGCCATGGTGCCACACCACCTGTGGTTCCTCGAAGAAAACTCTTGATGCCCAATGAATTCCAGGACACGGCATCTGAGGAATTTGATGAGAAGCTGAAGCGCCCTAAATCATCTGGCTACTCTCAGGTTGGCACAGGAGAGTCACGGCCCCAGACACCACTGAGTGAGGCTTCTAGTCGTGTGTCCATCCTTCGCCCATCCCCCAAGCTGCCACGGTCAGGCTCCAAGATTGTCGACAAGCTCAAATTTTTTGAAGAGCGGCGGAAAAGTCTGGAGCAGAATGACAATCCTTTTGCAGGTCACACATGGCAACCCTTACGCAAGTCACGTTCTTTTGATCAGGCTGGTTTTGAGGATGCCAGTCCCTTCCTCTCGGTTGGCTCTCACGAAGACCTTCAAGAGGATACTCGCTCAGAACTTGGAGATGTATTTTCTCGACGTCGCATCTTCCATCAGAAAGCAGCCTCTTTGGATGAGCGCGGCCGTTTCTCCAGTCATGTACATGATATGGAACAAAAGTTTACTGAGGAACTGGGGCGCATCAAACGTACCGTGTCTCAACAGCAGCTGCGGCGATCCCAAGAATTGTTCAAGTCACCCACTACAATTACCTCCGTAGAGTCATCTGTCCCCAAGGTTCCCCCGCCACGGAAACTTAAACCAATGAAAGTTTTCCCAGCTACAGAAAATGCACATGGTGTACAGCAGCTGGTTCTGTCCAGTGTGGGACTAGTGGGACCTAAGGATAAGCCCAAAAAACCCCAAAAGATTCTGTCGAGGAGTGCAGCCATGACTGAGGAGGTAGGAGAACAGAACAGAGGTCAAAAGGAGCCTGAACTGAATGGCCAAGATCTGCGGCAGAAAGTGGAGCAGTGTCCACTCTCCCGTGCTACTCCAGGGGGACACAAAAACTTGCTGCATGCATCAGCTTTAAATAGCCAGGATAGCACAGATAAAGGGCCTCTGAATGCAGCAAAAGTCAGCTATGAATCAAAGGGTCTAAGTGAAGCTTCACATGGCCGGAAACGGGAATCAGGACAGGATGGACATTCTCTGCCTTGGGCCAAGACAGAAACTGGCCCAGACAGAAGAAAAGCAGGGATCCATGGTACAAGCAGAGAATTTGACAGAAAGATTGGAAAAGTGACAGAAAAAAAAGACAATGCATTGCAACCTCAAGAAGGGACGAGTGCACGGAGCAGAGGCAAAGGCCGACGGTCACGACAAATGTCACCAGAACCAGGTAGGGAATAAGAATAAGTTTTGTGTGTCTATTGGGAAAGAACCTGACAAAGCCATGCAGAAATGGCTCATCTTCCCACACAACATGAAGAGGCCCTGGGTTCTGCAGAGACTGAATACATGGCATCCTAGGTACCTAGGATGCACTTGCGAAAAAAATTAGCAAATGCTGAGGACATGTTCTCATCTCTTCCCTCCCTCATTTTTTCACTTTCCCAACTGTCTACCTCTTTGGGTTCTCTATATAGATTTGTATACTTAAACCAGTGGTTCTCAACCTTTTTAATGCCGCGACCCCCAACCGGTCGTAAGTCGAGGACTACTCAACCAGTCGTTAAGTCGAGGACTACTCAACTGGTGCAGCACCGTTTGCAGAATGGGACTTTTGGTGGGCTCAGCAGGGCAGAGACAGCCTGGACAATTCCTATTGGCTTTTGAAAGCCAATAGAATTAGACTCTATTCAAGAGAGTCTATTCTATTGGCTTTCAAAAGCCAATAGAATAAAAGGGAGTAGCACAGCTAAGGAAAAGGGGGAAAAAATGGCGGACTGCGTTGTTTGGCGACCCCCGTGAAATGGTTGTTCGACCCCAAATGGGGTCCCGACCCACAGGTTGAGATCCACTGACTTAAACAATACTCCCTTGTTTTTAGCTGCCTATGTCAAGCTTGAGCCCAATTGCACTTCAGCTGTTTGTTTTAAAAACAGAGTTTTGCTGGCAAGCCTCTTAATGTCCTTGTGTGTGTGAAGGTGAAAAAGTTTGTGTCGTGCTAGGTTCCTTTTAGTTATCTCCTGTTATTGCTAGTTATAATTCAGATTTAGGAAAATAGTAGAAATTGTTGCTCAAAATGGTAAGAGGACTAAGAGCTCTGAATCAGAACACAACTCATCAGTTGTGTGTGGGGGGTGGGTGGAAGCGAAAGCAGGGAGGGAAAGTACTGTACAGAATTGGTCCCCAACTCCCAGGGCTGTGGCCCACTATTGGGCTCAGGAATTCTGGGAGTTGAAGTCCATGAGTCATAAAAGAGCCAAGGTTGCCTACCCCTGGTCAGAATTGGGTCACCAGAGCGTGTGCATGGCCCAGTTCCCCTCTCCTCCCCACCCAGTCAGGCCGCCAAGCCACAAAGGTTGGGGTCCGTTGCTGTACAGTATAGAGATGTAGCCACTGTGAATCAATTGGCTTCAAGAAATATGGTAACAATATTATAGATCAGTAATTTTATATTTCCAGACTGAATCATTTTCTTTGCCTTCTTCTCTATTTTATACATTAATACACAGGTGTCAAACTCACGTCGTCACATAATGTGTCACAATGTATCGTGACTTTTTTCCCATTGCCGGCAATGGGGTGGGTTTTGGTGTAACGCATCCGACCCGCAGGCTGACAGTTTGACATCCCTGCACTAATATATAGCACTGAAAATGATTGTATGCTTTTCCACATAATTAAAAAGTGATATGTAACTTAGAATGTGATAAGCCAGCTTTATTGCTTTTGGGGACTTAGTGGTTACAAGAGGATAGCATCATATCAAGAACTATGATTCAAAAACTGAAGACATATTGAAGGAGATTAAGCGTTTTGAGCATCTATGCCAGCCAAAATAAGGATTCCTTCAGGATTTTATTTTGGAAGCAGTCCTTTATCTTCCTTATTGTGAAAAGATGCTACGGTTTAATACATTCCTCATGCAAGGGGAGCGCAAGATCTGTCTGCAGACTCTTAGTCCTCCTCCTTGCAGGTCTTCTAGTAATTGCTGTTTCTCCATCATTTTGTGCAGAATCTTCTGATGACTCCTACATTTCAGCGGGTGAAGATCCCCTGGAGGCTCCCATTTTTGAAATCCCCATCCATGATGTAGTTGTCATAGCAGGGACTGAGGTGCTGTTCAAATGCATCGTCACGGGCAACCCTTCTCCACAAGGTAAATGCATAGGGGTACCACACGCAGAGCAAATCATGAGAATGTGTGGAGTCTGGAGACTCCTAGCTCTCCGATTGTCTCATGCCCAGAGTTGTCTCTTCCCATAGGTATAAGAAATACTATATTATTTCAAGCATGATTTTTATATTGTCCAATTTGCATTGATAAATCCTGCTTAGGAACATGTCACATTTTTCTATTTTTATTTTATCTACATTTCTGATCTACTTCCAATAATGCTTCACCTTACATATGGAAAATACCGGACTTTGTCTGTTGGGCTTCATTCCTGGAATACTTAGTTTTCCCTCAAAATAAAAATTTAGTAAATTATTATTTCAAAAGAGCACTATCCTTATAAAAAGTAAACCTGCTGAGAGAAGTGCACACCCAAACCTGTGGCAAGGGTTATTTATCTGGCAGCAATACGCTGCTGTTGTTGATATCTATTACACTCAGCAGTTTATGAACTGACGAAAAATGGATTAAAACATGTTTTATATTCTTACACCCCTACTTTATATTTTGATCCATTCTATTTTTCCACTTGCCTCATTCAAGTTCAGCTTTCCGCATTCCTCCACAAAGTCTACAACATGACCCTTAACAAAAATTATGTTCTTCGTGAGGACATGGAAATGTTCTAGGAAAAAGACAGAAGATAAACGTATATTCTGTCTCTTGATGAAATGTAGGGAAGGCAGAACTATATGTGATTTCATAACCAACTGTTCCTACAGAACTAATACTGACAAATGCAGAATCATCACTAGATTTCACATACCACATCTCCCCTGACTATGGTCTTTTCTGCAGTGTCTTGGAGGAAAGATGGCATCCCCTTTCGGAGCAGCACGACTCGTCCCATCAAAGCGGAGGGCGAACGCCACACTCTGCTGGTTAGGAGTGCCCGCATGGCTGATGCCGGTCTCTATACCGTCTGTGCTAGCAATGAGGTGGCTGACACCTGCTGCAGTGCCATCTTAACTGTGCGGCCAGGTAAGGGCAAAGAGGAGGGGGGAGATGCCAGAGCAGCCAGTCTGCCATGGAGACTGCAGCCAGGCCGGTGCCTTAAGGCCAGAGGAGTTAAGAGGTTCATATTCCCACATGAGCATGTGAGAAGCAGCGTCAGGCTTGATTCTCAGTGTCCTGGATGGGGGCGCTTAGGCCAGCATTTCTGCTCCCGCTGAATAACGAGGCATGAGGCTGCCTTTACCCTACAAGGCTCGGTTTAGGCCAGCCTGTCTGACGAACAGCCAGCAGGCTTGGAAGAGAGAAGGAAGAGACGACCAGCTCCAACAGAGCAGAGGTGGCGGGATCGGGAGGGGCGGCGATCGCTATATCTTGGCCTGCGTCTTTATCGCTCCTGGCCCGCCAATTCTACAATGCAGGGCGGAGAGTTGTGATTTCTGGGCACGTGCGAGTAAACTTTGTGAAAGGATGCAAATCAGCCCTTCCATGGATTGGTCCGAAATGTGAGAGAGGGGACCAGCGGGGCTGGGCTGGTTTTCTGGAGCGCGGACGCCGCCCTCGGCTGAGGAGCAAAGGGAAGGGGTTGCGCGCTGGCTGCTGGCCCGGCTCTGGCGTCTCTCCTCCACCCTGTTAGCCGGATCCGTTTCTCCCCTCGTGGCGGAGATCCCCTATAAAGAGAGCCGGGGCTTCAGCTCGAAGCGGGGGCCTCAGTTCAAAGCAATCGCACAGCGGCGATGTCTGCAAGAGTCCGCTTACTGCGGGGATGGCAGGCGCAGGAGGGACGCGCCGTCCCTTTCCGATGCTCTTGCCGCAGCGCAATCCTGTGCTCGTTTTCACAAAAGTAAAGTCCGCTGGGTTAAATGGCGTTTAACTTCAGGTATGTTTGCATAGCATGGCAATCGTGAGGTTAATTTGGAGCTGGAATTTATTTACTGAAAGTGGATTTAGGAAGTAGGGGAAAGAGCGAAGGAGGGTTTATTTTGTTTTCATTGTAGCTTTGTAGTCACCTGGATGAAGGGGAATTGTGAGGAATGTGTGGTAGCAAAACGTATATCCTATAAGCAAAAACCCACCGTAGTGAATTTCCAAAACCTTCAGTAATAAGGCAGTATATTCGACCTAGAACACCACATAGTTAAAGTAGGCTAGGTTTTTGGAACAGAATCTGTTACCTTAGTATATTGTTGTTTAAACATGGCTGTCATGTTAAGCCAAGATATACCTTTTGTGGGCAAGGCGTATTCGATGAATTATGGTTTCTTATTTATCTCAACTTTAGGGTTTAGTTTATTTTGTGAACTGATTAACTTCACCTGCTGCTGGGGTACATCAAATTGTGAGAGATTTGCAGTCCAATCTTTTTACCTTATAGTGATGAGTTGAGGATGAAGGAAATTACAGCACAACTTCTCCAAGTCACAAGGGGGTAATCTGAGGAAAATGCTCTGATTGCTAGTCAGTTTTAATAAAGAGTTGAGAAGTCATATAGTTTTTGGATCTTAGGTAGAATCAGTATATTGCTCCTCTTTGTTCCTCTGCCCCTATAAATAATATTTATTTTAAATAATTCCCTATTGTTTTTATAGGGCAGCATTGGATAGTATTACCATGGAGTATCACAATATTCTGCTTTCTCTTGGCCTGATACCCCCAGCTATATCCACTATACTGGTTTCTCCCATCAAGTTCAGGATCAGAACTATTCCTCCTCTGCCCAACCAGTTTAGTACAAGCTTTCATTGTCCAAACTATTAATGTCACCTTGGCCCTTTTCAGGGACAGCACGCCAAAAATGCTGCTGCCAGCATGAACAGATAATGTTAGTTATCCAAGATTGGAGTGCCCTATTCTTGGCTGATATCTTTTTCTTTGCTGATATGGATTGGCCATAATTCTTTCTGCCACCCAACCATGAATAATGGAAACCTCTGAAAGCATTGGCTGTAGTATCTTTTGAAATATTTTACAAGAAGGAATTGTTGACAGTGCTTATGTTGTTTCTTGAATAGCGAAGGCCTTACGGCAAGTTCTATAATTACATATTTTTGCATTTGTTCTAAACTTCTACTTTTATACCAAATTGTAATTTGATCACATTAGATTCTGTTGACTAATTCATATACGTAGCTCTGAAAGGACGACATTTTCACATGACGTTATAGCCACATCAGATTTATATTAGAAGTTGTTTCTCATTTTATACCCATACATAAGGACTGACACCAACAAGGCCTGGACTATGGCTAAGATAAAAGACTGTTGTGGATGTTGACCTCCTGATTTGATAAAATAACAGCTAAAATACAATGCAAAAAGGTAGGGGGGGAAAGGCCTACGATTTAAACCCTGTCTCTGAAACCTCTCTTTCTTTCTCTCTCCAGATACCTACACAAACACATACTTGATCCCTATACTTTATACTAAGCTGTCTGGTTTATTTTGTGTACAATAAAAAAATAAAGCCAGTTTGGTGTAATGATTAAGGTGCTGGCTTAGATACCAGGAGATGGTGAGTTCTAGTTCTGCCTTAGGCCTGAAAGCCAGTAGGGTAACCTTGGGCCTGTCATGCTCTTTAGCCCAACATTTTATAATGTTGTGGGAAAAACAGGAGGATGAAGGAATATTAGGTATGTTTGCCGCCTTGAGTTATTCATAAAAAACAATAAAAGTGAGATAAAAAAATCTTTAAAAAAAACTCATGTATTTGAAATTTCTGCAGTTGGCTACTGAGTGTGGGTCAACTCTGCTGGTGTGAAGTCTGAAGTGATGTGTAAAAATGGACGATAGTATTGTACACTTCCCCGAATACATTGCTTGGAAGAATTTAGGACATTGGTCTTTCTCCCAGTTCTTGGTAGTCCTCACATCTGCTGACGAAATTAGGTCTGACTGAGGAAGCTTGACTTGTTGAGGAGACTTCCTGGTTGTTAACTAGTATTCTGAACTGTCAGTAATCAGATGAGAGTGTGAATTTGTTTACAAAAAATGAATTGATAAATTTGAAGTGATGACAATCTGCCTCCAGAAGCGGTGAATGCTCCAACACTAGAAGTTTTTAAGAAGAGACTGGACAGCCATTTGTCTGAAATGGTATAGGGTTTTCTGCCTGAGCAGGGGGTTGGACTAGATGACCTCCAAGGTCCCTTCCAAGTTTAGTATTATTATTACTTCAGACAAAGGTCTTACTAGGAAATGTTACAATAATCACTTACGGATCAAGATGGAGGAAATGACATGTTTAAATGTACTGTCATAGTCTAGCAAAAAAAACCCTACCTGTTTGTCAAATACTGGTATATTTAGGAGAGGCCGTTTAGCTTTAGCTTTTTATCTGAAATATAATTTTTGTACATATGTGGTAAGATTACTTTTCCAGTGAGGTAGCATTTCAACAGGTGAGCATCTCAGCTATGAAACATCCAGGCCTGGGAGGATTGCATATTGTATAACATTTCTGATTTTGTTGTTCTGCTTCACATCGACCAGTAGACTTCTTTTAATAGAAATGAAAATAGTCTTGTTGAGATAATATTTTTTATAGCAGTACAATGGCCTGTGGGGATGCTTGAAGGTGGACATTTTTCTTACAGCGTACTCAATTGCATCCTAAAACCCAGTGGAATAGTTCAAAGGAAAGAAAGGGAATGATTGCCATGGGGCTTGAAGAGAGGTTAAAAAAAAAAAATTGGCAGTTAACATCCTGGGAAAGGGACAGAGTAAAAGCAACAAAGCCAATCTAGCCTAGGCTCTTCGGGCCAATGTTTGTTAAGAGGGATTGTAACAGTATACTGTGTCTGCCTTCCTGACTTTCTCTCAATGACAACTCTCTGGTAAATAGTCAAGTAGGGAAATTCACGTGGGAAGAGTGAATAATATAATTGTATCCCACAGAGTAAAATAGGGAACTATGGAGGGCACACATAGTTCTTACTTTTTTATATAATAAGACACTGCATGAGACCTGAGCAGATTATGCCTTAATTTTCTTATGGTTGAAGAAAAATACACTTTTGAAGAACCTGTTCATATGTATGACTATGGGCTTTCCCCACATGAACTGAAGAATGGCATAAGCATTCCCTAGCAACGTATTTTTTTTCTTGTTGTGCCCCCTTGATACTCTTTTGAAATTCAGATTTCATGAATGAGACAAACTTAAGTAGCTGTATTGAAGCTCAATAGTATTTCCCTCTGTATTCTAGCATTGCTTTACAGTAGGCTCAAAGGATGCAAAATCCTTTATTCATGGAGGGAAGTCAGGTGATTGTAGTGCCTTGAGACAGAAGCAATAGTGACAAGATTCAGATCAGCAATAGGTGCAGCAAATTTCATCCCGGTATAATTTTCTGCCAAAGTAGGGAGCATTAACTCAGCAGTGAGGAAAGCTACAGTTATCTTTGTGAAGGGTAGTACTTCTGTAAGAAAGAGAAAGAGATTTGCCCTTTCTGATTAATCATTAACCATGATATAAGCAAGTAATCATCCTTGATATGATGAATTCCTGTTTTCTGTGTGGGAACATTATTACTCTAGTTACTTCAAAAAGAGTCCAGGCAGGCAAATAGTCCCTCATTTGTTTTGTTTGCATTCCCAAGCATGCTGTTTTAGTAATAGAATTCTTTAGAATAGAATTCTTTATTGGCCGAGTGTGATTGGACACACAAGGAATTTGTCTCCGGTGCATAAATCATGATCATAATCATAAAATACAATAATCATAAATCATAAGATACAGTTAAATTAAATCATAAGATAAAATAAGGCAGGAAGATACCTTAATTCTCAGAACTGTGGGATGGGGGAGAAAAATACCGTGGGATATCATTTAAGAAGTTAGATTTTGCTTGTGATATGTGACTGACTCAGTTGCCTGCTATTTGTTTGGGCTCTCTGTTGGCTCTGTTTTCTCCTATTTTGCTGGGCTCTGCCCAATCTGTACTGTTACGTTCTTCTGATTTTGTCCAGCTCCCCCAGAGATCCACAGCCGATTGATGCCCCGCCGTGAAGTCATCAGCCCTGTCACCTCAGATGAAGAGTACCTGAGCCCTTTGGAAGAGTTCCCCGAGTCGGTCACCCCTCAGCACCACCCTGTTATGAAAGTTCAACCCCGCTCTGAGAGTGGCCTGACCGCAGCACACGCAGACCTTAACTTCAAGGCTGCACCATGTTTTGAGGTGAGGTTAGAAAATGGCATGAGAGCAAAGAAAAGAAGCCAGCAGCCTTGACCTACTTGGATAATAGTCATCCAAGGGTGTAAGGCTGTAAACAATACTCTGGATTGTGAGTGGAGTGGAATCTGGGTCTGTTTGCTGCATGCGGCAAGAAACAAGCTGTAGCCTCTTATATTTCCCCAGAAGGATGGAAGGAAGGAAGTTTTTGAACTCCCTTTGTCAATTGTCATGATCTTGGGTGCTCTCTTTTGTAGATAGCACTAAGTGACCAGACGGTACTGGAAGGACAAGATGTGGTCCTGCGCATTCGGGTGCAAGGAGAGCCCAAACCCATTGTGCACTGGTAAGTGGGTCACATGTTTCAGTATGATTTTAAAAGTATTCCTGTCCTGTCTTCCAGACACTGTTCTTAATGGATAAGATGGCAGTGATGGGAGTATCTCCAGTCCCGCAAAACAACAACTGCCTTCGGACATTTAGCCAAGCAAGCCTTTATACTTTTTTTCCCCCTCTCAACCTATCCATCAGTGTTTCACAACTAATTAACCATTATATAATGTGTCAGTTGACGTGATATTTTAAAACAGTGGTTCTCAACCTGTGGGTCGGGACCCCATTTGGGGTCGAACAACCATTTCACGGGGGTCGCCAAACAACGCAGTCCACCATTTTTTCCCCCCTTTTCCTTAGCTGTGCTACTCCCTTTTATTCTATTGGCTTTTGAAAGCCAATAGAATAGACTCTCTTGAATAGAGTCTAATTCTATTGGCTTTCAAAAGCCAATAGGAATTGTCCAGGCTGTCTCTGCCCTGCTGAGCCCGCCAAGAGTCCCATTCTGTAAACGGCGCTGCACCAGTTGAGTAGTCCTCGACTTACGACTGGTTGAGTAGTCCTCGACTTACGACCGGTTGGGGGTCGCAGCATTAAAAAGGTTGAGAACCACTGTTTTAAAAGGTTTGTAGAATTATGTTATTGGTTTTTCATTCCCAGAAGGCACTAATTCACAATGAGAAAGGTTAATTTATATCTGTGTGGTGGAAATACAAAAGGAAAAAAAAGATTTGGTGTATCTTTAGAACAGGAATAAGCCTGAGAAAGTGTAATCTTGGATTCCCTGTTGCCAGTAAAATTCAGCAATGGTACTAAAATGCCCCCAAAAAAGTCATTTTAGCATTCAAATTTGTTGCATTTCCACTGCCAGCAATAGCAGAAATGCAGGTATCTGATCTGTTTTCTTCCCCACTTCAGCCTATCAAAGAGCCAAACCCATTAGTTTTCCATTGTTGCTTATAATGGAAGCATAATGAGGTCCTTCTCTTTTGCTCCATGTTTGCAAGATGCAGTAGGTGGATGGAAAGGGTGTGAATGTTTTGTGCTCCTGGAAATATGTGAATCTGGACTGCTACCAGAAGGGGCACAAATGGTACCCTAACCCTGTTTTTTAAAATAGTGGTTTCAACTCTGATATATATTAAGTTGGCTAGAAGAAATAGAAAAAAATGAACATCTAGTCTTCTGGCTTGGATTGCCCTGCCTGAAGTATAAGAACAAAATGTAACAAAACAGGGATAATGGCAGAACCAAAATATGCAGTATTCTTCTGGGTATGCAGTGATGGAGAAGCAAGTGTGTGAATTATCTCTCAAAGGTGGGTGATGTTAAGCGCTGCAAGCTTTCAGACTCTCTGTTCTGAACTCTAGGTTGAAGAACAGGCATCCGGTAAAATATGGACGACGCATTTCTGCTGTGGAAGAAGAGGATGGATCGTTCTGCCTCCACATCCGCATGGTGGAATGCACAGATGCTGGCTATTATGCCTGCAAGGCCATAAATGAATATGGCACCAAACAGTGTGAAGCCAAGCTTGATATACAAGGTATCTTTGGGAATTCCAGAGCATGAGAATTATAGTAATGCTTTGCCAGTCATGTGATGATCCCAGAGATCCCCCCCTGCATGTCTGCTTCTTTCTTCCACTCATCAACCATCCTGCTCCCCCGATGTGAACATGCTTGCAGTTTGCTCATAATCTTGGTACTATCTCTCTAGCCACCAATAGCTGCTTCATGGCCATTGACTAAAGCAGAGGTCCCTCAACCTTGGCAACTTTAAGACTTGCGGACTTCAACTCCCAGAATTCCTCATCCAGCTTGGGTGGCTGAGGAATTCTGGGAGTTGAAGTCCACAAGTCTTAAAAGTTGCCAAGGTTGGAAACCCCTGGACTAAAGCCATCTTGAGGGCAAGGATGGGGAACACATGAAAACAAGGAAACACTCAGGAGTACAAAAGTAAATTCCATTTTATAAAACAGTCTTTGATAAAATAGCTTTTGGTAATCTTCACAACAGCCTTGAGGAATGCTCAGGATCACCCTCATATTGCACTTGGAGGTCTAAGAGGGACTATCTTCTCCTCCTCCTCCTCCTCCTCCTCCTCCTTCTTTTCTTTATAAGAGTTTGTGCTTGCTACCAACAGAGAAATTTTAAGCAAGAATGACTTTACTCATAGGTCAATTTCTATATTGGTTACACATGTGATGTAACATTTGGGTGTGTTGACTTCTGGCAACTGCCTGGATAGCCCCTGCAGTTTAAATTGGCAAGATTTCAGGAATAGTTTGTCATGGCTTGCTTCTTAGCGTTAAGAGAGAGTAACTGATCCCAAGGTATCAAATGGCTTCAAACATAAGGCAGGACTAGAACTCGTAGTCTCCCAGTTTTCATTGGCACTTTTGATAATGCCTTCTACATCAGTGAGCTCCATTCGCAAAAAGAAGTAGGGTACATAATAATCTGCCTGACTTCATATCCCATCATATTTTCCCACGACTTAGCAGGATTTTTTTTTCCTGTTCAACTTATTTATTGTTATTTAAGAGATGGATGCCAGGTTTGCCTCTTTCCTTCCAGTTAATACTCATCAGGAATCAGGTCCTTAAGTATGTTTCCATCCTCCTCGTAGAGCATCATCTTCCTCAGGCAAGGGAGCCTGGAGCCCCAAATTAGGTGTAATGGGTGATGCATAGCTACCATAGGTCTGTCTTTTTTCATAGCTTCTAGTAAAAAAAAGGTTGGTTTCAGTTGCCCGATCCTATATTTGGTTTAGCTCTGATCCACAGCAGTGTAACAAGAAAGGAGCTGGATCTGCACTCTTCTAGCAGTTAAGAAAATTTGGCGTTTGCACTATCTCCATTTTGGAGTCATTAACCAAATGAAAAACGTGGGATAGAAGTATAAGTAAATAGAAACTGTTCCTACATTAAATTAGCCGCTGCCCTTTGAGGATTTCCCTGGTCTATTTTAACCTGTTTTCTTGTTGCCTTCTTTTGCTGAGTAACAGCCCATTAGTCTGATTCATTGCATCTCTCTTGGGAAAATAGAAGCAGGCTCTCTTACAAGTACTTGAACAAAAGTGCTTACTGGACCCACTATGTGGATCTGCAAAACGTTTCTCGATGACATGGTTTCCAAGCCAGCAATAGGAGAATCTACTGTTTTGCCCGGCTTCAGTTTGGGGTTGATTTTTACGAAGAAGATGATACTGTGAGATAGGTGTGAGAGTTTATGTGTGCAACTGCTTTGTGTTGATGCATTTGCTTTTGTCAGCCATTATCTACAAATGTGTTTGTGCTGTGGTGACCATCTTTTGCTTAGACTGAGCATGTATGAATTTGTCTGTGCTTTGTTTTATGTCCATCATGCTACACTAATCCTTTGCTTGCTGACTGTGTTTTTGTCTGTACAGGGAGAGTGAGCTAAGGTACTCCTGGCCCCTGGGCCACTCTAGCCAGACAACCTGGGCAGTTGCCTCTACTCCCGGCACGACTGAACAAACCAGGCTGGCAAGGCTTGGCTTCTGGATGGCCAGCGCTGAGACTCACCTTGGATGCAAAGCCTGATTGCAGCTAGGGGAATGGGACACAGTGGGTGGGAAAGTAGTTGGGGGACTCCCTTTAGCTGTCTGAGCAGTTCTGAGCTTCCTGTGGGTACAAGAGCTGAATTAATCTGTGGCACCTCCTTAGTGTTTGGGCAGGGAGCTTTTAACCAGATGAATCTCCATATGGTCTGTGCTAGGCACAGAATCTCAGAAGTGGACAGCAGGCCTGCATAACAGGCATTTCCCACCCAGGTGCTGATGGTGGACAGTGCCCATTCTGGCCTTCACTGCTGTCTGGCCTACACTATGGCCAGTGTGTGGTGCTGTTTTCTTCATGTGTCCATGTCTCCTAGCCTCCTCTGCCTTTGCCCACTCCTCTTCCTGGGGGCTTAGAGCAGAATGCTAGCTTGTCCTCTTCCCTGCTGGTCTCTCAAGAGGCTTCTGCTCATCCATGGAGCAAACACATTAAAATGAGGTAGCTTTGAAATGAACAGGCCACATCTGGACATTGTTATGCCTCAGCTCCAAGACCCGTCAGTTAGAAGGCCACTTAGTTCGGCATCTTTATCCAACCACGACCTCTGGGAAACATAAAGTGACCAAGAAAGACCCTTTTGCCCAGAACTATGTAGAATGGAGAGGGTTTTTTTGGAAATAATGGGAGGCCACTAGACTTTGTTCTCCAGATATCTTCAGTGGAGGCCAAGGATGCTGTCTCTTTCCATCATTCTGCTCCCACTCTGGGAGTATCTCACAGGAACTGGGCTATAGAGAATCCTCTTTTTGTAGATGAAATAAAGTCTGTTTGTTTGGTAAAAGTACTGTGTGGTTTGTTCTTAGCATAGATCCTTGTTTCCCTTCTCCCCACGTCCCTTTCTTATTCCATATTATGCTCTTGTGTTCTCCATACCCCGTCATGGTTTCCCAGTCAGATTGAGTTTGCCTTGGATTATGATCGCTTTGTCTCCATTCATGTTTTGTTGCAGTGGTTAATGAGTTGCCAGCTATACTAGGATAAAACCATTCTAACTGGTCTGTTTGCATCTGAAGTGCGGGGTAGAAATATTGATCTACATAAATAACTGTGCTGCTTTTCCACAGCTGAACAATCTGTTCATTTTTAGAAAGGAGAAACAAGCCTGGTTCATAGCATTTAACTGAGATATTGAAAATAGAGTACATACACAGATAAAATGTTGCTCTGTTTTGCTCTAAATCTTCCAGTTTTGAAATTTGTAAGTTAGTTGTTTCCTCTTGGCTCAGGAAAGGCTTCACTGGAAAACTGATAACATTTTCCTTTTGTGAGGTATTGTGATATTTAGGATATAGGACAGTGATGGCAAACCTTTTAGAGACTGAATGCCCAAACTGCAACCCAAAACCCACTTATGCGTCGTCGGGTGCCAGCTGGGTGTGGCCCATTGGGTGGGTGTGGCCCATTGGCTGGGCATGGCTGCGGTGGTAACGGCAGACTGGTGGGACTAAAAAGTTCAATCAATCAATTCCAACTTTGCAAGATCTTTTTTTTTCCCATGAGAAGTTGAAATTGATTGATTGATTGAACCCTTTTTTTTTTTTTGCACACGGTGGCAGAGGCCTAAAGCGAAAAGGTTTTATAAAACCCAGCTGAAGGCCTAGGACTGGGGCGACGGCGCGCGTGCCCACAGAGAGGGCTCTGAGTGCTGCCTCTGGCACCCGTGCCATAGGTTCGCCACTACTGGTATAGGAAGAAAAGGGCCTGTTAGGTTGTACATGCTTCCTGTTCCTTTGCATTTTGAACATCTAAGGTCATCTGCAAAGAGGGGGGGAGTGATAGTTTTCTCTGCCTTGGAAGAATGCAGGATCATAAATTTCTGTCTCCCTTATGATTTTGAAGAACTGACATTCAGAATTCCTGGAAATGTAGCAAGTGAATGATCTGCACCTGAGGCCAGAGAATAATTCTGAAATTCAGATTTGCATTTAACTTCTTTAGGAGAGCAGTGTGTAACAGTTGCCAGCTAGGGTAGGATAATCCAGGCTTTAACTTCACAGATCAACGGTTGTAGCAACATGGCAATTTAATTTAACCATAAAATATCCATTGCATGCGTTTCACACCCTATCCTTTGCATCCTGTCCCATTTTGTTCCATTGCTCAGAGACACATCTCTTTCTCTCTTTTTTCCATTTCCTCTTCCTGTTCCCTCCTTCTTCCCAGTGCACCCTGAGACACACTCCCTGGCAGTGCTGACCCCGCTGCAGGACGTGGTGGTGGGGGCTGGGGATGCAGCGATCTTCGAATGCCTGGTTTCTGGCCCACCGGATGTGGATGTGGACTGGCTGTGGCGGGGGCGCCTTCTGCAGCCTGCCCTGCTCCAGTGCAAGATGCATTTTGACGGGCGCAAGTGCAAGCTGCTGCTTACCTCTGTGCATGAAGATGACAGTGGTATCTACACCTGCAAGTTAAGCACAGCTAAAGGTAAGGATGGTGGAAATGCTGTGGAAGCAGAGGTCAAGACATAGGAGAAAGGATCTGGGTTCACACACTGAACTAAGGCAAACTGATGTAATCATGATTTGTTGACCGGGTTCACACAATAAATGTAACTGAGGTTATGCCTCTTCGACGCATAATTCTTGTAAGTCACAAATCATAGTTTACAAATCAGTGATTGTGTTCACATAACATACTAAGCAAAACCCCAAGAACCCTCCAACTTTGAGATATCAATCCTATCCCTAAAATAAGCCATAGATGGAACACTTGGGGGTTGAGGTGTTAACTTCCCATCTAGTCACTAAACCTGTCTTTTCCATCTGTCTGATAAATCAAGGTTGTTTTTTTTTATTTTATTTTTAAAAAGTGTCGGTGTTGATTTTTCCACTTCAAATTCCAATTATAAAAGCATAAGAGCAAGCCAGGCTGGTTTGTTTCTCTCCCCTTTCTATCAAATAGCAACCTTACTTCCAGGTGGCAACCGTGATGGTTTAAAACACACTCACAGATACAAACATCAGCTTTGGAATGCCAATAATAAGTAGCAAAGGCTGCAGAGGAGGAGCAGCTTGTGAATGTGGGCAAAGAGAAGCTCAATGGGCGGGGGGGCTGGTAAAGAACCAAATCACCTCCAGTCATGCTGGAGCATATAATTCCATCCTTCTTACAGTGTTTGAGCTGTGGTTTGATGGATGTAGACAGGGCACATTGTGAAAGGTTATGCTGCAAGGGTGGGGAATTGGAGCTGGGAACAGTTTAGCAACAGCTGGAAAGCCCCATCTTTGTGATATAGGTAGTCCTTGACATTTGTTTACAAAATGAAAAGGGTTACACTGAGAAAAGAGAAAAGTAAAATGATTCCCATAGCCAGAACTAAATTTATTAATGGATGTTTAGATTATTATTTCTGAGGTTAAATTCCTGAGCACATATTTGTACAAGGAATCATTTGACTTTTGTAGTTCACCGGCTTACACTGAAGGTAAAACAATGTCCCTTTTGAGTTGTGCTTAAGTCTTAGTGATTCCAGGAGCACATCTATCGTTTTCTTAGTGGGAAAGTAGCTTGCTGTCTCCTTCTTCCACACTCCTTCGTCAACTTCCCATTCAAGTTCACAACCCTGGGATTTTATTTTTGAAAAAATAGCCAAGACCAATTAGTTGCTGCTATTATCAGAATCTAGAGTTTGTGCTGACTGTATTTTGGTCTTCCGATGCACCCATGCCCAAATCTAACTAAAAACAAATATACATATGCAAGACGCCTAACTTCCTCCTCTCTATGTATCTCTCCTTCCGGGCAGTAAATCAGTTGGGAAGCAAAAAGTAGACAGAACATCTTGATTAGAAGCTCTGTGAAATAGAGTTCAAAGTGTATTTTTCTGGCAACTTTTTATTTCATTGGAAAATGTTGGAGTAAAAGCACTATTTTGAAATGATTTTGCACTCTTGCTTATTTCTGCTTTTTAAAAGCCATTATTATTCCCCTTTTTAGAAGCTGAAATCATCATAAGTCAACTTACAATCAAGTATACTAAAACGTACATGCACACAGACTCTGTAAGGTCATGAACTAAAGCAGCAGTATAAAACATGTAGCTTGGCTAAACAGCCTAAATAAAATGCACCAAACAATTACAGTAAGTGGATTGAAAGCAAGACTGGAATCAGATGTACATTCCTTTGGAAAGCAGAGGTGTCCATAAACATCCTCACGTGTCTTCTAGTCTGATACATGGCACATACAGAAGTTCAGATCAATAATAAAACAAAATACTAAAAAAACTAGCATCTAAGTTGCCTCTTAGGAATCTTTATCTCCTGTGTAGCTGCTTAGTATATTGCAGAAGTGTGATTACCTCCAGAGCTTGTCAAACTGAAGGGCATCTGTAGATTTTATAGGAAGTTCAAAATGATTTATTTATTTATTTATCTATGAGACTTATATACCGCTTTAAGTGCAAGCATTTGAAAATAATTCTACATTCCATGCTGATTTTGCCCCTGGTCAAATATGTTTCACAGATTATTGGAGCAATACAGCATGAGAAAACAAGGCAAATACTAAAAACTGTATTTCAAAGTTCCTTCATCTTGTGACAAGCTATAGCAGCTTTATAGCAGGTTGATTTTTATTGTAACATTATACTTTGATGCAGACCACCCCAGGTAAACATAAATTCAGTTAGAGATTACATATTTAAGTAATATTATGAAATCATTTAAATAAACAAGCTTGCTGTGGTAGTGGCAGCTGTAGCATTCTTAGAGGGAGAAAATTTACACATTATTTACATTTGATTCCCAGACGGAGGGGGGCGGGGGAAATCTTGTAAAGCAGAAAGCTGGAAGGGATCTGGCAAACTTTATGCCTGTCTTAATACAACCGGATGAATGGATTCTGTTACTGTAGAAATGGAGGAAGAGTTGCTCTGAATTGGGAGAAATGCTCCAAGCAGGTTTGCCATGAAATTAGTTCTGATCTGGCCTTAACTAACAATCTGCCATGCCGACATTTATCAGATAATTCATTTCATGTGTCAGGAAAAGTGTAACTTAAAATACAAGAGTGGACCCATAGCCAAATGCCAATCTCTAGAGTTCAATTTCCAAGAAGAATTTGGGATTCAGAGCAAGAAACAACATTTAAGAAGGGTACAGAAAGGGTAAAAAATTCATTTCATTTTCTGGATATTCTCGCCTTTTGGAGAGGTTATTTTTTTTAAAAAAAATATCTTGCCTTTCATATCTTTTACAAATAACTCAAGGTAATGAACATACATAATACTCCTTCCTCTTCCCCTTTTTCTCCACAATAAACCTCTGTGAGGTGAGGTGAGCTGAGGTAAGTTGAGCTGAGAGAAAGTCACCCAGCTGGCTTTCATACCTAATACGGGACTAAAACTTATTGTCTCCTGGTTTCTAGGCCAGCACTTTCAGCACTACACCAAACTAGCTCTTTTTTTTTTCCTCCTAATACCTTTCCATGCTTACTCATATATCTCAAGACCAGGAAAAGCCAACTGCATAGCAAGCTGCTTTCCTTGCCCTATAGTCTTGCTAGGTTCCAAAGCTTTTAAAGGCAAGAAAAAGATGAATTCCTGTGGATTCTTCGTTGACTGTCCACTGTGCTTTGCAGATGAGCTGACCTGCAGTGCCAAGCTAACAGTGTGGCCTTCACGCCATCCCCTCTTCACCCGCAAACTGGAATCTGTGGCTGTGGTGGAAGGACGAACAGCGCGGCTTGACTGCAAGATCAGTGGAGAACCCCCACCGACCATCGTTTGGACCCACTTTGGTAATTGTCTCCACCCTGCAGCTCAGAGACACTGGATTACAAGATATTCTAAGATCAGGCAGCATGGCTACGGGGGGAGTGTCAATATATATGGATCGTTGTCCATTTACTTGGGCCAGGCATGGTGGTAAAGAGGCAGGAAGCCAAAATCTTATTATTCTCTTTCAAAAGGCTGTGGGAACATCTGTAGAACAGCCAGACTTGCAATAAGCTGCCACATCATAAATCAGTTTTTGGTCTCCTGGTGATCAAATGTATCTGTTAAGAAAAAAATGCCCTGGCTTCAGTATACAGACATCATTGAGCCTGAATCCCCCCCAGAATCTACTGAGATCACAAGTCTCCACATTACCCATATCCACATCTTGCAGCCTTCCCTTCACTGTTAACATGTCTCTTTGCAGTGGCCTTTCGGCATAGCCATTTCTCAGCAAAGCTTGGCTTTTATTCTGGGGTGATAAATCACCTGTTAATCTACCAGTTGGTAATGAGAATATGTTCACTCACTGACTATGACAGTAGTTGCCGAAAAAATATGGTTGCTGCCATGCCATAAAGTTTAATATAGCTCTCTATCCCTCAAGGTTGTGGAAAGAGAACAAGAAGATTCTTTTTGCTGTATTCTGCCGGTGGTCTTAATTATGGTCCAAGACCTAGAGAGCTATATTTTATTATCTTCCCCCATGGGCCCTGAATGCTAGGTTTTAACTTTCATATAAATTGGCACCCATCTGTTTCTTCTCCTCCCTTTTGGGTCAGACTCTGACTGTCATGTGTCTGATGTAGGCCAGCCTGTACAAGAGGGGGAAACCATGCGTATACAGCAAGATGGGGGACTCCACTCTCTGGTCATCCTGCATGTGAGCTCCGAGGATGAGGGTCAGTACGGGGTGAGTGCCAGCAACAAGCACGGCCGAGCTGAGTGCACCGCAGAGCTGTATGTGGAGGAGCCGCGGCCAGCAGCTAGCTCCCAGATGTGAGTGGGAGGAGGAGGAGGAGGAGGAGGAGGAGGAGGAGGAGGAGGAGGAGGAGGAGGAAAAAGGGGTGAAACGGGATTGGTTATGGAAACATCCAATGAAGATATACGAAAGTCCTAGAGACTTGTGTGCAATTGAATATGACATTGCCAGAAAGTCAACTAAGCATCCTTAGTTATGGCAAGACATTTATGATCTGATCCCCAGTCATGGAGCTCTAATTCTCTTTGGTTATTTTAAATTCTCTTAGGTAAAAGATGAGTGTACTTTGTTTTACTGGGTTTCTGTTTTGACCCAGTGATATTTTCATTCCATCTCTGCCTTTCCATTAGCCAGTGAACCATAGGAAGGCTCGTGCATTAAAATAGGCTGTTGTGTTGACAGGTATAAAACCAATGGGAGAATTAATAACAACTCTTGAAATTAGAGTTCTTAAATTTGGGGATCACTCTGTACTCAAATCTGGGAACCAAATTGGACTACTGTTATGATTAACACAGCCTTATGTGCAATTCTGGAAGATGGACTTCAACATGGCCCTAGCTGCTTGCCTTAAAATACTGTGTGTAGCTTTTAAATGCACACAAAAACCCCAAGACAGACAGACAGACAGAAGTTGTGGGAACCAGCTTTGCTTGTGGGTTTTACAAGCTTTCTCAGGGGATTCCCTTCCTGTTTTCCAGTTCCAGATTTTATAGAACCTCTGATGCATCAGCAAACTATAATTAGCTTGCTTGAGACCAGGGAGATTATCAAGACAAAATAGAGACATTTTCTATTAAGGCCAATTGAACCAATTACATGTAATATAAAAAGAGCCCTGAAGAGTGAATCAGTTGTCTCCAAGAATGTCCTTGCCACTGCCTAAAAACCAAGGTTTTCTAGGTAGTGTGCATAATGGAAAGTATTAGTCAGATAATCAAAAAATCAATCTGGTTGGGCAATCTCCTTATCTTGTATTAAAAACAAATATTTTTGATTGACAATGGTTCCCCTTTCCAGTGTGGACAACAATCAAATCATTTTGATGTCATAGGATCCATGTACTGAATGCAATTGAATACTCTCTTATAGCTATTGAAAACAGCTTCACTAGCTATATGTTATCCATAATTCCAGGAAAATATGGAGATGCTGACTACTTTTTCCTATCTTAAAATACTATAATTTCCTTTTTTTAAAGAGTTGCTTGAGAGGAACATCAGCATTGACTTTACCTGCTGTATTGTTTGTAACAAACAATAATTATACAGAAAACTTTAAAACTTAAAAAAAATTAAAGATACAAACTAAGAAGGAAAAAGTCTGTCTTATAATTTATACTTATCAATGATCATTGGTTAACCAATGAATTCACTAATAATATAAACAATACAAGATATTACTGTAAGACAGTGGTTCTCAACCTATGGGTCGGGACCCCATTTGGGGTCAAATGACCATTTCATGGGGGTCGCCAAACAAGGCTGTCCGCCATTTTTCCCCCTTTTCTTTGGCCACGCCCCTGGCACCCGGTGATGTATAAGTGGTTGGGGGTCACCACAACATGGGGAACTGTATTATGGGGTCGCAGCATTAGAAAGGTTGAGAACCACTGCTGTAAGATATGATTAAAATCTTTGCTACAATATTATATATTGCTGCATCCTTTGATTGGTAGAAAATGTTGACGTTTCCAAAACAGATGAGACAGTTCCTACAACCATTCCTTGACATCTAGAATAATATCATTTTTCCAATTTCTTAATATAATTAGTTTTTCCATCTTCCAACATTACATCAATATCTTTTAACACTTAAAGATTTTCCTATCAGTCTCCTAATATACATTAATATATAATCCCAAACTTGGTTGATTTTTCTTGTAATTCCGTATATCCAGTCTCTTCTTAAAAACTTCCAACACTGGAAGTTTTTAAGAAGAGACTGGACAGCCATTTGTCCAAAATGGTGTAGGGTTTCCTGCCTGAGCAGGGGGTTGGACTAGATGACCTCCAAGGTCCCTTCCAACTTTACTACTATTAATATTACTATTACTATTAATATTACTACATTGCCAAATAAATCAGTTGTGGATTCATGTTCCCTATCCCATCCCCACATAGTCAAAACAGGATAAAATGTATTGGTTGATAAATCATATTTATAAAGCCACCCAATTCACAGTAATTCTCAACAGCATACAAGTTTAAAACTTAAAATAGAACAAAACAAATTTAAAAAGGTGATAACCAGGGAACCAATATATCCAACAGAACACATAATGACACATGGGGGACACATCCTGCATCTAACCCAGAGGTTGGGAGAAAAGCCAGGCCTTTATGCTCCATTTAAAGGACAGGATTGATCCAGCATATTTTCCGTACGACAATGTCATAACCCACGTTTACTTGACTCGTACTCAGTCCCTTTGGGATTGCTTGAGTTTCCATTAACCAGGAAAAGTCTTTCAATTTCTTTTCTCTTCATACTTTTTCTCCTTGGGGAATGTTTGCAACAGATTTCCCTTTGTTTTTTTTCTTCTTTTTTATATGATGTATTTTAGAAATAGATATTTGCCTTTCCCATATTTGTTCCTCTGAGGCATAGTTATGGCTTGTCCATAGGAGGTGGTTTTCTCTTTGCTCAAAAGGAAAAGGGAACATCACACCTGTACCTGAAGCCACAGAGTTGGAAATGACCCCAAGGATCCTCCTGTCCAACCTTCTACAGTGTGCAAGGAACTATTCAAAATATCCATAAGAGGTGGCTATTCAGCCTCTTCTTTAAAGCCTCCCAGATTGGGGAACCATTTCCTCCATAGGTAGACTGTACCATTGCTGTAGAGATCTTACCACTGAAAAGTTTTTATTTATATCTAAGTGGCAGATAAATAAGATGCATATGCAAGCAACCCAGTAGCTGGATTGGTTGATGCATTTGAGGGATTTCCCTTCTTCCTTTCTCTCGCAGTTCCAAGCTGGAGAAGATGCCATCGATCCCTGAAGAACCAGAACAAGGGGAGAGTGAAGTTGAACGCTTCACCATGCCGGACTTCTTGCGACCCCTGCATGATCTGGATGTGGTGGAATCTAAAGAAGCTGGGCTAGAGTGTCAAGTGGCTGGCCTTCCTTATCCAGCCATTACCTGGTTCCACAATGGGCGGCGCATTGAGAGCTCTGAGGACCGTCGAATGACACAGTGTATGTTCCATCCTACAGGTTTTTTTTTTTTTTTTTTTTGCACACTAGGGAATTCCTATATGAAATAGTCAGTTCCAGGTTTTGGGGACACCCTTGGGCAAGCAACCTCCCAAGGGCTCTGCCATCTTTGTCATTAATAGCCATCAGATTTTTTTTGTCTACTTCTAGCCCTGAGCTCTACTGCTTCCTTGCCAGCTGGTTGGGCGTGAATGAACAAGCAGTAGCAATAGCAATAACATTTAGGCTTATATAGCAGCTGCTTCTTTCTTCATACCACCATTTTTTTGTATGTACTCTGGACTGAGTGAACAGATATATCCATCTGCCAATTCATGTGTTGATTTTTTTTTACTTTAAATTTCTAAGTTCTCCCTTTTATAGGATCTCATCAGCTCTACCCAATTATGACTTTCTCAGCCTTCCTCTGTATCCATTCACTTGTCATTCATAAATACCTCTGCTCTTCATTCATTCTATCTGTCACACCAAGTGTAGTCACTCAATTGTATTCCATACTCACTAGAGTTCTTGAGTCTATCTCCTTCTTTTCCCACACTTACACTGTCTTCAGTATCCATTTCCCCTGCATTGAATTTACATGTATGTTTTTCTAAGATACCCTACTCCCTTACGTAAAATGGGCAGAAGCAAGTTCTTAGAAGTAGCCCATTTTTGCTTCTTTCAGTATAATGCAACCTTGGGGTTAGTTAGCACTTTGAAAGCCCTCCTCTTGCCTTTTTAATTTTAATTATTCTATTCTTGTTTTAACTGCCTCCTATTGAAATATAATATTTTTACAGGGTTTTTATATTTTTAATTATACTTTGTACTGAGTTGGTGAGATGGGTGCTGGTCTATATTTGATGTAAATATTAATACATTCATTTCTTGCAACAGACTCCATACTGTTACATTTTAACTAGTATTTGCAAGTCATAAACTTTTTATTTCCCCATATTTAATAAATATTCTATCTAGTTACACAAAGTCATCTACTTACTTAACATATTGCCCGTTATCTGTAATTTGCAAATTATTCCACTTTCCTGTCAACATAGTTTCCTTGTTATTTGATATATTAATTTTCAGATCCGTATTCTTTGATGCATCGTACAATCTACTTGACCATTCACTGCAAATCATTTGAATTCTCAGCCAACTATACCATATCATCTGCATCCAAAAATACACATAGCTTCACACCCCCAACCAAGGCATCTCTAATGACATCCTAAGCATTTCTTAAACAATCATCCATAAATCCATTCAATAACCAAAGAGTGACAAACATCCAAGTTTTACTTCCTGTTTAGTATTATCTATTCAGTAAACATTCCATTTATATGCTATATTTCCATTTACCACAGATAGCACCCCATCTTCAACTCCATATTTGTACAGGCCATATTCATGTCTATATACTTTATCATAGTCTTTCTCCAAATTGACAAATGTAAAATAAACTTTCTTTCACACATTATTCTATTTATCTATGATTTGCTGAACAACAAAAATAGAGTCTGCACATTTGTTGCCTGGCATAAAGCCTCACTCCACTTCCCAGACTTGCACATTGTCACCTATTATACCTTTTCAAACACAATTTTACCCTAAGCATACTTCATAAACTAATACTCCTGCAATTTTTGTATACGTTCTTGCTTCTGGTCCTCAAACTGTGAGTTGTATCCCTTTGAGGGATTGCTGGCAAATTTGAGGAGAGTGACATTTGATCCCATTCTGCATGGACATGGGTAGCCTTTGACAAAGTGCTGGCACTGGATCAGATTGTGTGCAGCATTCAGGAGCTGGGGTTCTCCTTCAGTGACTTTTGTAATTGGCTTCTGTGATAGCCTCAACACACTCTGAATACTTGTCAAGGTCACCTTCTGAGTTAGAAGGCAGTAAAGAGGTGACAGTCACCATCTTAGCATCAGTTCCGTAACTCAAATATATGTTCCTGATCCCATGTGGTTCCTTTGTAAATCTAGTGAAAGATCTGGCTCCTTTAGAGCATCCAATTATAGTTAGGGTGCCCACTGCTAGATTCAAATAAACCTGGTCTACGTGTATCTAAATATTGCACACCTTTAATTATCACTGTTCACTGGAGTTTAACAAACAATTATCCCCAACCTATGAATCCCTATTTTTATATGCATCTCCCCAACATTAGGTGATATCACTTCATATCACCTGATATAATTTAGCTCCTTCATTCATAATTAAATCTATGCCTTAACTTTCCTGCATATATATCCATCACTCCATTTTACAAGATTCATATCGATTCATTCATATCTATTACATCCTACTTATTTCTCTTATTGCACTAATATAGCAAATATCTGTTTTCCTTCCTTCTAGTTCATCAATTAATTGATTAATTAATTCTTTAACATTTAGTCCTCTAGCTTTCCAAATTGGTCACAATCTTGCACATGCTATGGTTTTTCTCCTAATAGAAATTTACTATTTTACCTGAATGGCACTCACCATATAAAAATTGTACTGGGGAATTCTGGGAATTGAAGTCCATGCATCTTCAAGTTGCCAAGGTTAAGAAACACTGCTCTAGATTTTCAGTCTTACTTGCACCTCAGTCATATGCAGCATTCCCTGCTAATAGGAAGGAAAGTTCTAGTCAGTTTAAACATTTTGACTAGTGACTTCCAAACTCAAACCAAACTGTATACAACAGAAAATAAAAAGAGATGGGAGGGGGTTGGAGGACTGACGAATGCTATTCTCTGATTGGTCAGTTGGAGGGAATATTGACTGGCTAATGGTGCTTTGAAAATATCAAGAACTGGCCACAATGAAAATGACCACAGGTAAAGTGCAAGCTGCTTTTGAGGGATGAAGAATGGAAGTGGTGATGAATGTGGAAGTATCCTTAATTTTTTTATTTATTTATTTTTTGCTCCTATTCATGGCATTCAAAATTCATTGCCTGAGTTTGTTACTGCTACAACTTGCTTCAGGATTGGATGAGGGATAGCTGGCCGAGTAACGTAACTCACAGCTCTGTTATCACCTGACTCTATGGTTCAGCTTCCAAATTTGTAAGGAAGAATGCTCTTAAAATAGCCCTGGAAATACTCCTTTCTTGCCAGCTTGCCTGTATAGTCTTCATACTATTTCCTCAGCAGTATTTTCCTACCGTCTCTCTGTATCTGTTACGTTGGCTGCCTGTTCCTAAAACTTTTTGTAACCAATTCCTACAAATATTACAATCTCATTCTGTGTCCCTTTCCCCCCCTTCACCTCTCTATGTTTCTTTCCTCTTTGCAGATAAGGATGTACACCGTTTGGTCTTCAGCTCTGTCAGTCATGCCCATGCTGGAGTTTATAAAAGTGTTATTGCCAACAAAGTGGGCAAAGCTACCTGCTATGCGCACCTCTATGTCACAGGTAAGGAAAGAAGTTGGGACCATGGGAAGAGGTTCCTGTTCATTTTTGACAAGATTCTGCTTATGCATTCCAGGTATGCTAGGCTACACCTATTTGATTTTAAGGCTATGCCTCCCGGATGGAGAAAAAGGAGGATAAAAAGGAGGATATGTCCTCCTTCTGCCAGAGGTCTGTAACCCTAGCAGAGATTACCTTCCTAAAGCACATGAGATTCTGCCTAGCTCTCTACTTCTTGATTCATCTTTGTAGAAAGTCACCTAGTATACAGTACTTGGGCACAGTAAATAGTTGAAGTGACTTAGCAATGAAACAATAGCATTCTGATACAGCTGATGAAGGAGGAGAGATGAAAGGTAATTCTGATTAGAAAGTAAAGCCCTATTTTTTTCCCCTTTCCCTATGTCTTGTCTTTTACAGATGTGGTACCCACGCCTCCTGATGGTCCACCCACCGTAGCAGCTGTCACTGGCAGAAGTGTCACACTGAAATGGAACGCGCCAAAGTGGCTGGATTCAGCTATTGGTAGGCAGGGACAGGAAGACAACAGGGATGTAAAGGGAAAATTTTACTCCCAGATTCTACTAGAGTTTAGTGGATTTTCAAAGACAGGCCATAAAATATGCTGAGGAAACAGGTGGTTGTTCCTGGGCACTTGTATGCACAATCTGTGGTATTCTTTGTGACAAAGGTCCCCACTAATTGATAGCTGCCATTGAGGTGTGTTTTGCATCCCTCTCAACCTGCTGATAGGGAAAGGGCATTACTCAGCAGCATTAAATTGGCAAATATGTCCATATCCGCAATAAGTGGTTTTTGCTCTCCAAAATGATGCCTTCTGCAAAGTAAAATCTTGTTAATAGTCTAGTCTTTGCTAGATATGAACCTTTCAAGAAATTTATGGGCAAGGGTGATCTAACGGATCCTGTGCATTTGGACTTAGAAAAAGCTTTTGATAAGGTTCATCACCAAGGCTTCCTTTCAGATTCAGCAGAAGTCCTGGCTTACAAGGACAGGATATATGGTGGTAGCTATATAATTTGCTGAGAAATGAACTGAAATTAGAAGTTGAGTAGCACAGCAGTCAGGTTAGCTAATGAAACAAAACCATTCAGCATAATAAAATCAAAGCAGGATTGCAAACAATGTCTGAAGGATTTTTCCAAACTTGAGAAATGCACATCAAAATAACAAAAACAGTTCAGTGCAAAAAAAAAGTGCCAAGGAGTAGATATTGGTGGGAAGAAAAAAAATAAATCAAACTTCCTGGATATATTAATGGGATGGGAACTGTCTCTGATCGGGAAAAGGATTCTGGGAATCAGATTAGAAAATGTCTGCCTTATGTAAGGATGCTTTAAGAAAAACACAAACTCCCTGCTTAGAATGATTAAGAGGAATGCATACAAGGCAGCCAAGAGAGCATTGCTCTTCTTTAATGTATAGCAGCACTGCCTTAGATGAAGTTCCTGTCGCCTTACTTAATTGGAAAAGTACAAAAAGAAATGACACACAGAATGATGAATGGTTAAAACCCAGGCCTAGATATTTCACCACCCACCAAAGCCAACTGGGCATGACTACAGAGAAAGTAGAACGACCACAGACCAGCACCTCCCATTCCCAGCCCCCTAAGCTGATACAGAAATATACCATGATTTTATGTTTCTTCACCACTTAGAAACACTGATTTGAGATAGGCAGTAAGGCCATTGAGAGATCCAGCAGGGCTAAGATCTGTGCACCACTTCCATCCCGGGTTCCCAAAAGTCATCCACATAGATATCCTATCACAGTGTACTATAACCTGGCTTGAGCCCTGACTGAAAAGAATCCAGAAAATCTTCTTCCTGTTTGGAGTGAGTAAACTTTCTTTAAAAAGGGAAGGTTGGAAACTGGATGAAAATTACACAGTGCAGTATAGTTGGGTTAAAGCAGTGCTTCTCAAATAGTGGGGGGGCACGAGGCTCCGTAAAGGGGGGCTTGTTTGACCTCGGCAAATACTGTCATATTGGACGCACGTGACACACGCAAAGGATCCGATTGGATAGACAGTCGCGCGGGGGGGCGCGAAATGTTTTCTTCTTCCTAGGGGGGGCATGATAGAAAATAATTGAGAAGCACTGGGTTAAAGAAAGGCCTCTGAAGAAGGAGGCAGACCACTGCTTTCTCCAAGACAGGAAGAATCACCCCCTCTTCCAAAGAGGCATTAACCAATACTTGCATCCAACCACATGCCACGTCTCAGAAGGCCTTGACCAGCCAAGATAACATGGGTCCAGAGCACAGGTGGCCAAGCTCGCTGTCTGTGGATCCTACTCACTTCCTCAGGACCAACCAGCTGAGACTTTGCCAAGATAACCAAGCTAAGATATGCCTCAGTTATTTCCATAGGTCCAGCTGGCTGAAGTCCCCCTCAGAGAACAGATGTCTAAGGGAAATATGATAGACGTATTAAAACATCATGAAAAAGCATAAAGTACGTGGATAGTTTTGCCCCTCTTTCATAATGACAGAAGTGAGAATCTCCCATTAAAACTGAATGGCAGGGAGTTCCAGGATCAACCATTCTTATTATACATAATGCTTAGCTGAACTGGAATTCACTGCCATCAGATATTTAGATAGTTTTAAAAGGGAACTGGACAAATTCTTTGTGGATTGGACTATCGTTGGTACCTTAGTTTTCTGCACTAGAGAGCAAGTGGACTAATCCAGGAGGCCTTCCTTACCTTGTTATGAAATTTGTGGCCTGTACCAAGTGGCATAAATTAAGTTCATTTGCAATATTTATATTATTTCATATATTTTTCTGCAGTTAACACTGTTGTCCATTATTTATTTAGGTTCTGCTTGTTATAGGAATGGTTAGGGCTGGCTAATAAATCTTATGAGCAGAAATCTTGTTCAGCTATCCTAATATTTCAGTAGGCATTTACATATTTCTAAACATACCTTTGTAGTCTGTAGTGTAAACTTGTTGTTTTTCCAAAACCTGAGGTTCATAATGATCTAAGGGTGCTCATTAGGGGAAAGGAAACACTTTATACAGAATATGCATTGTATAGTTCAGTGGTGGCGAACCTATGGCATGGGTGCCAGAGACGGCACTCAGAGCCCTCTCTGTGGGCACGCGCGCCGTCGCCCCAGTCCTAGGCCTTCAGCTGGGTTTTATAAAACCTTTTCGCTTTAGGCCTCTGCTGCTGTGTACAAAAAAATAAAAAGGTTCAATCAATCAGTCAATTTCAACTTCTCGTGGGAAAAAAAAAGATCTTGCAAAGTTGGAATTGATTGATTGATTGAACTTTTTAGTCCCACCCAATCTGCTGTTACCACCGCAGCCACGCCCACCCAATGGGCCACACTCACCCAATGGGCCACACCCACCCAATGGGCCACACCCACCCGGCACCCGACGATGCATAAGTGGGTTTTGGGTTGCAGTTTGGGCACTCTGTCTCTAAAAGGTTTGCCATCACTGGTATAGTTTCTCTCATGCACTGCCATATTGCAGACTGTGGCAGGTTCCTACTACTCATGAAATGTTAATCTATCTCATGTGTTCCTGTGATCTAGTCCAGAATGCTCTCATGTACGAGTTTTAGCTCACCGGCATTTTCCTTCCTCTATTCTTAGACCCTGCCTCTGTCACCTATATTCTCCAGCAGCAGATCCTGGGGTCCAGCCACTGGACTGTTGTTACTACAGGCTTGCAACAAACCAGCCACACCATTCTGGCTCTAAAGAAAAACATTTACTATATGTTCCGTGTACTTACAGCAACGGCTAAGGCGAACAGCAAGCCTTCTCCACCCACAGAACCGGTGCAGCTCCTTGATCATGGTAAGGAATAAAGGGCGAGTAAATGGCTATTTTTCATTATAGAATAAAAACCCTCCTAAAAGTCCTCCCACTTTCTCCTGGAAGCAGAGACAGCTGAGCTAACAAAATGCAGTGAACAAAAAACAAGTCTCCTCCATCACCTCTTTCCTTACCCCACTCCTTTTCTCAAATCCTCACCCTTTCCCCACACAGTGCGACCTTTAAAAAGTCCACACAGAGGCAGGAGTGAGCCCAAGTTCACAAAGGAAACCAAAGAAAACAATCCAATGATTCGTAGTCCATGCTGAAGTAACAGGGGAGCCCAAGATAAAAAAATGGGACCACTTGGCAAAAGGAAATTGTTCCTTTTCTGCCCCAGAGTAAGTCTGTGGAAGAGGAGCAAAATGGGGGGGGGGAGAGGAAGGAGAAGGGGAAGAGATGGTGAAGAATGGAATTGAGAGGACGAAGAGGTGTCATTTCATCTGTCGCCAGAATTGTGACTAACAGTAAATTTACGTACTGTTGGCTAGGAAGAGGATTTGAACTCAGGAATCACAGCTCCTACACTCTAATGATTACCCAATAAATGTCTTTTTAGAACCGGGAGGATCAAAGGCATTTATAACAAGTGAAGAAAAATGTATGTTTCTCCTTCTTCATTTTTTTCTCTCAGATGTGTTTGTAGCTAGCCTAAAAGATTTTGAACAAGTTCCAGTTCAGAAGAATTCACAGTTACTTCAGATTTCACTCAAAAGACTGCGAGCACCTTCTTCAGAGAAACTTGCTCTTTGTTCCTTTGTTGAAATATGAAGGTGATGCCAGTACTCAAATATTTTGAGAACTCTTGCCATCTGAGAGCCTTGGTTTTATAAAAAAAATTATTAGTAACTGGAGGCTCTAAATAAGCAATAAAAAAAAATGTGTCTGCCTTACCTCGGGTTGATCCAATTGTTTGTTTGAGGATAGAAAGTTTTCTTTCCTAGTTGGGAAGGTGGATTATTTCTATTTGTGGAATTTATTCCTACTGGTAGCTGAATATTAAATTATAAACAGGAGTGGTCAACATTACAAGCAGGAGCTTTTTAGTACAGTAGTAGCCCATTGTTTCTAGAATTCTATCACAAATATATATAATATTGCTTTTCAAATGGACCTTTGAAAATGTTTTCTTCAAACCGGACATTCCAAATGGCACCTTTCAAGTGTGTTGGACTACACCTCCCAGAATTCTTAGCCAGTGTCCTCACCACGTCTGGAATGCATCATATTAGAAAAAGTTGTGAAGCACATTCTTCTTATAATGCAAGTTTTATATAAGAATTGTAAGAAGTCTTCCCCAGCGCAGTATTTGACTGAGATGCCATCTAAGAATGCCTTTGGTACAATCTGATCTAAGAAAGATAATTCAGGCCCAGGGGCTAAGAAAAAGGAAATACAGGTAATCCTCGACTCACAACAGTTCATTTAGTGACTGTTCAAAGTTACAACCGCACTGAAAAAAGTGACTTATGACCATTTTTCACACTTACGACCACCGCAGCATCCCCATGGCCACGTGTTCAGAATTTGAATGCTTGGCAACTGGTTCGTATTTATGATGGTTGCAGAGTCCCGGGATCATGTGATCCCCTTTTACGACCATCTGACATGCAAAGTCAATGGGGAAGGCAGATCCACTTAACCACCAGGTTACTAACTCATCAACTGCAGTGATTCATTTAAGAACTGTGGCAAGAAAGGTTATAAAATGGGGCAAAACCCACGTAACAAATGTCTCACTTTCATAACAGAAATTTTGGGCTCAGTTGTGATCATAAGTCGAGGGCTTACCTGCATATGGAAGGGGTATCCAGGGTGAACTTTATTCCTGTTTTATGTAGTTCAAGGAAATTTAGCCCCGCGAACTGAGAAGCATGAAATCTCTCCCTGCAGTGATAGTGTAGAATTTCTTGGATCTGTGCTGGGGCACTAATGCAATGGGCTGTGTTTCCAGGTCCGTATATGGCGGAGGCTCCTATCATCTTGGACAAGCCAGATGTGGTGTATGCAGTGGAAGCACAGTCGGCTTCCATCACTATAACTCTCAACCATGTTGAAGCTGCTGTCACCTGGAGGAGGTAGGCCAGCCACCCAATGTAATAATAATAATAATAATAATAATAATAATAATAATAATAATAATAATAATAATAATAAAGTTGGAAGGGACCTTGGAGGCCATCTAGTCCAACCCCCTGCTCAGGCAGGAAACCCTATAACATTTCGGACAAATGGCTGTCCAGTTTCTTCTTAAAAACTTCCAGTGTTGGAGCATTCACCGCTTCTGGAGGCAGGTTGTTCCACTGGTTAATTGTTCTAACTGTCAGGAAGTTTCTCCTTAGTTCTAGGTTGCTTTTCTCTTTGCTTAGTTTCCACCCGTTGCTTCTTGTCCTGCCTTCAGGCGCTTGTATTTTAAGTCTACTTCACGCTTGCCCTGGTGAGGTGTGCAGGAGACTCAGAAGCTGCTAGAGATGACAGAGCAACTGTTATGCATCTTTGCAGGAGGGTGGCAAAGATCCAGGGAAAGATGGTGCAGTAGTAACGGTGCCTTTTAGGGTCTTAAAATGTAGAAGAATCGTGAATTGTGTTCTTAGGGATTGGGATTGAGTCCCTAGGGATTGGGCGGCATATAAATTTTATTAATAAATTTTATTAATAAATTATTGCTGAGTTTTCATACATACGAAGCTTCAAGTCTCTTCCACACTGGTATTTACTATAATTGCTTAGTAATTGTCCCCCCACCTCGTCTTCCCCTTCACACAGAAGCCAGCACTTTATTTAGCCAGTGGAGCTAAAAAAGTGGAGCTAGTTACACCCCAAGTCTGTTTTTACACTTTACCTCTTTTGTTAGCTTTTTATGGGAAGGAAGTAGGAAGAGCCCATCACTGTCACTACTCCTCTGTTTGGTACAGAAATGGGGTTCCACATTCCCCCAGTCAAGGTACCATGGTCCCCTGGCTTCTGGACAGAGAGTAGAATCCCAAGGAGAGGAGACAGGATAAGGCAAGACTGTCTGCCAATCGGAAGCAACTCCATCCTACAGCTCCAGGGAAGTGCTATGAAGCTATTGTGCAGCGTTTCTCCAGGAGCATGGACCAAGTTAGTTGTGGAATTAATTAGACAGGCTTTCCAAGGTGGTTGGAAACCCTGCCTGTTTTGGGACATGTGAAAGGAGAAGTTACAAATAGGCTCCAGATCCTAAAGTCAAGTGGTGATACTTGTTGACAAAGCACATTGGTGGAAGCCTGCTGCTTATGGAAGAGGCTCAACAACAGGATGCATATTGAACACATTCGCTTTCTATCAAAAACTCTTCTTCCTTACTTCTCCCAGGGCTGGCATGGCGCTCAAGGATGGTGATCCCAACTGTGAGATGAGCATGCCTGATGATGATCAGCACACCTTGCGATTCCTCCGGGTGGGAAGGGGGGATGTGGGGGAAATAACCTGCGAGGTGAGCAACCAGCATGGATATGACCATGGCTTCATCAGCATGGAGTTGGCAGGTATGGGAGATCATCCCACTTCATTCCATCTGAAAACTGTCCCATATCCTTCTTTATCAAGTTATTAGGAGATGGCTGTTTTTCAAAATATTCTGTAATGCATAAGTAGGGTTATGGCAATGCACACCCTACAAACCCATGTCACAAGTACAGAGTAACCAGCTATGAGAGATTCCTGATCCAGTTTGTTAATAAAGCCCTGAACTTCCTCACGTTTTAGAATAATACTCCCCATGGAAGGGTGTGAGAACTTTTCTGGCAAACCTTGTTGGAAGATATATTTTTTTTGCTTAATCAAAGAGCTGAGTCCACTTCTCCCTGCTCCAACTGAGTATGCGTTTTCTGTTTCCAGAGGCACCACGTTTTGAATCAATCATGGAAGATATTGAAGTTGGAATAGGTGAAACACCACAGTTTGCAGTGGTGGTAGAGGGCAAACCGCTTCCAGATATCATGTGGTACAAGGTGAGTACGTGTCTAATTTTGAGGAGATTTTTGGGTTAAGAATACCTGCAGAATGTTCTCAGATTTTAAGAAGTTCTTAATAGTGCTTCTCAATATTAACTAGTGGGGTCTGTTTCCTACTAGATTTTCTTGGATTAGCACAGTTGAGATGTTAACAGCCAGGCTGAGAAATTTCATTACATATCAAAACACCGACACAGAGGAAATGTTATTTGGTTGATTTCTAATACCCTTCTCCCCTGAAATGGGAATAATGAAACATTAACCGAAAGATCCAGATCTTTCAAGGGAGAAGACAATGGAGCAAAAGTCGAGGAAGCCTTTAGACAGTGGGATTCAAGGAACCCATTTCCTGCACCTTCCTAAAAAACAGTGGATGTGTGAGAGCAAAGTAAAACAATATAAGAGTTCAGTCTTCCAGACTATTTTTTACAGGTCCTTTGTTCTCCCAAATCTATCTAGAATGAGGTGCTCCTGACTGAAAGTAATCACCTGAGCTTCGTATATGAGGAAAGCGAATGTTCTTTAGTTGTGCTGAACACAACAGAGCAGGACAATGGAGTCTACACGTGCACTGCGCGCAATCTGGCTGGAGAAGTGTCTTGCAAGGCTGAACTTGTGGTTCATGCAAGTATGTGATATCGTACTAGCAGGGATGAGCATCCAAATGTTAGCTCATTGGAAGCCCTGGACACCAAGAATAGGCAAACAGCTTTGTTTCCTAGTTGCTCCTGGAGCATGATAGATATCAGGAAAGTGTGAAGATTTTTGCTGCTCTAATCGGACCCAGTGTTTTTGAGGCCAGTTATTGAAACTAGATGCTCAAAACCGGAATTTGGAGGGTAAAAGTTCCAATTATTTTTATTAAGGGCAGAAGATTAGATTAATGTGGAAACACCTAAATTTCTTAGTTTTACCTACAGAGTGACTGATGACAGCTCTCTTGCATATCAGAGGTAATTCTTTATAACCTGACTGAGACATCAAATAGTGGGTTTTCTCACTGAACTTTAAGCAAGTGATAAGATTCATAGTTCTACAGCCAAGTCACTGATAATTAACAAATATCCTATAGAGCAGACATGTCAAACACAAGGCCCGGGGGCCGGATGCGGCCCGCGAAGTGGTTTCATGCGGCCCGTGAAGCCATCCTGGAAACAGAGAGGGAATGGCCCCCTCTGCCTTGGCCCTGGTCCAGGCCAGTCGGGAGCCAATGTATAATTTTGTGGTGGCCATCTATGCTGAAACGCATTCAGTCTTAGCTCCATAAGCCCCCCCCCCCGCATGACCTGAGAGGAATAGTGAGGCTCCTCCAGTGGACCATGTCTTGGCACTTGCCCTGGTCCCACCCCCTTCTGCCAGAGACTCTCAGATCAATCCCACTCCTGCCCAGGCACCCACAGGCACCCTTGACACGAATGATGTAGAACTGGCCACACCCACCCAGTAGGCCATGCCCATTCCATCCACGCCCACTCAGTAGGCCGTACCCACCCTGGCCACACCCATCTGGCCCCCTGAGGGCAACCACAATGCTGATACGGCCCTCAATGAAATTGAGTTTGACACCCCTGCTGTAGAGGATTCATGTCATCACTATCCCATTCATAACTTGTCAACTGTATGTGGTTTAGGAAGGCTGGAATTCAAATGAATGCGTCTGTAATACTGTAGTAAGAGTTAAAGATGCCCAAGAGAACTTAAAAAGAAGCTGGAGGGAAAACTCCTGGGCTTTTGTAATAAATATTCTTTTCTTCCTCTCATCCATCCATCTCTCCTTTACCACTTTGATGTCTTATTGATCTCCAGCCATACCAGACTCGGATGCTGCACGGGCAGAAGAAGAATCACACATAGCCCGCCGTCTTGCTGACTATTATGATGTCCATGAGGAGATCAGCAGGTGAGAGGAAGAGGGAAAGGAGGAAGCTCAGATAGGCAGCAACTGTGACTAGTTGGGTTGGGACTTTTTGTACTGGGGATGGAGATGGGGACAGGTTTAGGCTAAGGCTGAGTAGTCACTGGCCTAGGACTCTAAAGTTTAGGGAGTGTCAACAACCCGCCTCCTTCCAAACTATTCTAAAAATGTTAATCAATGGGTAGGAGAGCTGTCAATCAGTGTGGCTTGGGAGTGTCCCATTCTCCTGAGCTAGCACTTGGATAGTAATAATGTGAAATCCATTTCTGTTTTCCAGTAGTGTAGATTCAGACATACATGGTGAATCTGAATTGATATTTCTCATCTTCAAGCATAGGGTTACTCAGAAAAACTGCGTTTTAACCTGTATTCCCACTTGATTTCTGAATAATAACTGAAAGTTTTTCCCTAGTCATACTTAAATAGTTAGTACTTAAAACTTACTTAAAAGTTAGTGACACAGCTGTAAAGTGAATCTGGCTTCCCCATTGACTTTGCTTGTCAGAAGGTCACAAAAGGGGATCACATGATTCCAGGACACTGCATCTGTCATAAATACATGCCAGTTGCCAAGCATCTGAATTTTGATCACCTGACCATAGGGATGTTGCAATGATCATGAAAAGCGGTCATAAGTCACTTTTTTCAGTGCCGTTGTAACTTCGAACGGTCACTAAATAAATGGTTGTAAGTTGAGGACTACCTATAACTGCATTCCTATTAAGATACAGTTAGTCCTGATTTTTAATCGAGTTCTAACTAACATTTTGATGATATGATTATTTTTCCTGATTTACTGATTTTCATTTGTTACTTTTGATTGTTAGGATGTTTTGAGATGTTATTAGCAGTGTTTACTTAATAGATCAACGTATTTATTTACTAATTGTTTTTAATATGTTATAGTCTAAGCTTCGGTAAAAATGGTTGAATATGATATTTACTCATTATTATGATCCAGACGGTAGCTTGTTTGTTGAAATATGTGATTGTACCTATCCTTATTTTACCCTAATTCCTTATTCCCCTTTCCTTCCATCCCTCCCTTTACCATACCTGTATTGTTCCTATTTTTCCTCATCTATATAAATTTAATAAAATTTTGTTAAAAAAAAAGATACAGTTAGTCCTCACTTACCAATTGCCTTGTTTAATAATAATAATAATAGTAAAGTTGGAAGGGATCTTGGAGGTCATCTAATCCAACCCCCTGCTCAGGCAGGAAACCCTACACCATTTCGGACAAATGGCTGTCCAGCCTCTTCTTAAAAACTTCCAGTGTTGGAGCATTTACTGCTTCTGGACGCAGGTTGTTCCACCGATTAATTGTTCTCACTGTCAGGAAGTTTCTCCTTAGTTCTAGGTTGCTTCTCTCCTTGATTAGTTTCCACCCGTTGCTTCTTGTCCTACCGTCAAGTGCTTTGGAACAATTCCTTTCATTTATGACTGTTGCAGCATTTCACAGTCATGGGATCACCATTTGGGAACTTCATAACAAGCAAATAGAGAAGGCAGAAATAAAATCATAAGTTGCAGTCACATGATGTTTCAGTTAGTGACTTTGGCATTTTTTAAAAAAAAAATAGCCGAAGGCAAAGTAAGGTTGTCAGCGTATCAGGGTCAGGCGATGTTTCACTTAGCGCAATGTCCTTTAGCAACCAAGTTGCCGGACACAATTGTGGTTGCTAAGTGAGGCCTACTTCTGGTATCTTCCCCCTTCTTGTTACACCATTTAAATCAGCTTCAAGGTACATAAAACCTGCCAGGCTTTCACATCTATAGCTTTGGAGGGGAATCGAGTGTTTTGCAGTGACTTAAGACAGAGCCAATAGAGGCAGAATAGGTATCAATGATGGAGATGGCCAGTGTGGTGTAGAGGTCAAGATAGCATACTACAAACCAGGAGACCATGAGGTCTAGTCCTGCCTTAGGTACGAAACCAGATGAAATACCTTGGGCACAGTCACCCTCTCTCAGCCTTTAGAACAAGGCAAAGACAAACCTGTTCTGAAAATGTATTGCCAAGAAAATTGTGTGAACCTGTCCTAGTTGTCACCAGGAATCATACTAATAGTATTAGAACAGAACAGAACAGAACAGAATAGAATAACAGAGTTGGAAGGGATCTTGGGGGTCTTCTAGTCCAACCCCCTGCTTAGGCAGGAAACCTTATACCATTTCAGACAAATGGCTGTCCAATCTCTTCTTAAAAACTTCCAGTGTTGGAGCATTCACAACTTCTGTACGCCGCCCTGAGTCCTTTGGGATTGGGTGGCATATAAATAAAATTAAATACAAAAAAAAAAATACAAATTCTAGAGGCAGGTTGTTCCACTGATTAAATACATAATATAGTATAGTTTTAATTAATATAGTTTTCGGCTAAAATAAAGGAAAGATGGCCAGCATTTCATTTTCTAGAGCAGTGTTTCTCAACCTTGACAATTTTAAAGCATGTGGACTTCAACTCCCAGAATTCCACAGCCAGCAAAATTGTCAAGGGTGAGAAACACTGTTCTAGAGCTATTTCTACAGTGGCAGTGCTTCATAGCTCAAGCCCTATGCAATGTCATTTGACCTATTAATGAATGTGACGCACTGGGGGAAAAATATTTTTGTGAAATCCTTCAGTTCAGAGGTTTCTTAGTGAGGGCTGGATAACCTGGATTTTGTGCTCTTCTAAGCCAGGGGTTCTCAACCTTGGTAACTTTAAGACTTGTGGACTCCAACTCCCAGAATTCCTCAGCCAGCAAAGCTCCATCCAAACTGAATGTAACCTTTTGTTCAACGTCCCCACCTTTTCACTCCATCTTCCACTTCACTGGCACGGAGCCAGAGCAGAGTGACATGGCTTAGCAAAACTAGCACAGCAATAAGGGAGCATAGTTGCCTGATGTTTCATGATGTCTTGTTTTCTAGGGGAGCCTTCTCATACGTGCGGCGAGTGACCCAGAAAAGCACCGGCTTGGCTTTTGCTGCAAAGTTCATCCCATGCCGGGCCAAAGCCAAAAAATCAGCCCGTCGTGAGCTTGGCATTTTAGCTCAGTTGGACCATGAACGTATTGTTTACTTCCATGATGCCTTTGAGAAAAGGAATGCCCTCATCATCATTACAGAACTGTATCCTCTTTCATTTGTAGGGCTGTGTGGGCAGTGCAATGATCTGGGCAATAGCCTGTTTTGGTATCATTTGGGTAGGAGTATGTGGATATGCTCCTGGATATGCTGTTTCTGGCCCTGACATTTCTAAGCATCTATAAGTTAAGACACTGCCAAGGGAAACTTACTGTGTGGGGCCTCTTCTATAGGAAGCCACTAGCTTTTTTAAGCCACTGTTTCCTTTAATGGACTCTTTAGCTGCACTGGAGAAGAACTGCTTGAGCGCATTGCCAGGAAGTCCTCTGTGAGCGAATCTGAAGTAAGTGCCAGCTCAAATAATCAATATAGGTTCTACTTTTTTCATTGTCTTGGAAATTATTAATTTAAAATTTTTTTTTTTAAAAAAGATTATTGGTGGGGCAATATTGGAAGAAAAACTTATTGCCTACTTTGGAAGAATGGATACTTAAAGTATCTAATTTAGCAGAAATGGCGAAAATCTCCGCCTATTTGAAGGATCATTCACAAGAAAGATATATTATGGTTTGGAGAAGATGGATTGATTATATTCAGAAGAAGTATGAAACTGAAAAGTATTATCTTGCTTTTGAATAGATTTTAGATAATTATTAATAGTATTAATTGTATTATTATTGTTGTTTTAATTTGTTAATATTTGTTTTGAGAAGGAGTTAAAGTGTATTATGGTTTTGATTGATAGTTTAGTTGGTTTATGTTAGCTAGATTATGTTTGTTTATTTGTTACCCTGTAATCAGCTCTGGGAACTGGGGGAGGGGGGGAGGGGATGGGTGGGTTTATATTGTAATTTGTAAAACTTTTAATAAAAAAAAAATCCCCAGTATTTATCAATAAAGCATCCCAAGTAGTAAATTGAGAATGCAAAAGAGCCTTTGTGCCAAATCACAATATAAACCGTGCAGATTATCTTCCTGTGTAAGATTATATTCAGGATTAATAGATCTAATCAGCAATTAATAAATTAAAAAGATGTTTAATCTTGTGCAAAAAAGAGAGAACAAAGAAAATACTAGGTGTAGCACTCTATAACACTATCTTTTCAGTGGTGGGATTCAAATATGTGAACAACTAGTTCTCTGTGTGGATGCCACTTCTGGAAGTCCATTCTGGGCCTGGGCAACAAAAAATCTGCCGAACTGGTGCAAACTGGCTGTATCCCACCACTGCATCTGCTCTACTTTCAGTGCCAGGAAGACCTGGTCAAAAACCCAAGAAGGATCTTAATTTTGATGTGGTTTTTAAGTATCCAGAGTCATTTAGGTTTTGGTTGGGAATGGATCAGAAGCCCTTGGAGTTGTTGTTCTCTCTCACCTGCCTCCCTCCCTCCTTCAACTCAGTCTTTACTTCTGGTGACTGCCTGGACAGGTCTATACAATTTTCTCTCAACATTTTTTAAAGTGATTTGCCATTCCCTCTTCCCAAGACTGAGAGAGAAGTGGCTGGCCTAAAGTCAGCCAGTCTCCTGCTTTCTAGTCCAGTGCCTTTAACTATTACATCAAACTGGCTTTTAAAAACTGATAATACATATTGCAAAAGTCCCCCCAAAAGGTTACTAGAACTTAAGCATTTAGGCTATTTCTGCACAACTAGGCCCCATATCCGCTCTCATTCAAGATTATGAATGTGGTCAGAGGGATGGCGGTGCCATTTCTCATGCTGGATGAAGCTCCCACTACTATTATAACCTCTGCCTCGTCATGATTAAGGATTGGTTTGCTTGTTATTTGTCTCTATGACTAATCTCTGACAGTAGATTAACTTTAGGTGACATCATATGAATTGCATCCTACGAATGGAAATTTAGAGATGGAGATATTTAGAAGAACTGAGGATGCCTCATTTTGAATTTTGGGCAGAACAGCACTCTGTTGACACTAATTTTGGAAAGGTCTGTCCAGACAAACCAGAGTTCCTGCTCCAATTGCAAACAGGTTATCCAAAAGGATAATAATGCAGATAGCTGGGGGGGAAAAACAAGCAACACTTGTTCTTCTCCTCCTCCTCAAGGAAAAGGTTTCAGCTAGGCAACCAAAGTAAATTCAGCACCAGTCTCAGCACAAAGTATTAGATGAGTGAGGGATAGGAAGGGGAAGCACCTGTTTTCTTGAAAGTGAACATGGAGTTACATTTGATCGTATGGACACCTCTAATGCCATTGGGTTTTTTTTTTCCCCAATGCAGATCCGCTGCTACGTGAGGCAGGTCCTGGCGGGAATTTGTTACCTCCACCGCAATGGCATCTTGCATCTTGACATTAAGGTGAGTCTGCTCCAGCATGCTTGCAGCCTCACTTGGTTTTCTGAACGTTTAACCTGTTTTGGCATGAAAGTATAATATCCTGGCTAGCTAACACATTCACTGCATATTACATAAGAACTCAGTGAATGCAGTTCTTCTCTCTGCAGAGACAGTAGAAATTACCAGCTAAATCTTACTTTTGGTTGGCTAGCATCTTTGACCACACACACAAACACACACACACAGAGAAACCATATGTCAAAATGGGCATGCCTTAATGTTCCATGATGCTAGCTACAATCTAGCAGGCAGGCATGGCAAGTCCGTAAATAATTCAGTTGCTTAGGAGTATCTGGAAAAGCTTATTGCTTTCCTAAGCTTTGGATCTGGGGTGGTTTCTCTTACTCTTCATTGTTCAGCAAAAGGAAGAAATAGGCTGGATTTACTCTCAGTTGGACACATGTCACTTTTCCACCAGATCTGCAGTAGGTTAATGCAGTGTTTCTCATCCTCAGAACTTTAAGTGTGGACCTCAGTGTGCAGGCTGGGGGATCCTGGGAGTTGAAGTCTACTTATCTTAAACTTGGAAAAATTGAGGAATACTAGGCTAATGAATGGTCTGTAAAAAAGTTCTGATCAACATAGGAAATAAAAGCCAACTGAAGTTAATGTTAACTTGTTTTCTGAAAAAAAAAGGTTCCAAAGCTAATGATGAAACTTCACTTTTAAAAATCAATTGTATATAAATATAAATAATGATTTTCTGTTTCTTCTCTCTCTCCTTATTTCTAGGGCTATATTGCCTCAGATACAGTATGAGAGTGAGAAAGGGCACAAACAAAACCCAAACTGGGTGGTTTTTATCTTTTGTTCATTTTCTGATATTCTTTTCTTTTGGAGCTTTTTCATCTCCTCTTATGAGTTAGTGGGGAAGTAACATTACTCCTACGGCTAGATATACAAGCCGATTCCTTGCAGAGGCATCTTAAATTAAGCAGAGAGAATTAGAAATTCTGCACCCCTGGTCTATCCTTTTAATAGGACTGAGCACAGTGCTTGTTGGGAAGTGTAATTTGAATATAAGCAAAAAGGAACAGGTCTTGAATGGCTGAAAAAAATTAGTTGCTATTGTGCAAGCTTTTGCTTTAAAATAAAGCTTATTGAAATTTTGCCTCACGTCTATCAAACAGAACAAAGTGGGCCTTCAGGAACACGGGCATTGCAATACTCTTTCTCATTTCAAGATGGCAACCACTTTTATGAACTATTGCCTCAAATTACATTGCTAAAGGTTGCAGAGAAAAGCTAAATGGATATGTAGGAAGAACTGAAGTATAGTTTGCTGGTTTGGCTGCTATTTGATGAATGGTAGAACTGAAATGGAGTCACCATTTTATTCACCCATGTCCTGTTTTTTTTCCTTCCTATAAATGTTTCTAAGAGAACAGGATAACATAGAAATAGTGTTTCAGCTGTTATATGAATTACGCCTCCTGTGGCAAGTAGGCACTAATTTGCATTTACAGGCAGAATTTCAGGGAGTTCTGGAAAAAAACAGAGTTCATGAAGGTGAAATATAACTGGTAGAGAAAGAAGCGCACCAACATTTTGAGCTAATATTATACATTTGGAATTTCGGGAGCAGACTGTAGAATTAATCACACAAATGGTTGACATATAAAAATGGCCAATCATAAATAGTTTTCTTTTGGGAAAGAAACTAGGGCTTTTTCTCCTGCTACCTAGGTTACATTTTTTTGGTCATGTTTTCTTGCCTATGGCACAATTCACAGTTTTGGCCTCCTCTTTTCTTTCCCATTATCAGATGTTTGTGATATCAGAAATGGCAATGGTAGTGTGGATTTGGAATAATTAATTAGCCCTGAAGCAAGGAAAACTAATAGTTCAAAAGCATTTTTGTCAAATTGCAGAAGCTTGGATTGTTCAGCATACTGGGAGAAAATGAAAAGTTGCTTGACAAGGGAGTTTCTGAGATTTTCTAGTAAAAAAAGGTTTGGCATTAAAAGTTTTAAGTAAGATATAGAACAGTGTTTCTCAACCTTGACAATTTTAAGGCATGTGGACTTCAACTTCCAGAATTCCACAGCCAGCATTGCTGGCTGTGGAATTCTGGGAGTTGAAGTCCACATGCCTTAAAATTGTCAAGGTTGAGAAACACTGATATAGAAGAAACAAAATCGATGATAATTTCTATTACTCCCTCCAATTTTGATCAGAAACAGACATTAAGAAATGCACCTTTATCAGTGTCCGTGGGCTGAATAATGCAAAGAAGGTGTAGGAAATCCTCTGGAGAATTAAGTAACTGTGGTAACCTCTGGTCAGCTAACAGGAATCTAATATCTGGTTTTGACTGGAGTGCTATTTTAACTTTTTAAAATTATTTCCTTTTTGTTTTCCCCCGTAGCCTGAAAACATACTGCTGGCTGAACCAGGCAGTGATCAGGTGAGAATCTGTGACTTTGGCAATGCCCAGGAACTGACTCCAGATGAACCACAGTACTGCAAATATGGCACCCCCGAATTTGTTGGTCCTGAGATTGTCAGCCAGAGTCCCGTGTCCGTGGTCACCGATGTCTGGTAAATTGGGGCAACTTATACAATGTGATGTTTATCTTTGTGCGCATCCCTGAATGTAGATGTGGAGAAGGGACTTAAAGAGTATCATCTAGAGCAGTGGTTCTCAACCTTTTTAATGCCGCGACCCCCAACCGGTCGTAAATCGAGGACTATTCAACCGGTCATAAGTCGAGGACTACTCAACTGGTGCAGCACCGTTTGCAGAATGGGACTTTTGGCGGCCTGGACAATTCCTATTGGCTTTTGAAAGCCAATAGAATTAGACTCTATTCAAGAGAGTCTATTCTATTGGCTTTCAAAAACCAATAGAATAAAAGGGAGTAGCACAGCTAAGGAAAAGGGGGAAAAAATGGCAGACTGCATTGTTTGGCGACCCCCGTGAAATGGTCGTTCGACCCCAAATGGGGTCCTGACCCACAGGTTGAGAACCACTGATCTAGAGCAAGGGTGTCAAACTGCTGGCCCATAGGCCGGATGCGTCATGGCGAAACCACACCCATCCCATTGCCAGCAATGGAAAAAAGTCACGATATGTTGCAACATGTCACGTGACGTTGCGAGTTGGACACCCCTGATCTAGATATTTAAGATATTGGAAAACAACCACAGCTCAAAAATGGTTGTAGAGCGATGACTGCTTAGGGCAATGTTCTTGTATTTCTGCTTAAGATCGCTAGCTTCATGAAGAGCTTGGGGGATGGAGGTGATGGGAGAAAATGCCAAATGGCTCAGTGCCACAGATTATTTAGCATTCATAATTTCGCCGTTGGGGGTGACATAAATCAGGTTTTTATGTCAGAACTGAAACCGCCTCGGGAAATGTGAGACAAGATTGCGGAATGAGATCATGCTACACAGCATTCTTCACCATGCTAGAATGTGCTTGTTTGAATTAAGAGTTGGATTTTTTTTCCTTCAAAACCTTTTAAAAAAAAATCCCAGGGACTCAGAACTCAGGACTTCTGAATTTATATTGATCAGCTTTAAAAAAATATAGATGCCATCACTAGATGGTCTTATCAAAGCAGTGAAATTCTCTCTCTCATCTCTCTTTACAGGCCTGTGGGAGTCATGACATATCTATGGTAAGCCCCAAGTTTGGGGAGTTAATCCAGCACTCAGAACCTTTCCACCTCCCATATAATAGTGAATAAGTGGCACAATGAGCAAGATTGGGGTTTTCCTTGTTCATCTGATTATAGTCTGGCCTGGCATTCATTTCTCTTTGGAGTGTTCTCATGCTGCAGATTATGGCTTGGGGAAACCTTGAAAAGTTATTACAATTTATTGGCCCCAGTCTAGAATTATTTGCTGTATACATTGAGCAGATAAGGAAGCCCCAGACTTTATCTCACAAATGCATTTTGAGCGCCTGCTAAGGATTTGCTGACTGTTCCCTCTCCTAGTCTCACAGGGATCTCCCCATTTGTGGGTGAAAATGACAAGACCACACTCATGAACATCCGCAACTACAACGTGGCTTTTGAGGAGAGCATGTTCACAGGACTGACCAGGGAGGCCAAAGGCTTTGTTATCAAGGTGCTGGTTAATGATCGCCTGTAAGTAACAGTTGCTACAGGGGATATGGTGGTCTGTGTGGGGGAGTGTAAATTGCATCACTTCCCCATACTAATAGACGGGTTGAAAGGAAACTTCTCCCAAAGTCACAGGGCCACAAGCTCTGAATTGGGTGAAAACAAAATCCAGATAATTCAGAGGTTAAAATCCTAAAGAAGACGAGTGTATTGACAACTGATACTTTCACTACAATTTCTTTGGCCGCCCATTAGCTGAATATATATATCAGGTTTTTATAAATATATATCAGTACTTAAAGTATTTACATACTTATTTACTGTCATTTAAGGGGTGTGATGGCTCAGCAGTTAAAGATGCTGAGCTTGTCAACTTGAAAGCTGACAGCCCAGGTTCAAGACACCGTGTTACGGGGTGAGCTCCCATTACTTGCCCCAGTTCCTGCCCACCCAGCAGTTCAAAAGCAGGCAAATGCAAGTAGATAAATAGGTACCACTTTGGTGGGAAGGAAAACATTAATCCGTGCACCTCAGCATATACCGCTGGTCAGGTTGGCCACATAATCACAGAAGTGTCTTTGGACAATGCTGGCTCCCTTGGCTAAGAAACGGAGGTGAGCACTATCTCTTAGAATCGGATACAACTGGACAGAAGAATCCTTTACTTTTACCTTTATTGCCATTTGATCTTGTCTATTAATAAAACACAAATCAAAAATCAACGTGTTTTAAGCGAGATTTATTATAATCGTCCCAAACTTTGGGACTTTCAAGTACCTTTAAAAAGGTAGAGACATTTCATAAAGTCAATTGATTGGAGCCTCAGGAAGGATTGGATGAGCTTATGAACTTTGTTTTCTCTCAGTTTTTCATTCCTTTGCGTACTATTGACTTCAGTTCATCGGCCTTGATCTTTTAAAATAATTTTTGCTAAATTTTATATGAAGTTCGGTGAATATTTCCCCAAATATATGCATGGGGATGTGGCATTTCGGAGATGGCTAATAAGTATATAACAACCCACCTCCTCCTTGTGCATACTTTGCTCCCTCCCTCTCCATCCATATCAGTTTTATTTTAATTGAATTTTAAATTGAAGATCCCTCATGACTGTTTTAGTATTTTAATAGTGCTTTTTAATTGTGTGTAAGCTGCCTAGAGTCACCTCTGGTGAGATGGGTACCATACAAGTTTAAATGAACAAACAAACAAACAAACAATAAAGCAAGCAGTCTTACCTCAGATGCATATTCTTACAAACATTTTACAGATTTTTTTCCTTAATATTTTAGCAAACAATGTCACAACATTTAAAACCATGCATTAACTAGGGTTATAACATATGACATGAAATAAAGTCACAGTCCAGTGAGAAATAATGCAATTTCTTTCCCACCCCTGGAAAGTTGTGCAAGGAGAAATTCTCCTTTTGATAAAACAAAGAAGATATTCAGCTGGGGATGACCAAATTTGCTGGAATGCAGCCAACTCCAACTTTGTCATTAGCCTGTACTAATGAATGCCACTTAATCTGCACATTAATCCTTCTTACCTTTTCCAAATAGGAGGCCTAATGCGGAGCAGACCCTGGAGCATCCCTGGTTCAAGGTGAGTCCTATTAAAATAATCTGCCTGCCTCTTGGGAAAGAACTGGGGAGCCTATTTGGGCGATCTCTCTCTCTCTCTCTCTCTCTCTCTCTCTCTCTCTCTCTCTCTCTCTCTCTCTCTCTCTCTCTCTCTCTCTCTCTCTCTCTCTCCCTCCCTCCCTCCCTCCCTCCCTCTCAGAAGCTCAGCAGGCTTGGGTTTCTCCCATAAACACTGAGAACAAAACTCACTGTGTCCAGTTGCTTCACTCTTTACCACACATTTTCCCTTCCAGACACTGGCCAAGGGCAAGAGTATCAGCACAGATCATCTAAAGCTGTTCATATCTCGCAGGAAGTGGCAGGTAAAGAAAAAATATCTCCTTCTTTGGCAGTTTGACTGGGGGTTGCCATTTTGCTCAACCAAAAATAATGGGGAAAGAAGGAAGGAATGAGACAGAGAGATTCTACTAGGCATAATTCCAGCAGCTCACAGCTGCTCTTCAAGAAAAAAATGAATTCCGTTTCTGACATCCGTGCTGTACTTTAGAAAAATTCATACAGAGAAATGGGAAAACTGAGAAATCCCAATAAATTGCAACGATTTGTAATCCTCGTGTTCGTTTACAAATTTATTATTAATGCATGGCATCACAGAGGCAAAAACCCACTTTTCCTCTCTCCCAACACAATTTTTCATTCATACCCTGAATGCCCCATTAAATACAGCAAAACAAAATTCTGAATTATATTTTATATATCTTTAAAGTATGCGGTGACAGCATTCAGAGTAACGTAGACTAAAAGTAGCTAAATTTGATGTTAAATACTATAAAACAATGAATTAGAAAAGTAGTGGATAGCCACTAATTAGAAAAGATCAAAATACAGAATTGCACAGCTGGTCAATGACTTTTAATTGCAAATCTACCTTCTGATAACCAAGAATGCTGATAGGTCATGTACTTTTTATTCTCTATTATATGTCACACTTTTCATGTGTTTTTCATGGACCTCTTTAGAAAACATTAATACAGAAAAAGTACAAACGTGGTTTTACTTGTTTGTAGAAGACATATTTGCTTTTTCCAAGGCTGACCAAAACTGTGTTGTTTTAAAGATGGGCCGCTTATTCTGTTTAAATGGGTCTTGAAAAAATATTTTAGCCTAGCAAATATTTTGCCTGCTTAAGTCTGTACAGAACAGGATGGGGGATATTATTACTGGACAGGCACAGCAACCAAACCTATAAGGCGGAAGAGATGGGAGATTTCTACATTTTTGCCTGAATCCCAGCTCACTCTTTCTCTCTGTCCTTCCTATACTTTTTTTACACAGCGCTCCCAGATTAGCTACAAGTGTAACATGGTGCCACGACCGATCCCTGAGCTTCTTGAGGACACATCCACCCACTTATCTATTGCTGTGCCACGTCTTCTAAAGGAAACATCAGTCCTGTCCTCTTCTTCAGATTCTGATGACCCTGAGGAGCTGCCCTACATTCCTATGCCCCACCAGCCTGAATTTTCGGGTTCCCGCATGTCCCTCACCGAGATTCCCACAGAGGAGGAGTCTGCGGGTCCAGATGGGGCTCTAACGGAGGAGGATACATCTATGGATTGGCAGGATGAAGAGCAGAGAAAGGAAGATGTAGAGTCATCCATGAGGAAGCATACGAGCATGTTGCCCCAAAAACGTTCCACGGAGGCTGACACACTGGGATCTTTTGAAGAGGAGACTAGTGACATCCAGAAAAGGCCAGAGAAAAGGAGGGCAATGAAGAAAGGCTCCAGCCTGGACTCTCCAGATGCATCTGACAAAGCCTCACAGAAGGGAGGGCTGCGCCGAGGCAGTTCTGCAGATAGTGCCCTTTTGCTCAACCTTCCCTCAGATGACGCTGAGTCCCCCTCCCGTCCAATCTTGACCAAAGCGGCCTCCATGGAGCTGCCCCGTCGCAGCCCCAGCCCTGGCACATTGTATCGTAGGAAAGGTGGCCTCCCTGAGGAAGAATATGCTCAGCGCCTGGAGCTCATGCGTCAGCGCTTACTGCGAGGCAGTCCTGTGGATGGCAAGCTGAGCGGCTTGCGGGGGCCCCTGTTGGAGACCCTTGGCCTTGAGAAGAAGGTCCCGAGGCCTCCCCGGTTAGAAAAACAAATGTCCCCAGGGCATAAAATGGTGCGTGCAGCTTCTAGTGAGACAGCCCCACAGCACTTGCCCCCAGAGGGACGCCTCCTCCAAAAAAGTAGCTCCTTCAGCCAGGGTGATGGGGAGCCTGTCACCCTGCACCGGCGCTCTGGGGCACCATTGGAAATCCCCTTGCCACAGGCAGAGACTCAGAGATTAAAAGAGACCCCATCCCTCTCAGCATTGAATGAGTCCCGGCCTCACACACCGCATGAAACTCTCTCCAAAGTGCCCAGCCTTGAGATGGAGGTAGGAACTAAGTCCCTCACTAGGTCTAGCCTGAGGAGACCTATCCCTAGACAGTCTGAGGAGAAGCCATCAGTCAGATTTCCTAAACTTGATACTCCAATGGCTGGGAAAACCATGAGCTCCAAACGGGAATTGATACCATCCAGGCAAATCTCACCCATCCCCGGCAGCTCTGCTCCAAAACGTTCCGCTTATGCCGATGTCATGAAATCCTTGGTTGGTGAATCTTCCCAAAGCCCTCAGAGGGAGAGCCCTGAACCTTCCATTGCTGCTCCGGAAGGTGTGCCTCAGCAATCCCCCACAGAAATGCCACCTTCTGCTGTGGTCTCCAACAAAGAGAAAGAACTTCCTTCCTCAGCTGAACATATTGCGGACATTGACTCTGAAGAAGTCTTTGAAGCCAAATTCAAGAGAGGCAGGGAAGGCTCCTTCAGCAGAGGCTATAAGCTAATCTCCAGATCTGAGGAGCGATACCTGGCCAAGCCTCTGGTGCAGGAAGAAGGCATTTATCGGCCAGGACCAGCGGGTGCTCCAATAGAATTTTCCAAGTCTACGGCCCCCAAGCAGCTAGGAGCACGCTCCCGTTCAGTACAGGACCTGCATGAAGTGGAGAAGGAAGGAGGCTTCATTCGCAGGATGTCAATGCGCCTGCGTCGGACTCCCCCTGCCGAGAGAAAGAAGGTCAAGGAGGAGGACTCAGGGAGTATGGGCCAGGGGCGTAGACCTTCTTGGGGCTTGGCTTCCAAGGACAAAAAGGAGACAGAGCCTGGCTCCAGTGAATCCCCTGTTATGGCCGTACGCCGGAAGATTGGAAGTACAGTAGGCCGCCTCTCCACACATCTACGTAGCCACTCACAGCAACAGGCTGATGACGACCATCCTGTTGCTACTGGTGACCGGATCAGGCAGCTTGAGAAGAGAGCTCCCTTTCTCTCTCAGATACGCCGTGCAACCTCTGAGGGTGAAAACCTGCGCCAGGTGGGCATCCCACAGAACCAGCTGGCAGCCCAGTCTGCTAAGGTCCCCTCCACAGAATCGTTCCAGTCTGAGTCGTCCACAGGCAATGGTGAGCTACACGTCATTACCTGGGAGGGGAAGGGAAAGAGGAAGGACGGCAAATGGAACTTATGGCCAGGCACACCTCTGCCTCAGTGCTGTTGCTATTGCGTTCTGTATTTTGGAAGATGCATTTGATAAGATTCACATCTTTCACCATATTCAAATAATCTTTATTCCTGAAGACCTATCAGGGAAGAGCAAATGTACCCAACGTGTTAATTTTGCAGGTATAGGCACTTTTTGTGACCACATTCAAATATTCCCGAGCCATATATATCCTTGCAGATTGAAATGATGTAGTCTAGCAACCAACATTGTATCTTGGTGCACAATGACTGCTGAATTAACTATTTGGGGGGTTCACATAATACTCTAGACCAGGGGTAGGCAACCGTGGCTCTTTTACGACTCGTGGACTTCAACTCCCAGAATTCCTGAGGCAGCAGTTGGTGGTGGTTTACAAAAATAGCCATAGTAAACACTAACACACTCAGCATACTGTTCAAATGCAGTGTGAGAAGCCTTCACCTGACCCGAATGGATGTTTTGTTTTACTTTGTTTTGCCACCTGGAGTTTGACAGGCCACTGTGAAGCCTCCATGTGTTTTGCACTCTACCCCATAAATTTCAATCAGCACAAAACATAGTCAAGCATTATTCAGTCCCCAAAATTTGGAAGGGCACAATTCACAATAAGAAAAATATGAGAAAATATTCCCCAGGCTTTCAGCTCTTTGGGAATGATGGCCACAGTATGCAATTAAGTAAAAGCCCAGAAGAGACTCTAATACCCCAAGGAGGATTATGAGTAGCACCTCCTATGTTGTGATGTTAGGGCAAAAATGAAGGGCTGAAGGACAAAAGTGAAGAACTGGGTATACAAAAGATAAAAATACAGCTATGGTGGAGCAGAGCACAGGTAGCAAGTGTGTGTAAGCCTTGATTTTGTACATCCACCACAAGAAAAGCCAGGGTTTCAGACAGACAGACTTGCCCTCCTCCAGAGGCATTAATTCTGTTCTTCTGGTCAGGAAAGAGCCAGCCCGTATTTGTTGCCCCTACAGTTTCCAACGATGGCCACCGACGCAGCTCTCGTTGGGATCGCTGGAGTTTATCCCGTGCCAAGAAGGACAAGGTGGCCTCTCAGCCCAACCTCCCTGCCAGTCTGAGAGGGGAAGGTGTCGTTATTGTCAATCAACCTTACATGCTGAGTGAATCGGGTAAGTCTTATGTCATTTAGTGTCAGGGAGAGAGAGCGCCGGGGCTGCTCACTTCTATTTTGTCTGTGTTACAAAGTTTTCACAGTGGCAGGAAGCCCCTCAATATTGAAGGCTCCACCTTGGAAGTGCTTTTTTTCACACTGTTTGTTTTTGTCACCTGAAATTGTACAGGTGACTTTTTTTCTTTTTTTTGCTTGCTAGCAACTGGAACCTGCACTTCTTGAAAACATGGGTTTGTTTTTTTTTTCACCAGAGGAGAGGCAGAGTCATCCTATTACGGTAGGGCAGTGTTTCCCAAACTTGACAATTTTAAGGCATGTGGACTTCAACTCCCAGAATTCCACAGCCAGCGTTGCTGGCTGTGGAATTCTGGGAGTTGAAGTCCACATGCCTTAAAATTGTCAAGTTTGGGAAACACTGCGGTAGGGTGTCCCGTAAGAGGATGGAACCGTTTTTGTTTTGCTTTTCTTCCTCCAAACTTTAAGGATATTTTTTTTTTCATTGTTTCTGTTCTATTTTAGGTGCGCTAAGTTCACCCCAGTACACTTGGCCACTTTAAGTTTTTCCCATCAGGAATTGGCAGGAAGCGGCATGGCAATTTTGCACAATTTGCCACTTAATTTTATGGCTGCAGTTCAGGAAGGGAGCTCAAGAAAGGCTCAGGATTGTAAATCACCTGCCTTCACTGGAGGGAATTATTCCTGTCCCAGTAATTAGATTCCTGCCAAATCCTTCAGGACCAACCAGGTGGCATTTCACAGCCTTTTCCAATGAATGCCTCTTATCTGTTTTCCTACCAGATTTCCCTCCTGTTTTCCACATAAAATTAAAGGACCAGGTATTGTTGGAGGGAGAGGCAGTGCAACTTTGCTGCCTCCCTGCCGCCAGCCCCGCCCCTTGCATTCTGTGGATGAAAGGTAAGTTCTGCACCACAAGGAGAACCTGCCTCCTACGTGTGGGCTGTGATAGGCCAAGGAGCTACCCAGATCTTGCAAGGTCAAGAAAGGGGGAACCTGATTCATTCTGAGTCTCCTTGCAAGGACTATACTGTCCTTCTCCAATCTCGTGTTCTCCAAATGTGTGGGAGTACGCAACTCCCATCATCCTCTGCAAGCTCTGCCATTGGCTGTGGTGGCAGCAGGTGATAGCGGTGCTGGCCGAGCTGAGTAGTATTCAGCCTTGAAACTTCATCACTGAACTGAAATTTATCAGAAAGGGGACTTAACTGTAGCCCAAATAGATGAAGTGGCTCAATTAGAATCCCATGGCACAAGTCTTGAATCCTTGGCTTGAACTGCCATCCCAGTGACTGCAAAGAGTTGGAATCCAGAATTAAATTGCATCAAGAACAACAAGCCCTTTCAGTTAAATCCAATTTTCTGGGTGGGTTTACATGACACAACTGACTCAGCCTCCATGACCCCTGTTTTTTTCTGTGACGTAGCACATCATCATCATCATCAAGTTGGAAGGGACCTTGGAGGTCATTGAGTCCAACCCCTGCTCAGGCAGGAAACCCTACACCATTTCAGACAAATGGCTGTCCAGTCTCTTCTTTAAAACTTCCAGTGTTGGAGCATTCAGTTAATTGTTCTAACTGTCAGGAAGTTTCTCCTTAGTTCTAGGTTGCTTCTCTCCTTGATTAGTTTCCATCTGTTGCTGCTTGTCTTGCCTTCGGGCGCTTTGGAGAATAGCTTGACTCCCTCTTCTTTGTGGCAGCCCCTGAGATACTGGAACACTGCTATCATGTCCCCCCTTGTCCTTCTCTTTGTTATATGGACAGTGGTCATCTTGGCCAATGCCTTGTCTCTTTTATGCTATTTATAATCTTCCTCCTTCCATCCTTCCTTCCTTCCTTCCTTCCTTCCTTCCTTCCTTCCTTCCTTCCTTCCTTCCTTCCTTCCTTCCTTCCTTCCTTCCTTCCTGTAGTTTGATACCCTTCTGTCTGGGTTCATGTAACTGTATGTAATTAAAAATGTGTGCATATATGGGATTAAAAACAAAAGCAACTAAAGAAACACAATAAAAAGAAACCCTCCATTCTATAAGGCCACAAGGCTTCTAACTCCATGTGGTGGACAGGAGAATCAACTCAATCAACCAGTCTTCTGAGTTCATATGATACAAACTAGCTAATTTAAGACTAGTAACATGGAAACAGTAACCTGGGAGGACTGATCCTGATCTAGAAATGACCTTGTTAAGCTTAACTCACTCCTGTAGTCATTCAGTGTTAGATCAAATCCACCTGGCAAACTCAGAACCAGAAATTGAAGAGTAAGGGGGGAGGACATGTTTCAGCTTTGTATCAAATGTGTTTGACTACATTGTTATCAGATGTGGGAAGCCATAGCAATGGAGCATAAATGTGAAAGTCTGATAAAGCGCAGTCTGAATCATCAGTGTCTCTAGTTTGGTTGAGCTGACTATTTTCTGTCTTCCACAGATAAACGTGCCCTGGTTTCAGAGGGAGTTCTTAATATTGTGGCATGTAAGGATGGCCGTCAGCTACTCACCATTTCCAAAGTCTCCAAGAAGGATGCAGGCCTGTATGAATGTAATGCTACAAATGCCTTGGGCACTGCAACTAGTTCCTGCACCATTGCTGTGGCACGTAAGAATAAACAAAGGTTTTCTAAAAATTCCTCCCCCCCCCTCGAATCAATATTGGTATTTCTGCCATATATATAGTTGCTGTTCGTGTTCCTCAGTTCATTCTTTTTTTTAAACCCATTTGGAACAGGTCTTCCTGGGAGACCAGGCACTCCAGAAATTCCACAAAAGTACAGGAACACAGTCCTGGTGTTGTGGAGGCCAGCAGACACTCAGGCGCCCTGCACATACACACTGGAATGCAAGATAGATGGTATGTACCTATTGGATGTGGCAGAGTGTGTATCCGCTACAGAGATTCTCAAGAGTAGCTGTTCTCCTGAACTGTTACCTAAAGTATTCTTGCATTTTTATTTGAAGAATTCTGTTTCTTTTTTATGAGTCTGTCACTAATTGCTTGCCCCCTCCTATCTGATTTGATTTTTCTCTTCTTTTCCAAACCACTGGTGGTGCAACACAAAGAAGAGAGGATGGTCTCCCTTCTCTGGCTCTTTGCATTCAGTAAAACTCATCTGTTGCACAAGTCTTTGATGGCTGGAATTCGTGCCATTTTGGGGGGAGGGGTGTGAGAAGCGACAGTGAAAAGAGCAGTGTCACAAAATGGTCGTGTATTGGAAGGGGTGGGTTTTCCGCACTTGGGATGTGGCTCTTTGCAGTCTAAATCAAAGTATTAGTTATTCCTTGTTACCTTCTGGGAGGAGGCTTCGTGGTATTCGTAGCAGAACATCCAGATTCAGCCATAGTTTCATTCCATACAGCATTAACCTTGTGAACTCTCAAGCTTCCTCCTTCCGTTATATATTCAAGATGGACAATATTTAATATTTTTTTGCTATGTATATGTAGGGGTGTGGGTCTATACCAGGGGTAGGCAATCTTGGCTCTTTTATGACTCGTGGACTTCGACTCCCAGAATTCCTGAGCCAGCATAGCTCAGCTTGGAAACTCTCCCTTTCCCCTCAGCATGGCTGGCTCAGGAATTCTGGGAGTTGAAGTCCATGAGTCATAAAAGAGCCAAGGTTGCCTACCCCTGGTCTATATATATATGTTGTACATAGTGTGTTTAGGTGTGTGTCATGTATGTGTTTCACTTTGAGAGCGGGCAACTAAATTTCATTTTTGATGTGTGCCGTTGTGCCCACAGTAAAAAATGATAATAAAGGTTATCTTAGTTGACTATCTGTTACGTTGCAGCTGAGGTGTTTTCTGCTTCAGAATGGGAGAAAACCATGCTGTCCATTTTTAGCAATCGTGCTTCTGAAATTTGGTGACAGAAAGAACTCTGGGGTTGTGGGTTATCATCTCTGATTCAGTGGACTAAGTCCAAGTATGAAGAGCAGATTTTGACCAGTGGCCAAAAACAAAATCCAACTCTCTGGAATGCTGGAAGTTTCTGAGACTAGAAATATTTTGTTGTTTGGCACAGCCTCTTCACCTCCATTTGCCCACCAATGTACATATTCACATTAGATTTGCAAAGCAAATCAAATGAGGTTGAAAATGAAACATGACAGTCAAGATCATTCACGGGATCTGCTTTTTTTAAAAAAAACTAATTCCTTTTTCTCCCCCTCAGGAGAACATGATTGGAAAACAATTAGCTCAGGCATTGCTGACTGTTACTTCAACGCAACGGCTCTTCCCGTTGGAAACACCATCAAGTTCCGTGTTGCCTGTGCCAACAAAGCGGGACAAGGCCCGTACAGCAACCCTTCAGGGAAAGTGTTCATTGAGACTGCAGGTGAGAAAGAGGAAAGCCTCATATTAAATTATGCTAGCTTACATTATTTCTCCAGTGAAATAAAATTCCCAGAACCATTTACAAGTATCCATAATAAAATAGTCCTTATCCTCCAATTTACAGTCAAAAGCAGGGGTCTTCAAACTTGGTAACTTTAAGACCTGTGGACTTCAACTCCCAGAATTCCTCAGCCAGCCAGGGCTGGCTGAGGAATTCTGGGAGTTGAAGTCCACAGGTCTTAAAGTTGCCAAGTTTGAAGACCCCTGGTCAAAAAGACGACATTATCAAAAAGGACTGAGGGGGAGGGGGGAAACATGATGAGATAGTTATCTGGATGGATGGGAATTTTCTTATTCTGTATTTGATTCTACTCATATTAAAAAATAAGATGTGCCCTGCTTCTATCTTTCCGAACTGGCAATTTCTCTTCTATTGTTAATACCTTTTTATTTATTTTACTTATTTATTAAATAAGTAAATACCTTTTTATTTATTTTACTTATTTATTGAATTTGCTTGCCGTCTGCTTCGCTGCAAGGCGGCAATACCTTTTAAGTTTTAAGCTTAGTCCACGTTCTTATCGCCACACTTCAGAGTGATATACAGTTCTTGAGAAGTCCTTCTGTGAATCATTCAGAAAGCAGGAGGCAAACACCAGTAGAGGTTGTTTGGTGGCATCTCATCCAGCTTGTTTCTTATAGCAGCCAACCCCTTGTTCCAGCCTGGGTGGCTAGCGCTTGCCATATAGTTCCACATTCTGGATTGTGCCTTCAACTGTCTGTAAATCCATCCCCATGGTAGCAAAATGCAGCTGCCTTTAATGCAGAGAATGTTTCCTCCTTCATCCCGTTCTATCACAGTTGGCATTCCTATCTTGGAGAGGAGTCAACTCAGCATTCTCACTGGCTTTTGGAAGGAAAGTGAGCCTAGAAACTTTCACTTTCGCGTTCTTCCCATTCAGAACCCACAGCTGCCCATTCAGGTCTTCCTGCCAAGAAGAACAGAACAGCTTCAACCAGATCTACTCAGACACTTCCTGATCAGACTCCCCAACCAAGGATGAAAAGCACTGGTCCTCTGTCGATCCCTGAGCCAGTTTTAGGACAGGCTCCTGCAGTGCCACAGGTGATTCGAGCCAGTGAGGAGACATCTGTGGCTTCAGAGAAAGAAAAGCTCCCAATTACAGCCCTCCTTCCATCTTCCCAGGATTCCCCCTCTTTGGAAGGTCCATCCATGGCAAAGGCTCCTTTCCCAGAACCAACATTAAAGTCTTCCAGGACAATATCTTCCCTTAGCACTCACAATGTCCCGACTATCACCAAGGGTTTGCTTGCCCCAGCATCATCCCCTGGTTCTTCTGTCTCCGAGTTCTCCCCAGTCCAGCCTTCACTTCCAACGTCTACAGTGGACTCACCAGGGACCATCTCTCCTAAAACCGTGCCATATGTTGCCACCTCTTTTGTCTCCATCCCACCGAGACCACCTATCGCAAAAGAGGATGCCCCCAGCCCCTCGGTCACCCCCACCACAGAAGAAATGCCTTCCCGCACACGTTTTCTAAGGCGGAACGTTACCTCCATTAAGGATACTAGTAGTGGAGCCCGGGGCAGTCTTACTTCAAAAGATGAATCTGCTTTGCGCCAAGGAGTGCCTCAAAAACCATATACCTTCTTGGATGAGAAAGCGAGGTAAGCTATTCATATCAATAACAAAGCTGCCTTATATTGAATCCTACCTTGGGCCATTTAGCCCAGTATTCCACATGCAAGTAAGGTGTCCAACAGGCTCATAAGATGACATTTTTCCTTTCCCCTGGAGCTTTTTGGCCAGAGATGTCAGAGACTGAGACTGAAATCTTTCATGGAATTATTTCTGCAATACGGTGTTTTAGATGGTATGCAGCCTCAGACCTTTGTAAATAATAACAGAGGGGTTTTTTTTTACCATGGCCACAGTGGGGCTGATTGAGTTGAATAGATGTTGTAGCTCCCAGATCATTGCAATACTGTGAACTGAACTCCAGAGAAGTTTCCCCTCTTTGTTTATTTCATGGATGAGTCAAAGATAATTTGGTTCCATCATGTTCAGTCCCTTAGTAAATGCAGGAATCCAGATCAAAATGCCTGACAGAAGTTATCCAGCTTCTTGAACAAATCTAGCAAAGGGCAACTTGATCCCTCAGTGATAATTGGGTTCACTGATGAAATTGCTTTACCCGTTTTTCTTAATATTCAGTGGGAATTTGCTATTTTATAACTTACCATGATTTCATACCCTGTGCTTCAGGAAGGCAGAACTTCCTTCTGGCATCCTTTCAGGTACTTGGAAGAGCATTCTCACACCTCTGTCCAGGCTTTTTAAGGATGAATATCTAAATAAATACCTAGTTTCCTCATTAGGAATATTTATAAGACTACAGCTCCCAAAATCTCAGGGAGCTTATGAGTAACCATGTGAAATCTGTTGCTAATCTCTCAGATTCTGTGGGGATTATTGACCTATAGTTCTGTATTACAAAAATTTATTTATTTATTTATTTATTTCTAAAATTTATATGCCGCCCAATCCCAAGGGACTCAGGGCGGCGTACAAAATTAAAACAATAATATGACAATAAAACAATAAAATAAATACATTCATACAGCGTGTCCGATCATATCCCGCCCCCCCCCCCCCGGGGACATCAGCCCCAGGCCTGCCGGAACAGGAGAGTTTTAATGGCTTTCTTAAAGGCCGGCAGGGTGGGAGTAGTTCGAACCTCGGGGGGAAGTTGATTCCACCAGGTCAGAGCCACCACAGAAAAGGCCCTTCCCCGAGGGCCCGCCAGCCGACATTGTCTGGCCGACGGGACCTGAAGGAGGCCCAATCTGTGGGACCTCACCGGTCTCTGGGAACTGTGCGGCAGTATGCACAGTTTGCAAGGAGCTTGTATGATCTGCTGATATGCTGCACAATCACCCTTTTCTTTAACTAAGCATTTTCAACATTGCCCTTGAGCTGTAAGGCTCAAAACAACTTCAGATGTGTTTTGTAGGAGAGAAACCAAAAACAGGGGTTTACATTTCCTGTTTCCCATTTCGTATTATCCTTCGTAATGTCCAGAACATAATTATTTTATCTCCACCCTTTTGATGGGCTCTGTGGGATTACACATGTTAGGACATCAAAAAGAAGTGTGACAAACAGGTTATGTAATTCACCCTTCTTGTTTCTCTAGCAAGTTGTAATGTCAGTTATAAGTAAAGCTAGTCCAGGGGTAGGCAACCTTGGCTCTTTTATGATTCGTGGACTTCAACGCCCAGAATTCCTGAGCCAGCCATGCTGGCTCAGGAATTCTGGGAGTTGAAGTCCACGAGTCATAAAAGAGCCAAGGTTGCCTACCCCTGAGCTAGTCAATACTGATTCACCAAGTTTTTACATGGAATGGCCCCGGACTCTTGATTGATCGATTTTGCATGTGAAGGTGGTCCTAGATTGCACTAAACAGCACCCAGCCATGCACTAAATGTATATTACATGGTTCTGTGCAGAGGCCGTTTCGGAGTGATCCGGGAATGTAAGGAGAATGCCACAGGCAAGTGTTTTTTGGCCAAAATTGTACCCTATGAGGCAGAAGGCAAGCAAAATGTCCTGCAGGAGTACGAGATCCTTAAGGGTCTGCACCACGAACGCATCATGACCCTCCACGAAGCCTACATTACTCCTCGCTATCTGGTGCTGATCGCAGAATATTGCACTGGGAAAGAGATCCTCTTCCACCTTGTGGACAGGTTTGTTCGGGGCAAATGGTGAGAATGAGACTTCAGATGGTTAGAAAGATCCTTGCGTCCAAGACAGGCAAACAGGAATCTGCAGGATTTGGACAGCAAGCAAAGAATTCCGTAAGGAAATACATCAGGCCAAGGTTAAAGAGCTTTGGAAGAATATGGTCGCAAACGTGTTGGCTATTCTCAACAAATCCTTTGCAACCTGAACCAGATTCAATTAGCAGGGAAATTGATAATGGAGATTATCATTTATTCAAGGCAGGGCAATGAATTGTCCCACTGAAGGGAAATTTCTGCTTGATCCAACTATGTAAACATAAACTGGTTAAGCTGATGTCAAGCAGAATACTAGCAAGGTCATAATCTGAAAAATGAAAATCTCACCTTAGCAAGGCAGGAAGGAGCATTACATTTATCTTAAAATAGTTATGTAATATGATGATGACAAATTATACTGTAATACAATGACCATGACTGAAAAACATTATGGCAAGTTTTCCCAAACAAAGGCCCTCGAGAAGGGGCCACAGATTGGGAATTTTAGGAGCTGTACTCTCAATATACTTGAAGGGTGGATGAAAGCTAGCAAAAAAACCCTCCAATATGCTTATTTAGGGCTAATTGTTTTCAAATAGGAAGTATGGTACAATTATACTAGGACATACATCTAGAATTGATTTTTGAATTCCCAACCATCCTTTCACTTCATTTCTATGCCCATAGGTTCCGATACTCAGAGGATGATGTGGTGGGGTATATAACGCAGATCCTTCAAGGTCTAGAATATCTTCATGGACGACATATCATTCACCTTGACCTGAAGCCTGAAAACATCATTGTTTCCACCACAAATGTAGTAAAAATTATTGACTTTGGTAGTGCCCAGACATACAATCCAATAGTTTTGCGACAGCTAGGGCGTCGTGTTGGCACTTTAGAATACATGGGTGAGTCTGTGTTTTTTATATATATATATATATATATATATATATATATATATATATATATATATATATATATATATATATATCAGATATATCATGCAAGAGGACGAGGAAAACAAATCGCTTTTGGAAGAGGCATGAGATACCTAGGTTGATCTAGAAATGTAGGTAATGGAATGGAGTGGCAGACAATCAGATTGCTAAGGAGACTGAAAGCAGAGCAGGAAGGAAAGAACTATGAAAGTTAGCTACAGAGCATTTGGTAAGACCCTAACTCTACGTTTGTTCCATCTTGCCCAGGGCAGAGGTAAAAATGCTTTTCTTCTGAATGGTTGACATTGGGAGGTGGAAGAAGGACTTAGCTTGTGCTGCCAGGCAAATACCTTCCTGCTAAGGTTATCTTCTCGTAGCCAGAAATCTCAAGGCATGGAAAATCCCACAATTTATACATACGTCTTACATTTCTGATTGATTGATTGATTAATGAATGCATATGCTGCTCATCTCACAACTCTGGACAGCTTGCAATATTTGAGCATGAATAACCCAGAGCTAGTGAGGAGCAATGGTTAAGTGCTGGACTAGGGGTCGGGAGATCCAGGTTCAAGTCCACTTTCAGCCATAGAGGTTCACTGGATAACTTTGGGCAGTTGCTCTCTCTCTCTCACCCCAACTACTACACAGGTCTGCTGTTGTGAAGAAAATTGGGAGGAGAGAACACTACACACACCAGCTGGAGGGCCTACGGAAAAAAGCAGGATATGAATCTAAAAAAATAAATAATCAGTGGAATGATACCCCTTTGAAGATTGACCGGATAACTGTGCAAAAACACTGTATCAGCCTTTTGGTGACCACACTTTACTTGGTTATAGTCTGAGTTCCTTTTTACTCTGTCTCTGATGGGCCTGAGGAAATATTTTTGCTCTGAACTCTCATCCTCTTTCTCCCTCTCCCTCCTTCCCTCTCCCTGCCTCTCACGGGTTTCTTCAGTATATTAAGAGGAAGCCCTTCCTGTGCTGCGTTCATGTGTGTGAGAGGGATGAGAGGGGAGGAAGGAGTAGGGAGGAAGTAGGATGGTTAGAGGAGAAGGGGAGGGGAAGAGAGTAGGAGGGGAGGAGAGAAAGAGGAGGGAAGTAGGGAAGGATTAGAGAGGGTGGACACAGCCTGGGGGGAGTGGGCAGACGGTACCAATGGTTAGGAATTTATTTTATTTTGTATGAATAAATGGAAAATAAAAACTTTTTAATAATAAGAGGAAGCCCTTGTGGGCACAATATGGATTTTGGCCTTGCATGTCATCTGCAAAGAAGAAAGAAGTATAGTCCTTTCTTTCCTTTGCAGCTCCAGAAATGGTGAAGGGGGATCCCGTTGGCTCAGCAGCTGACATCTGGGGCATAGGAGTGCTCACGTATATTATGTAAGTATGGAAATGAGATGAGTGATGGCAGGAAGTTGAGTGTGTCAAGTGGAATTAAAGATCTTAACTCTGATTAATTTCCTGCATTAAAAGTATACCAAATTGGAGCCCATAGTTCTGTTTCCTTGATATTCTGTTGAGCTGGGAAATAACATGCTCTGTAAAGTGTTAAAGGCACCAGCGTCTTACAAAAGCCTCCAATCACACATTGGTACCTCACTGTGGAATGTTAGCTCCATAGACAAGCGGATCATTTGTGTTGTCCATTGCTCCCATTCTCAATTGTTCCCATCAGGCTCAGTGGTCGCTCACCGTTCTTTGAAGCAGATACCTTGGAGATAGAGAGCAGGATCCTTGCAGGGCGTTACGATGCCTTCAAGCTCTACCCCAACGTCTCCCAGAGTGCTGCACTTTTCATCCGCAAAGTCCTCTCTGCTCATCCGTGGTGAGTGAATTGTGGGGAAAGAAAATGACGGAACCTGAGAGCAGCGCAGGTTTTGTCAGCCTAGTTGAGCAGCATCTGAAGCTTACCTTGATTGAGAACTCCAAATAGCATCACCGTAGTGTAAGCGTGAAGGTTATTAAACATACTATAAGCTTTAGGATATCCACAGGGCTTTGCTTGGAGGATTGCAAGAGGAAGCAAATAATTGTTCGTTTCTTTGCATGTTTACTTAAACAATGTGTATGGCTGCCCGCCTCGCCTCGCCACTGGGACTTAGCAGCTAACAATGAATTAAGAGCATAAAAAGTGTAAAGACTCCAATGTTTGTTTTTTTTTTAAAAAAAGAAAGAAGCTATGGCAACAATTAATCTATCGTGTCCCAGAGGGCCAGCTAAATCCTTCCATCTTACAAATCAATAGCAAAGAGACAAGCAGCAGGCAAACCAACCAATAGTGTTTCCAGTCCCAGTGCTTAAGGAGAAAACCTGATCTTTAGCACCTTACAGAAGACCACTAGGGTCAGGGAAATTCACGGCCAATATTAGAACAGTCATTAGATGTGATCAGTAGCATAATTCTCAAGATCCTTTCCTGCAAACAAAATCCATCAGTAGCATAATTCTAAATATCCTTTCCTGCAATTAAAAATCCATCCTGTGTACCTTTCACCAGTGGTTTTGTGGAATGGGAGCGGCATGGCTTTAAAAAGGAGCAAGATGTTGGAACTGCCTTAGTCGTGCCTTATTTCTGTTGCAAATTCTGGATATGTCATGTTTGGGTTCAATATCAGAGTGCATAATTTATACAAATCAGGTTTCAAGTACAGGCTGAGATATCTCCCGGTAAGGCTGAGAAAAGTTCTCGTTGGAAACTCTGGAGAGCTGCAGCAACCCATCAGTGTAAAGAAGTGGATGAAGGCCCAGGAGTCTGCATTAGTGTAAAATGGCGCCCTGTGCATTTTACATTCTACCTGACTTTCAGTCTGGGGTTTTATTTCCATCCTGAATATAACAAGCTCCTTCTCATAAACCTATCTCTTGCAGGAGCCGTCCCACTCTCAAGGATTGCTTCGCCAATCCGTGGCTCCAGGATGCCTATCTCATGAAGTTGCGGCGTCAGACCCTCACTTTCACCACGAGTCGCCTGAAAGAGTTCTTGGTGGAGCAGCAGCGTCGGCGCAATGAAGTGGCTACCAAGCACAAGGTCTTATTGCGCTCCTACCATGGCGCTAGCAGCCACGTGCCCTAGCCGCCTGCCCTGCCGGAGGAGCCACAAAACATTCCAGCAGGGGGCGTAATGGGCCAAGTACCTGTCCTCCCAGCCAGGGTGGGACTGGTTGATATACCTCATGGATGAAAAAGAGTCATCAGCACTGGCTGCTGATCTTCCCCTTCTCCCACAATCCTCACAGCAGGGCAAGCTGGTTTAGAGGGAATGAAATAGTGCCTGGTGACAAGACATGCGACTGTGGGGGTTGGTTCGCAAAGGGGTGATGTGGTCTGGGAAATCTGAGAAGGGCTTTGAAGAGGCAAAAGCCGGGACCTCTGCTCATCAGAAGAAAGTTCCTTGGAAGATTCAGATGACTCCTTCTGCATTGTGTCTAATGGACAGCCCTCCGTTCCTTGGTACACAGCCCTGAGGAGTGGCCCGTTGTTTTGTTTTGCAAAGTAACCTGAACTGGGAAAGAAAAAAGATGGATCAGCCCTGCTAGATTAGGTTTGTGTGAAGGCACAACAGGAAGGGAAAACTTTGTCCGCCACCCGTGTAACCGATACGCAATGCAGTCGTGGGATAATTTGTTGTCATCATCATGGCTGTTTCTGTTTCCCAAGGCAGGAAATAGGAAAGGAGGGTCATGCATTAAGTCTACATCTGTTAGATAGAGAAACTTTAATTTGTGTTTCTGCACTGAGTAGGGTTGGATTCAAGGGTTTCAGTGGCCTCTTCCAACTTTGTGGTCTTAGGATTTTACAGCAACCCAATGTACGTTGGCTGGGGAATTCTGAGAGTTGAACTCCACACATCTTAAAGTTGCCAAAGTTGAGAAACACTGATGTTAAGACAGCCATTAGAAGATCTTTCATCTTCGAACTTTCACCGTAATCTCTCCTTTGCATTTTGCACATGCTTTTCTGAAAGTATAATCTTTTTTTCCCCTTCAGAACTCGTGCAGAAGACACTTTGTCTTCTTGCCCACTTTCATGAATCAAGTATAGACTTTCTACACAACTCCACCTCCTCAAAGTATTTACACTTATACAAGACTCTTTCCTTAATGCTCTTTCGCCAAAGTACATCTTGGGACCTGCAGAACACCTGGTCAAACAGGCAGAGAGCTTCCACTTTTATGCAGCTTTTTCTTTTGCTGTAGGCTTTCTCAGGATGTACAACATTGTGTGTTGGTTTTATTGTTAAGGAAGGGAATGGAATGGCCTCTGTGCTCATCCCAGTCCTTTATACTTGTTAGCCTTGCTGTGGTGAAGGTAGCTGACTCTATCTCCGCTGCCATAGAAACTCACTAATGAAGCCACTTAACATAGTCAGGGGAATATTTCTAGCTGTCTCCCTTCCCAAGGAATGAAGTTGCAGGTCGTCTGTTTTCTACCCTGCCTGGCCTGTATAGTATCCATAGCAATCAACCTTTCAGGTCTTACTGAAAAGGATGGAAGCCATTCTGAACATTAGAATCTACAGGTTCTCATATCTACAGAATCTCTGATGTATTGGGGTAGAGAGGAGTTACAAACCTAGATTGGGTAGGATAGTGGAAATAAGATGTTGACAGTTGATCAGAAGAGAACATTGAACCCAGGCATCTAGGGCAGGGGTAGGCAACCTTGGCTCTTTTATATGACTCGTGGACTTCAACTCCCAGAATTCCTGAGCTGACTCGGGAATTCTGGGAGTTGAAGTCCACGAGTCATAAAAGAGCCGAGGTTGCCTACCCCTGATCTAGGGCGTAAATGCAACTATCCTGTCTTGCCTTGGGTGTGTAAATGCACGCCTCTGATTCCCCCAAGTTCATTTCTCACCCTGTCCAATATATTTTAAATATGGAGACAATGCACATTTTCCCTCTTGCACAGGAAAAGCAAAACAACAAACCTCTTCCAGATGGATGGTTTATCACGAATCAATCGCTGTTCTTCTGCTACAACTATAAATGGAACCACACACGACTTTCCACATTATCATGGATATTGCAGTCTTCCTGTAAACTCATCTCACTCTTTTCTAGGTCTATCCAAAGCTACAGCATAAATGCTGTAGGTGGAAAGAAAAAAAATTTATATTCACCTGAGCAATCATGGGATGGGATATCCTAGTAACCTTTTTTATTAAAAGAAACCGTTTATTAGTGCTAAGCGCTTCTTACATGTCAAAAAAGTTTGGAAAGGCTTTTCTTTTTAAAATTAGTATAGCGGTATTTTAACATTTTTAAAATATATAATTGGAAAAGCATTTTGGCACTAATTTTTAAAAAATAAGGTTTACAAATGGATGCTTACCACGCAGTTTATATTAAAAGTATGCTGAGATTTAAGGGGTACAGCTTTTCCAATACCCTATTACACAAACTGAAGATAGGTCTAAAAAAAAAACAACCCTCTATACATTTTGACATTGTGCTAGTCTTTTTTCGGAAAGAAAGAGAAAGAAAGGAAGGAAGGAAGGAAGAAAGAAAGAAAAAGAATGAATAGTGGGAAACATGAAAAAGTTACAAATGTTTGAATTCCTTCCCAAAGGGTGAATGAAAAGGGGGAAATCTGCAATAAATGCCTTGTGTGGAAGCAGTTCACCAGTAAAAATAAAGACACAATAATTTAAATGGTTTGATGTGATTCATGGAGAAAATGGAAGCTTACAAATGAAAGGTATATTTTTTGTATTTTCTCTTAGTAAAAATATTGAGCTGGTTAATCTAGGTCAGGGGTAGGCAACCTTGGCTCTTTTATGATTCATGGACTTCAACTCCCAGAATTCCTGAGCCAGCACATAATTCACCCTTCTTGTTTCTCTAGCAAGTTGTAATGTCAGTTATAAGTAAAGCTATAACTTTACTTGGCTCTTTTATGACTCGTGGACTTCAATGCCCAGAATTCCTGAGCCAGCCATGCTATCTCAGGAATTCTGGGAGTTGAAGTCCACGAGTCATAAAAGAGCCAAGGTTGCCTACCCCGATCTAGATGTTCTATTAAAGACAAGGATGAATGCCAATAGAGACCCCTCGGAATGTCTTTGAATTTATCTAAAAATATGAATGGCATTGCTCAGCAGCACAGTGGCCTAGAGGTGAAGAAGCTCACCTCCCACTTGGAAGGTTGAGAGTTCAATCCTAGGCAATGGCAGATATTTCTCTCCCAGGGTGCAAAGAAGAAATACCTGTTGCGAATGTGAGCCCTGACTCCACCCAGAATAAAGACATTAAAGGATCATAAAAAAGAAAAAAACGAGTGGAGTTGCCATGGAATTATTTTTGGTCTGATATGCATTGTTTCCCCTTTAGGTACAA